>NC_136993.1:9806882-10121882 GCF_032717465.1 Coenobita brevimanus | reverse complement strand
TTGGACATTGTTGGAAGGACACAAGTTAAGAGTAAGAGCAGTGGAAATGAGTTATTTAAGAGGAGCCTGTGCAGTCACGTGGAGAGACAGGCTGACGAATGAGGATATAAAGGAGCGTTGTGGTGTTGATGTGGATGTCATAGGAAGCGTTATGAGGAACACACTGAGGTGGTTTGGCCATGTGGAGAGGATGGAGGGTGAAAGACTGACGAAGAGAGTGTATGTGAGTGAGGTGGAGGGGGAAGAGGGAGGGGGAGGCCGAGGATGAGATGGAGGGATGGGGTGGAGAGGTATATGAGAGACGGGGTGTGAGATGGGAGCAGGGCAGTGAAATGGCGTGGGACACGGCGACTTGGACGCGATTTGTTTGTGGCCACCCCAAACGGGATTGAGGCGTCTGCTTGAAAAAAAAATATATATATATATATATATATATATATGGGGAAGTTGGGGTTTATTGCTCACGGAATGCCACTCAGGGATGAGTGAGGTTGGTCACTCTCATCTTAAATGTCAGGTCCAACTTGCCTAGCCTCTGGCTACTACACTCCTCATGGGGCAACATAGGATTGGATATATATATATATATATATATATATATATATATATATATATATATATATGTGTGTGTGTGTGTGTGTGTATGTATATATATATATATATATATATATATATATATATATATATATATATATATATATATATATGTGTGTGTGTGTGTGTGTATGTATATATATATTAACAATATATATATATATATATATATATATATATATATATATATATATATATATATATATATTACCAAATTTATTTGTGTAGTTTATCACTCCCGCAATGGTTCTTCGTAATCCGGTGTATTTAATTTTATATTCACACAGTTGAGTAACCTTAACCTTGCCCTTAGCACCGAAATTACCATTTTGGGTAATTTTAACATACATAATGTTGAATGGTTATTCCATTCTGCCAGGACTGACGACGCTGGTCTAGAGTGCTAGCTGTTTGCAGAATCGTTTAATTTCACGCAGCTGGTAAAGCAACCAACCAGAATACCTGATAATACTGACCATAATGCCCATCTCTTGGATTTATCCTTGACAAATAATGCATATCCATACAGGATATAGGTACTGTTACCACTTGGATCCTCTGACCACATTCTCATCAAAGCCTCCTTACTTAACCCCCCCGCACCTCCCCGTTCTGAACCTCTCAGGGTGACCCGATGGCATTTTAATAGGGCAAATTGTTGATGGATTTAGAAATTTTCTTGCAGGCATTCCATGGCAGTCTTTCTTCTCTAGCGATCTCAATTCTACCCAATCCCACATTTGCGACTTAATCCGCGGCGTCCCGTCGACGTGAATTAATGTCCACACATTTTGTCACTGCCAATGCCGTCGATGTACATAAACGCGAATCAATTTCAAGGTTCCTAATTTGCACAATTTTCAATTTTCGCGAGTGATTTTTGGTACTTATACACGGGACACCTTCATTTACAAGATGCCAGGCAGGGACAATGCCTTACCCAGCATGACCTCCCCTCCCCTGCATGCCATTGTCTCAGCAATTCACCTGTTAATAGTGACCTGGCCAGTAAAGCCATGTCATGCCACGGTACGAAATTCAGGGCCAGAGTGATTCCCCAATCGATGACGATGTGGAGGACAAACTTTACATAGCATAAGAGGAAGAAACAGTCAGAAATGATGATCAGGTAATGTGGCAAAAAAGGTCAGGTATGGTGATGGGTTAGTGAGTGAAACAATGCTTATAATGCCTATATTACTGTTTGAAAACCAATATACTCTCGTACTACATATAAATCCGTACCAAATAAATAAATAAATACCGTTTATGAGTGGTGTGAAATAGGTACCCTCCCATAGAACTCGTTTACTTTTATGCCAGCCTGTTAGAAAACCCGGTAAGGTAAGGAGGTACTGGTACCTGGATCGAGTATTTTAAACCTCAGTTGAGCGATTTCTCTATGAATTTTCGATGTTTCTCACCAAAAGCGGAGGTTTGAGCCCACAAAATTTTTTTTTCCAAAAATGGTCGGGATTTGGGGGAGTCAATGGTGGAAAAGTGGTCGGGATGGGGTGGGTTAATACTAGTTGGTATGGATTTATTCATACGAAGTAAACAGTTCACTAAAAGATCGAACTCTCCAAAATGGTATGATGACAACTGTGCCAGAGCAACAGCCCACAGCTCATTAGCTTACAAATCATACTTAAAATCAAAAACATCTGAATCACTCTGTCAATTTAAAATTCCTAGAAATCATGCAAAAGCTGTAATAAATCTAGCTAAATCAAACTTTCTTCAAAAGCAACCATCAAAACTACTTAACCCGCCCCATCCCGACGTTTTCTGGGTAGTGGTACGCCCCATCCCGACTTTTTTGGACCTTTTTTTTTTTTTTTTGGCTCAAATATCCGCTTTCGGTGAGAAACATCGAAAATTCATAGAGAAATCGCTCAACTGAGATTTAAAATACTTGATCCAGGTAGGAGTACATCCTTACCTTACAGGGTTTCCTATCAGGCTGGCTCCAAAGAAAACGAGTTCAATGGGAGGATAACTATTCTACACCACTCATAAACGGTATTTATTTATTTATTTAGTACGAATTTATATATAGTACGAGAGTATATTGGTTTTCAAACGGTAATATAGGCATTATAAGCATTGTTTCACTCACTAAATCATCACCATTCCTGACCTTTTTTTGCCACATTACCTGATCATCATTTCTGACTGTTTCTTCCTCTAATGTTTGTCCTCCACCATGGCATGACATGGCTTTACTGGCCAGGTCACTGATAACAGGTGAATTGCTGAGAAAAGATCATGCAGGGGAGGGGAGGAGGTCATGCTGGGTAAGGCAATGTCCCTGCCTGGCATCTTGTAGAGGAAGGTGTCCTGTGTATACATACCAAAAATCACTCGCGAAAATTGAAAATTGTGTCAATTAGGGACCTTGCAATGTCCTTTCAATGTTGCCGCGTTAATTTACGTCTCCGGGATATGAGTGTACCTCATGTGAGGACCTGAATTCACGTCTCCGGGACGCGGTGGGTTAACAACCCTAATGACAATAGAATATTCTGATCAACTCTTAATTCTCTCAATAATAATTTTAACAAGTCATCTTCCATTCCCCCACTAAAATCTCCAGATGGCAACATTACAAGTGACCCGTGTGGGAAAGCGGATATTTTTGCCTGTACATATGCCAGAAACTCTACCATAGACGATACTAGGCAGAACGTCCCAGTACTAGAACTTGACTCTCCTGAAATTGTTCCACTTAAAATACAGACAAGATACGTAAAATCCATCCTAGACAATTTACCTACCAGCAAACCTCCAGGCCCAGATGGAATTCCGCCAGTTGTTCTGAGAAAGTGTTCCCGTGAACTTGCCTCTGTTCTAGCTAAATTATTCAGACTATGCATATGCACTTCTTCATTCCCAAATTCATTGAAAGAAGCCAATATCCACCCAATTCCGAAGAAAGGAAGTTCCTCTGACCCATCAGATTACAGACCAATAGCAGTCACATCTCTTGGTAAATTATTAGTAACTTTAATTAATTTGCACATTGTTAAACATCTTGAATCCAACAACTTAATTAGCGATAGACAATATGGTTTTCGCCACGAAAGATCCACCACTGACATACTCAATCTCCTAACTCATACCATCCATCAATCAATTGATCGACATGGAGAAACTCATGCAGTAGCCCTGTTATGAGTCCATATTATATTTACAAATCATAATAGATAGATAGATAAATAGACAAATAGACAGCTCTATGCGAGCCTGGGAATGGGAAATGATCTTGCAAGTTATCTGAGGAAAAGCTGACAACGGATTAGGAAGTAGCAATGTCAGGAGATGATGCAGGTAGTTTGTCAGCGAAATAGCAGGGGAACAAAGCCTAGTGACATACACACATACACACACACAGGTTTCTGGAACTTTCCAACCACAGTGTAACACACGTGACACGACCCTTGTTTCACCAGAATTTAGGAAAGAGAGCTCAAAAGGAGAGAGGCCATAGAATCGGCAGTTAGTAGGGAGAAGGCTTAGCAACTTGGAAGAGAGAGAGAGAGAGAGAGAGAGAGCGAGACAGGGAGGTAGCTAGCGGGACTCTACTTATACTTCACTCGCGTGTGAGAGATTTTGTTAATATTTCCAAGACAAATAAAAATAGTCCCATACTATTCTTTACCTCTCCTGTCATTGCACGACAAATGGGAACCAAGATTATCTACTTACAAACAACTCAAGTATAACAACCGCTCGTCCACAAATCTAATAGACAACTTCTCTACAAGTAACTAAAAGTCTTTTATGACATTTGGTAGCAACGAAAGAACGCACCTCGTCTTCGAATCAATAGTGAAGTTCTACAAAAGCAGGCGACACTCTACAAGATTAACTTCAGTTCTACAGTGAATTCCTACAAAATCCAGCCTACAATGCAAATAACCTACAAGTCTACAAAACAACTCTATAATCTTCACGTAACTTCAAGCAGCAGCAAGAAGAATATAAAACAAAGCAAGTAAAGAAAAGGAAAAAAAACAATAATTGAGATCCAGATTACACAAAATCATTTCTTATTTGTACAGACGCATCAGTTAAAGGATTAGGGGCTGTACTGATGCAGGAAGATAAAAGAGGAAAAAATCAACCAATTGCATTTGCCAGCAGACAAACAAGAGGTGCAGAGAAAAATTATTGCACTACAGACTTAAAGGCACTTGCAGTGGTTTTTGCATTACAAAAGTTTCGAGATTTGGTATATGGTTACGAAATCTACTTATTCACCGACCATAAACCACTGGTGGGTTTGTTTAAAGGAAAACTCCTTTCTGGGAGGAGAGCAAGATGAAAATGTACTGTTGAAAACTACAATGTACAAATTCATTATATACAAGGTAAAATGAACATAGTAGCTGACGCATTATCTAGGAACCCGAACACAATTCAGGTCGCAGCATTAGATCTCAGAGGAAATATCCTAAACCACGATGATATCGCAAAGGCACAAAGACTTAACCCAATATGGTCTAAAGTTATATACAAGTTAGAAAGTGGAGATGACATACAATTACCCAAACTGCATGTCCCACTCGAACAATTCACAATGGTCAATAATACATTATACAAGATTAACTCTAAACAACCAAAACGCCAAAGAAATACTAACCAGTTGGTAGTACCTAATGACATGATACCCCAAGTATTACGAACGATACACGATAGCCCACATGCAGGACATCCTGGAAAGGATAAGACATTCAACCAAGCCCAGCTGTTATATTACTGGCCTTCATTACGAAAAGATATAAACAATCATATAGACAGATGCGAATCATGTGCAAAACACAAAGGATACCCAATCACACCTGCACTGATGGGTAATTACCCTGTACCACATCAACCATGGGACGTTGTCGCGGTTGATTTACTCAAGATGCCATTATCATACAATAATAACCTATACTTATCCGTAGCAACGGATCATTTTTCCCGTTATGTCATTTTAGCTCCAATTAAAGATAAGACAGCAGAGACAGTAGCAAAGGCAATAACCGATAATGTAATATGTCGCTTTACTACCCCAAAGGTACTAATAAGTGATAATGGAGGAGAATTTAATTCTGAGATCTTACAAGAAATATGTAAACAATACAACATCAAAAAGGTTAACGTTTTAGCCTATCACACAGCATCGAATGGGTTGGTAGAGAGAGCCAAATAAAAAAGTATTAGATGTGCTACGACACATTCTCAGTGAAAATTATGCAAGCTGGGATGATTGGATTCCCAGAGTAGAAGCCTCAATTAATGGATCTATAAATAAATCCATAGGTGACACACCACATTTCATTATATATGGAACAGATAAAAAACTACCACATGAGCTCCTAGAAGGTGACAGTATGCCCATATACAATTACGATGATTATTCTAAACTCCGTTTACGTGAATTCCAGGACATACACAAAAGAGTAAAAAAACAATTAACGATGTCCAAGGAAGAAATGACGGAGGCATTTAACAAGAAGGCAAGAGATTCACCTATCAGCTTAGGAGACATTGTTTACGGTATCATTCATACGAGAGACAATAAATTATCCCCAAAATTTGAGGGCCCATGCAGAGTAATTAACATAAAAGCAAACAAAGTTTTTATTAAGTCACTGTCAAGTGGCGAAGAGAAACAAGTTCATATTGTCCATTTAAAACGAGTTTCAAGGGAATTATCCAATAATTATTCAGCCTCGGATACAACCGAACAGGCGAACGTACCTCAAGAAACCAAGCAAGAAAACAACAATGATTACAAAATGAAATTAAGGTCATATACCAAACAATCGAACATAGGTGCAACTGTTCCAATAAAATCTACAGTACATCATTTACGAGAATTAAATATCGATTTAATCTCTTTCTATAAATGAAATAACAATCAACCGTAACGCACATCATCACTCTCATCCACCACAGCATGACCATATTAGGAAATTAATAGATTTTTTTTTTTTTTCGGTAGGTTACGATGAAGGAACTTATGCTATGGATTCTCCTCTACACAAAAGAGGATATGAGCACTTAGACCCCCAACATATAGTACGACAAGGATGCCTCATAGCTCCAACGGCCACGACTACAATCGTTAAGGACGTCATGAGTACTGAAATAAGTCTAGATTACTTGTATGAATTACCTACTTATCTAGACAGTCTTACTAAGCCGATGCGAACTCTGGACTTCATGATAGGAAATTATGTTTCACAAGGACATAACATAAAGGAAGTGAATGAAATGGTAAAGTTAGCGAAATGGAAACTAGAACAGGCAAAGCCAACTATGCTCATCATGATCCAAGATCTCCCATCTTATGGAACGGAGGTACTGAGCGACAGAAACAACATCACACGTACTCGCCAAAAGCGCGGTTTGTTCGACCTGGGTGGCGCAGTTCTTGGGAACATCTTTGGATTGGCTACAGAGGATGACCTTCAAGAAATAAACCACAAATTTAATAAAATAGCTCAGATACTAACATACCAAGATAAATTCATCACAGGACAGAACTCAGCAATGAAGACAATTGTGAAAAATCTGAAAAAGGCAGAAAACATAGCTCTCGAGAGTGTAGATAATGAAATGGAAGGAAACATTACACTTTTCCAACACTTCTCCATCATCACAGAATATATTGACACGATTCTACTACAATTAGACAACACTAGAGATCGTTTCAGGGCACTTATGCAAGGAATTTCGAATGCTGGTGATGGCAAGATCACAATTGACTTACTCCCAGTTCATGAGCTACGTCAGATAATTAGTCAAGGCATACATAAACATAAATTGAAGCCGTTGTTCCGCAGTAGGGAATTCATGCAATATTATCCATATTTAGAAACAACACTAACACCAACATCAGTAGTAGTTCATGTACCATTCATAATTAAAGACCTGTTCACAGTATACCAAATACATCCCTTCCCCTATAAAAATAACAACACTTTGGTCATCATCAACATCAACACAGACACCGAACTCATCATGGCCTCCAAGAGACGGGACACTGTCACTTTCGCAAGTGAATCAACGATTGAACGAAAGTGCCGCACATCCTTACATGCTGTTCATCTTTGTCCTGCGTACATTTTCACGTTTCAGCCTACTGATACAGTCCCTTGTGAAATGGCTATCATCAGAAATGACAATATTCATAATCATTGCAACTTCACTTTTGCTCCAGATAAACTTGTACACCATCAACGCATCGGACACTCACAGTTTTTTTATTTCACTCATAACAGATCAGTTTACATAGTCTGTCCAGATATACCACCATCTCATACTTCAGCCTCAGGGTTATACATAGCACCAGACTACTGTGCGGTATTTACACCAGCCATGTCTACTTTATCCATCATCAATCACTACGCCATTCTCAATCATACACACAAACATTCCCACCCACTGCCTGATATGGACTTAAACATGAGCACAAGTATTAAGTTGACTTCACCTAAGTTTGAAACTATGCAGCTGATCAATGAAACAATGAAGCCCTGGGAAGATTTGAGTTTGAGTATGTTCAACCCATACTATGTGTATAGCCCAGCACCTACTGTCGTTATAATCTTCTGCATTGTATTTGCAGTACTGCTGTTCGCAATGCACAGAATGCATGCAAGAATTGCTCATTTGGAGTCAGTATTTAGTGAGGTGAGAGTTAACATCCAAGTTAACCCCCCTGAATGAAGTGTACATATTTTGTACATAGTATCAATTATATATATATATATATATATATATATATATATATATATATATATATATATATATATATATATATATATATATATACACAAAGAAGAATGACCCATGTATGGCATACCAGTACCATTATCTTTAAATGAAATATCAATAACTCTTGCCATAATCTTAATTTTAAACTATTTTTTTTCTTGCTTGTATGCATTTCACTACAATAACCCAAGTACATACTGTATTACAGTTAAATAGTTTACTTTTAATGCATTTATTCAAATATGTATACAACTTATTTAAAATGTAATATTACTGGATAATTGCTATTTACTATGAATGTTATATGTATCCAATATTATAATCAATATTATGTACTAATAGATTAGCATATGTCAATGATAATTGCTGTTGGAGGACCTTCAGCGGCGTGGGCCGAACAATGTTATGAGTCCATAGTATATTTACAAATCATAATAGATAGATAGATAAATAGACAGATAGACAGCTCTATGCGAGCCTGGGAATGGGAAATGATCTTGCAAGTAATCTGAGGAAAAGCTGACGACAGATTAAGAAGTAGCAATGTCAGGAGATGATGCAGGTAGTTTGTCAGCGAAATAGCAGGGGAACAAAGCCTAGTGACATACACACAAACACACACACAGGTTTCTGGAACTTTCCAACCACAGTGTAACACACGTGACACGACCCCTGTTTCACCAGAATTTAGGAAAGAGAGCTCAGAAGGAGAGAGGCCATAGAATCGGCAGTTAGTAGGGAGAAGGCTTAGCAACTTGGAAGAGAGAGAGAGAGAGAGTGAGACAGTGAGGTAGCTAGCGGGACTCTACTTATACTTCACTCGTGTGAGAGATTTTGTTAATATTTCCAAGACAAATAAAAATAGTCCCATACTATTCTTTACCTCTCCTGTCATTCCATGACAAATGGGAACCAAGATTATCTACTTACAAACAACTGAAGTATAACAACCGCTCGTCCACAAGTTTAATAGATAACTTCTCTACAAGTAACTACAAAGTCTTTTATGACAGCCCTTGATATTTCTAAAGCTTTTGACAGAGTATGACACCGTTCCCTTCTGTCCAAACTCCCTTGCTATGGACTAACGTTTTTTGTTCCCTTGATTTCTTCATATCTTAGTGACAGGAAAATAAAAGTAGGTGATGTACTGTATATTCCAATTTTCACTCAATTAACGCTGGCATGCCACAGGGGTCAGTTCTGGCGCAAACCCTATTCCTGGTTCATATTAATGATCTCTTATCTGTCACCCACAATCCCATCCACTCATATGCAGATGACTCAACACTACATAGTTCATTCACACTCAGACACCCATTTACAAAGTCTAATATCTCTACCTCTCAACTCTGTATAGCCATCTCCATAAATCAAGACCTATCTACGATCAGTGAATGGGGACAAAACAACCTTGTCTTATTTAATGCTAGTAAAACTAAATGGTGAGGAATTGGAAAATGTGAGTACATTTAAGTACTTGGATAGTGTGATGAGTAAGGATGGAGGTTTGGGGGGTGAAGTGCTTGAAAGGGTACACCAGGGAAGAATGGTTCCTGGTTCCTTGAAAGCAGTGATAAGAAGCACGGAAGTGAGCATGGAAGTGAAAACGTTACTACATGACAGTATTGTGATACCAACTATAACGTATGGAAGTGAAGCTTGGACGTTGCAGGAAGGACACAAGTCAAGAGTGAGAGCAGTGGAAATGAGTTATTTAAGAGGAGCCTGTGGAGTTACACGGAGAGACAGGCTGACAAATGAGGATATAAAGGAGCGTTGTGGTGTGGATGTGGATGTGATAGGAAGCGTTAGGAGCAATACACTGAGGTGGTTTGGCCATGTGGAGAGAATGAAGGGTGAAAGACTGACGAAGAGAGTGTATGTGAGTGAGGTGGAAAGGGGAAGAGGGAGGGGGAGGCCGAGGATAAGATGGAGGGATCGGGTGGAGAGGTATATGAGAGAGGGGGGTGTGAGTTGGGAGCGGGGCAGTGAAATGGCAGGGGACAGGGCGACGTGGAGGCGATTTGTTTGTGGCCACCCCGAAAGGGATTGAGGCGTCTGGCAATAGATAGATAGATAGAAAACTAAATATATACAATTTACTGATAGACAGATATTGCCGGATTCGTATATTACCTTCAGTGCTACTGATATTCCCATCTCCAAAAGTATTGAAATTCTTGGCGTCACTCTTAACAATGCCCTCAGCTGGACCTCTCACGTTAGATCACTTGCTAAAACCGCCTCAAAAAAACTTGGATAATTGTACAGAGTCCGTAACTTTTTCACTGATGAGCAGTTAGCTATAATTTATAAGAGCCATGTGTGCTCTCAGCTTGAATATTGCTCACTGATGTGGAGAGGTTGCGTCAAAACTACTACACAAAATTCAGAACAAAGCTTTAGAATTATTAACAACCCTGCCATTACAAATAAACTACCTCTCCTGCAAGTAAGAAGGAATGTTGCCTCCCTTGCATTATTTTACAGATATTTTTATGGCAAATGCTCAGACGAACTTGCGTCCATGGTGCCACCTCTCCATGCCTTCCCTCGTGCTACACGGGCATCTGGTAGCGCTCATGACTGAAATGTCACTCAGCCAAATTGCAGAACTTCTGCCTATCAGAATTCTTCCATTCCCCGAACTGCATCTCTCTGGAACTCACTTCCCCAGAGGTGTTTCCGTCCAAATTTCAACCCACAGCTGTTCAAGTCTAATTGTTACAGATATTTTATGAAAAGAGGACACCAGTAGTCTGGTGAATGTATTATTTTTTATTAATTTTTTTCATTCCTCCGTTCTGTTATTAATATATATATATATATATATATATATATATATATATATATATATATATATATATATATATATATATATATATATATATATATATATATATATATATATATATATCGCGTGTAGCACTTTATGACGGGATGCCTTTCCTGACGTCAACCAATGACCCTTGGATACTCGAACCTCCGACCCTTCGGTCAGAGCGCTCTGACCCACTGAGCCATGGCTGCTCTAATCAGCTAGGTGACAGAAGAGCTCTACCTCTCCCGGCAAGCAGTTTTCCCAGGCGCGGCGCGAACTCTCGACTCTTCGGTCTCCAGTCAGGTGCTCTCCCAATTGTGTCTTTCATTTCTGTTGTGGCAATTGCATTTACGTTATAAATCGTCTTTCATAATGAATATAAAACAAATCAAAGGGGACGTAATGAAGATGGGTGGGTGGTAGTGTGGATGGCGTTAAGAAAGGGAGGGTTAGGGGAGGAGTAAGGGGAAGAACATGAGGAAGGAGTGATGGATACTGGCGGAAGAGAGAAGAGTGAAAAGTGTGTGGGAGGAAGCGGGGGACGAGGAGGTAGTGGCTAGGAAGAGGAGTTAGAGCAGTGACATTCACAATGGCTATGTAACTGTTATGTAATGTTAACGAGTATTGTCCTATCACCGCCACAATGACGACCTGTTCCTGTTAGACAATTGTGTTTACGCATTATTCGATGACCGATAAGTGTCAACGTGATAAATCGATGTTCACTGAATACATTTAATTTTATTCTATTCGGTACTTTACTTAAAAAAAAAAAATCAGCATTAGCACGAAAAAAAAAAAAATGTGGGTGATGGCAGAGCGAGACTGAGAACATTAGGGACGGGTGGTTAGTGAGTGCAGGACGGGGAAAGATTTAGGAAAGAGAAATTGTCATTGCGAAACATGCTTTTGATGCTTCTCTACTGGCTGACTAGCTTTATAATTAATGTCTTGTGATCACATGTTTAGTACGCATAATAAATAATAATGATTCCTAAAATACTCGCTGGCAATCAATAGAAATAATCCTTTGCGTCCAAGTCGCCTACTAAATAAGATTCATACACTAACGTCACATTTGCCAGGAAGAATAAATCATTCCATCTGCTGTACATTGATATTATCTTAAACTGAGTCATAACTTATCTCTGACACGCAGATATTAAATGTTATTCATTTAAACCATACCAGGCAACTTTACCTCACACAGTGTTACCAGGTCAATAAGTTCGTAGCTGACACTTTGATAGGGACGAACTTCTGCTGTCGACTGTACCAGCAATAATCATATATTTTTATATAGAGGACGTCCTCCGGCTGAAGCAAATTGAAAAGCCTTCATGTCGCTGAACAGATGAATACATATTGTTCCAATTGCTTTGGGGGTTAGAGAGAGACGCCTTCATGTGGTGGCACCGACGTAACTGAGCTTCTCCACTGTCCATTTATAGAAACGTCCCTCATCGCCCAACCTTTGCCCTAATAGGGGAATGGTGGAGTGCAGGTTGGGGCATCTTCAGTCAGCAATCCACCGGTTTCACGTTCAGTTAAGCCTGGGGTTGGAGCTACCTGTCACTGATCTAAATTACGCTTGAAAAACAAGAATTTCATCAAAGGACGTTATCGTGATGCTATGGTTAATTCTGAAACAAGACCTGACTCCAAGAAAGGTCTTTCGCAAGCTAAAAATAATCATGCCGAAAGCACACAGACGCGTCATTTTACTGGAGAGAGCCATGAAGAATTTACTGGAGGGAGCCATGAAGAATGGTGCCACCTCTCCATGCCTTCCCTCGTGCTACACGGGCATCTGGTAGCGCTCATGACTGGAATGTCACTCAACCATATTGCAGAACTTCTGCCTATCAGAATTCTTCCATTCCCCGAACTGCATCTCTCTGGAACTCACTTCCCCAGAGTTGTTTCCCTCCAAATTTCAACCCACAGCTGTTCAAGTCTAATTGTTACAGATATTTTATGAAAAGAGGACACCAGTAATCTGGCGTATGGATTATTTTTTATAATCCATACACCAGATTCCCTCTGGCATTCTCCCTGAAAGTTAACAGTTTAATTATACAGTGAAAGCCAAAACTGTTCTCGTTCGAAAACATGCAAACAACGAATGGAAGGCAATCATTTATGTGTCTGCATCTTTGTTTGATTTACACACTTGCTCCAGAGTGTTAGAAGGTGAATGCGAGTAGATTCATATGTCTGTTTGTTAGCTGACGGAAATGCAGTAGGCTAATTGATTTTGTATTTTCGATTGCAGTTCGGATTTAAAATCATATGTTTTCCCTGCTCCAGATGGTGAGTGTGTGAATATGAGTAGTTTAAATCTACATACATGATAGCTAGCAGAGATCTGTAATGGATTTTGTTTTTAGTTTGCAGTTTAGATTTAAAGTATATAAAACGTTTTCCCCATCTCCTCTCTCTTTGCTAGCATGTTTGAAAACTTGTAGGTCAGTGAAACCGTGATTAACTTCCGAATTCCTCGATTGGCTGTGTTCACTGTAACCACTTTTTGGTCTGTTGGAGCGTCGTGTTCTGTGTCAATGTTAATAAAGGAGATATTCAAACAGTAAACATAATATGGATAACATTTGCTCATTCGCGAGTTGACAGGTATTTAAGAAGAACGCGTTGTTATATCTTTTTTTTTTTTTTTTTTGGAGTAGGGTTTGAGTTACATCATGCCTACATCAGTACATGTTACATTATTTTAGTACTAATAATCATACCACAGCTGTTACATAGTTATAGGTTACTTGTTGTATCAGCCACATTACTAGCTACATTACCTTAGATGCTCTCGTTATTTTTTTTTTTTTTAATGCTAGGAAGAAGGAACCAAAGGCTGAGCCCACATGAATGTTCCCTCCAAGAAAAAAACAAAAACAACACAAAGGAGTGCCAAATTCAAGATCCATTCATTTTGAGATGCCTGGACACACTGCGTTTGAAAGACTGGAGATCATAGGAAGTAGGAATTACAGACAGAGGGAGACAGTTCCACAGTTGGCCTGTTGCATAAATGAAGGACTGGGAGTAATGGTTAACTCTTGCATTTGAAAGTTGGACAGCAAAGGGATGAGATTTTTATTTTTTTTTAATGCGAGGAAGAAGGAACCAAAGGCCGCGAGCCCGCGATTGTTCCTTCCAAGAGAAAAACAAAATACAAGAGAGAGCCAAATTCAAGATCCGATAATTTCGAGGTGCCTGGCCACACTGCGTTTGAAAGACTGGAGATCAGAGGAAGCAGGAAATACAGAGGAAAACAGTTCTAGAGTAGACCTCTTGCATAAATGAAGGACTGGGAGTAACGGTTAACTCTTGCATTAGAGAGTTGGACAGCAAAGGGATGAGAGTTTGCTGCTAGACGGGTGCTACGCGTCTGTTGTAGAGGTGGAGGAATGCATGCAGACAGTTCAGAGGAGAAGTGACCATTGAAGTAGCGATAGAAAAGAGATAAAGATGCAACAGTGCGACGAAGAGACAGAGGTTGAAGGGAGTCAGTAAGAGGAGGAGAGTTAATGAGACGAAAAGCTTTGACTCCGCCCTATTGAGAAGAGCTGTATGTGGGGAGCCTCCCCACACATGAGAGTTGTACTCCACACAGGGGCGGATAAAACCCCTGTATAGAGTCAACAATTGTGCAGGGGTAAAGAGGGAACGGAGTCGGCTTAGCACACATAATCTCTTGGGAGCAGATTTTACAATAGATGTAATATGATCTTTCCGAGATAAGTTCCGAGTAAATGAAACCCCAAGCAAGTTCAAGGATGATGCAGGATTAAGCTGAATATTAATAAATATTAGTGGGTATACCTGTCGAAGATTTTGTTGGATTCATAGGTGTAAAAACTGAGTCTTTGATGCATTAAACAACCAGATTATTTTTACCCCAGTCAGAGATACGAGCCAAGTCAGACATTAGGTGTGCCATAGCCTCATCCCTTGTTTGTTGAAGTAACTGCTGAAATGGACGTTGCGGAAACCGAATGGAAAGGTGAAGGGTGAAGTCATCAGCATATGAGTGGATAGGGTTAGATGTACAGCCTAGAAGGAAACTGATGAATAAAAGGAAGAGAGTTGGTGATAGGACAGAGCCCTGAGGAACACCATTGTTAACAGATCTAGGAGAAGAACGATGGCCGTCTACAACAGCAGCTATAGAACGACCAGAAAGGAAGCTATAGATGAAGGCACAGATAGAAGGATAGAAACCGTAATAGGGCAGTTTGGAAATTAAAGATTTATTCCAGACTTGATCGAAAGCCTATGAGACATCAAGTGCAATGGCAAAGTTTTCTCCAAAGTCCTGAAAGGAGATTAACCAGAAGTCTGAAAGGTAGGTGAGGAGATCACCAGTGGAGCGTCCCTGACGGAACACATATTGACGATCAGAAAGAAGGTCGTGATAGGAAAGATACTTTAAAATTTTTCTATTAAGAATTGACTCAAAAACTTTTGAGATACAGGATGTTAAAGCAATTGGACGATATTAGAGGGTTGGGAATGGTCATCCTTCTTTGGGACTGGCTAAATAAGAGCGAACTTCCAACAAGAAGGAAAGGTACAAGTTGATAGACAAAGGCGAAAGAGTTTGCCTAGGCAGGGTGTCAGCACAGAGGCACAGTTCTTGAGAACAACAGGAGGGACTCCATCTGACCCATATGCCTTAGTATTGAGGCCTGAGATGACAGAAAATACATCAGCTGAAGACATTTTAATGTCAGCCATGAGGAAGTCAGAAGGGGGAAGTGATGGAGGAATAGCGTTGGAATCGTCTAAGGTGGAATTAGAGGAGAATGTCTGAATCAAGAGATCTGCTTTATCTGTAGAAGAAATAGCTACAGAGCCATCAGAATAGAAAAGAGGAGGGAAGGATGATGAGGTAAAGTTGTTAGAAAGGTTTTTGGCAAGGTGCCAGAAGGAGCGGGAAGAATTCGAGTTGGAGAGTTGAGAGCATTTAGTACGGATGAAATCATTTCTAGCAGAGCGAAGAACAGACTCTGCCATACTAACAGTTATATCTTGGCAATTACCTTCATTTAAGTCTTCCCTTTTACTTTGACATATTACCTACACTTATACTTCAGCTGTTATACTGATTTTGCTTTTTCGTGTATTACCTTGAGCTAAATTACAAATGTACTTCAACTATTACCTTGAGTTTGATCTTAACTGTTACCTGACATGAGAGACGTCGCAATCAGTGCTGGTGAGACTGCAGCAACACAGACCAATAGGCACAGTGTGAAGACAGCTCCCATTTTCATCTTTGTCAGGTTATCTGTTGAAAAGTTAGTTTAAGGGTAATGTTTAACCTCATATTTGTTGCAAATTTTACAACTACTACTACTACTGTAATAATAATAATAATCACCTCCATCCATTGGGGAATTATATTGTGAAGATAAAAACCAACCTTCCTAATACACTTCACCGTTTGAAGTTTAATGTGACGGTGAACACTAACCCTCATATTACAATCTGTTAGTCCCAAGCATGCCAACGGCGGTGGTTACCAACTATCTACTATTACTATTATTACTTTTTTTTATATTTATTGATATTACACTGTAAACTAAGACATTAAATTATTGGAGTCGCTGGTCTATGCGACTCTCGACCACAGTAGCTTCGTAATCCATACCCGCCAGAGACAGGCCTGAGGGCTGATGATCTTGTGCCCCTGAGACATTGCAATGCAGCCCTCACGAGGGAGAACGACAGTTAACATCTCATGCAGGCCATAACAGAACTCTGCGATCAATGTTTCTTCTCAGAAAGAACTTCTGCCAGTCTCAAGTAGAATCTCACCACCTCTGGACCCATCCCACCTGATATTGTGAACACAAGGGGAGTGAATCGACCATGGTCCACATGTTTGATCCTTTCTTGATAGTTTCTGTTTTTTTCTTGTTAATTTCTTTTGTGTGCAGCCTCGAGAGACAGTTCACGACGACATGCTGCCATGGGATCGAATATCCTGATGTCAAAGAACGCCCTCTGCCCACGTGTCCAGAAACCTCGAGCACTGACATCCACTCTTGCGTCATTTGATGTGTGTGCTATTCTGTGGGTGAAGTGTTCGCCGTCCAGGGGTAGCAGAGCTGGCTCAGTTGTGACATCATGGCATATTTCCTGCAGCATTTTGGCAGTGAGATCGCATACTTCATCGTGTCGGATGCAAACAAACCCTCCCTTCTTGCATACCAATGCATGGTTTGCATCAAAGACAGTGCCACGGGCACAATGTTGAGGTAGGTTCTCTACTGGCCATCCGTATCTCAAGGCTATGGCGTCAATAAATTCTTGTTTGTTGAAGTGGAAGCCTTTTATCTTGAGAGGCAGGGTTGTCAGCCAATTCGATGCCCCAACCTCCTGTGCAATTTCAATTCTTCTGCACTAGTCTGATGTTAGATGTTTGATTATATGCTGCAGCTGGTCCTTTTTGTCTTGCTTCTCGTTCCTTGCTTATCTGTGTCTTTATGTCTTTCTGCATTTGGTGGTCTATTTCACTCGTCTCAACCTGGGCGCAGATCTTCTGTGACAAGGATTAGGTGAGCCTGAGTGAATTTCTGTGTTCCTAGCATACAACGGCTGCTGGATTTATAATGCCAAGGCCTCCCATCCTGGGTGATAGTGCTAGAAGGTCCCTCTCTTCTGGTGTGGGGATGTGGCCATTGGTTAGAGATGAGAGGAATGAGTCCCTGATAGCCTCCTCCAGTGGTTGTAGCAGCAACCCGATGTCTGGTATGGTCCTCATCACGAAGGTCCACTTGTGCTTTACACCATAGGTAAATGCACTGTATGTTGCATAGGGTTCTGTTTTTGCATGGCTGGATAATACATGAATTTCTTCTACCCATGTCTTTACCTTATCACTCACATATTTGTCTTTGAATTCCATAGTTCCAATCACAGCACCTAGATGCCTCTGACCTTGGTCACACTCACGTTTGTGCCACTAAAGGCTTCCTGTGCATCTTGATAGTGTGCTGGCTTCACGATCAAGATGGACTTACTTGCATTAGGGCAGTAACCTATTTCAGGGCCATGAGATGTTACAAGGTCTTACCAATTCCTGGCATCCTCCACCCTGCCAACACCCGTGAGATCATATAGGCTACCTGTTTTACATTGATGGCCTTGTATTTGATCTGTTGTTGCAGAACTGTCATAGCCAAGGCATACATAGCCATGGTGATGGGGTTCCCCTGGGTAGTTCCTTCTGTGGATTGAATTACACGACATCGTGAGCAGCTGTCTTACCCACAATGTAGAGGTCTGCTGGTTCTTTGTAGGTGTTTTCCACATACTGGGCAAATGCTGGGCATTTAACCTTGATATTGTGCAGCATTGCCTCCCGGTTGATGGAATTAAATGCATTTGAGGCATCAACTAATAATACTGCCTGACATATATTTTTCTCATGGAGTAAACTGCTGCCTCACCTCCTGCCTGCTGGCCTGCACACACTTGGAGGTTGCCAACTGCCTGCTTCACATCATCTTTCACCACCTCCATGATGCATTTTCCTATTATCCGTCCTAAGACTTCACCCACCCTGATGGGCCTACATCCAGGATTTTTATCAAGGGGGATAACTCTGCAAGCCGTCAGTGCTTCAATGTTATTGCACTGGCTTGAAGCCAATTTCCTCACCAGTGAGGCAATGGTGTTACACAGGTCTGTTGCTGCCTCCCCAAACATGATGTAACTGAGGATTGCTCGCCAAGATTTTGCATCTAGGGCTGACGGTCCTGCCCCTCCCTGTGTGTGCATTGCCCTCAACCAAACCATATCTCCAGTTATCCTGTCATATGTAATGGGATTGGGAGGAGTGTAGTTGCCGTCAAGCTGTGACTGGGCACTTGCTTGTCGTGCAGTAGGGTGTTTTTCTTTTAGTTGTTGCATTGTTTCTTCTGTTAGGTCCAGTACTCCATTTGGTGACTCAGCTGAGAGGGATCTTGTCGCCATCGAGACCTTCCCATGTCTCATCTTGCTGCCAAAAATCCTTGACATATCATTGGTATTCTGATTTCTTCTGCCTCGGTTGTTTATTCTCATCTGGAAGGCCCTTGCTTCCTCAAGTAGTTTGTCGATTTCACCTCTTTTCCATGTTTCAACCCGCCTTTGGATGGCCTTAATATTTTCTGCAATGCTAGCTCTTGGGCGGGTCTTGTTGAGGAAGAGATGTGGTATTAGTACAAGGACCTTAAGAGAGAATGAGGCATTGGGTGAGTTATTATTGTAATTGGCTATCAGGCGAGTGATATCCATGATCATGTCAGTTGTAGTATTGCATTTGGGAGGTTCGAAAACGTTACTTAACGACCATCCAACTATTTCATTATACGTGGTGTTCACCCAGGTTACCGAATTTTCTCTGGATTTGCCCATCCAGTATGTGGGATGGCCTTCTCTCATAGACCTGTGAAGCTGTTCTGCTTCCTTGTTGTGTCACTACCGTTCTGGGGACGTATAATACCTGATGATTCCATCTTTCATGCATTCCTCTATGGTGGTCTTCATCCTGAGCTTCATTTTTGTCATAAACATCCTGAAGTTCATCATCCCCAACTTCACTACTATTCACTTCCCCATGGTGATTTAACCTACAGAGCACTTCCATATCTCTCTCATCTTGGCGTCTATCCCTATCCCTCGCTTCACCGCGGGGTCTTTCATCACAGCTCATGTCCGTGTGATCGTGCGTATTGTCGGTGACCGCCCCATCAATTTCCATGTCACCAATCTGACCTCTGCCATGTTGGAAGCAGCCAAGTGCCGCGTCTGGTGGGCTGTGATTCCCTAACACATTCATACAGAAAGGTCCCAGCCTACAGTATGTACACAGCAACTTGTTTGTTGCCCATGAGCACCTGATACACTTATGTTGCCTACTGGAGCACTGACAACAATACTGTGGCATGGCCATGGTGTTAATAAAGTTTTTATTCTGTGGTATAGTATTAATAATACTAATTATGGCTACTTTTTGTAGTACTTTTAATTGGAAATTAAATATAATGTTACTAGAACTACTGTTTTACTATATGATTCTTAAATTTATATTTGATTAATGTAAAATGTGCTTGTCTAATATACTATAGCACTAGCCATGTGTGTGTGTGTGTGTGTGTGTGTGTGTGTGTGTGTGTATTTTGGGCAGCAGAAACTACACATTCAAATCGCACCAAAATTGGCACAAAAATCGCAAAAAATCGCTGATGTGAAAAAACTTGGTCCCATCACGATTGAAAAACTTGTACTATACTTAATGAGCGATCACATTTTGACCAAAAAACACCGCTTCCGGCGCCCGGCATAGGATCTCCGTAGAATTTTTTGCCCATAGCTACAACTAAAATATACTATACCAGCAGCCGTGTGTCTGTGTGTATTTCGGACTTGCGTTCGGACAACTTGGGTTCCATTCCTGAAGCTGAAAATAATACGATCAACTGGTTAGCTGCAAAAAATCAATGTGACAACGTTAGACTAGGACACCGAATAAACGTGACTCGGATTACCTGAAATGATCGCAACGCGTGCGTGAAGCGCGAGGAAACGAGTGAGAAGCACAAGGAAATGAGTGCGAAGCACGAGAAAGCGAGCGAGATAAAGTGAGCCCTCCGCAGCAGCAAGCGCGAGGGGCCCGAAGGACCAACGAGCACTTGTTTTGCTTCTATTTTTGCAGATAATATGATGAAGTTATGAAGCAGTTTGCTCGTTTTTCTCTAGTTTTGCATATCAGTTAATATCTAATTGGTTTGTCTTATACTAATAATTGACTGAACTGATACTGTTATGTATTAAAAGTCTGTTATGAAGTAAAACAATGCTTCTTAGTTTAAAGGTTAAATAGGGGGCCAATGGGTGTGGTGCAATAATGTGGAGCCTTGTTTATTGATAATGGGTCTTGAGGCGTTACGGTGTAGGGGTGAGAGTGGTGTGTGGTGTAGCGGCAGTGTGTGTGTGTGTGTGTGTGTGTGTGTGTGTGTGTGTGTGTGTGTGTGTGTGTGTTTAGTGATATTGGGTCTTCAGACATTATGGTATAGAGGTGAGAGTGGCGTGGTGTGTGTGTGTGTGTGTGTGTGTGTGTGTGTGTGTGTGTGTGTTGTGGCAGGTGATGTGTGATGTGTAGCTGTGGTGTGTTGTGGGGGTAACATAGAGGCAACTTGGTTTACTAAGTAACATTGATATTAACACGGTTTGTTTAGTATTTGTTTTGAATACAAGACTGTGATAAAGAATTTTAATAGGGTTGAGTTAGTGGTTCTAGTTTGTAATTTTATGGAGTTTACATTAGTCCTATTATATTGGAAATGTATTAAAATTACCCTTATTACTACCGCATTTAATAATTATAGTGTACTTATAACTAAGGTACTATGCTTAAATTTGTTATTCAGTTGAAGTTATATTTGAAACACAAAGATGTACATAAATATACATGGTATAGAGGAAACGGGGATCGTGCTGAAAGTAGCCTGACTGATTACGTGCTCATAGAGAAGTCGATGGTGAGAAAGGTTGCTGATACGAGCGCTGTGAGAGGACGAATTGGAGGTCTGTCAGATCATATGATCGTAGTATGCAAGATCAAGCTGAGAGGAGTGAGATGGGTCAAGTTAGAGAGGAGCAGTCAGGGAGAAAAATTGAAAGTTGAGAAGCTGAGGATCAAGGAAATGACAGATGAATACAGGACCAAAGTAGAGGACGAGTTAGAATCAGTGAGCTGGAATGAATTGGATCTGGACAGCCTGTGGTATGCATATAAGGACTGCTTAGTTAGGAATGCTGAAGTGGTGTGTGGTGTGGCAAGAGTATCAACAGAAAAGAAGGGTATGGCATGGTGGGATGAGGAGGTTAAGAGAGCAGTGGAGGAAAAGAGGAAGAAGTGGCTAAAGTGGTTACAGGATAGGGGTTCAGTTGAAATAAGAACTCAGTATATCGAGAGGCGAAGAGCGCTGTGAAACGGCTGAGAAATAGGAAAGCAGCTGGGGTTGATGAGATGTATGCAGAGATGCTTAACCCGTCACGTCCCGAGGTTTTCCGCACCTATGACATCCCCCAGTCCCGAGCCTTTTTGGATTTTTTTTTTTTTTTTTTGCTAAAACTTCCGCTTAGGTCGAGAAACGAAGGAAAATCACACAAAAAAGTGGTTCCCGCGGTCTACTGTATAAGTGGTCCGTACAGCTGCGGTTCCCCCCGGCAGGTATGGTGCTCTGTAATGGGCTGGATATGCATTTACGTTTTCTATGGAATGGAATAATGGGAGAAACAACACACAACACCTCTATATTTATTGAATTTGAACTAATAAACAATAACAGTAACAATATAATGGATTTCAGACACATATATATGAAAAATAAGCATTGTACCATCGCGCGAGCATAGCGAGTTTGGTCCGAGTCGTAACATGCTATATGCTAAGTTTCTGGTATGAGTCAACATATCATTTTTTCTACTTGTATACTTCTGTTTCAATGACATTTTACCAATTACAACTGTTTGTAAGTGTTTTCAGATGTTTTCATTCATTATGATGACATGCAGCATAAGTATAGCGCACATCAGCTTAGTAAGCGCACTCGCTATGACTCGTATTTCAACATACCAAATTGTTTTATCACTTTCCAATTATTTTCCCCTTTACATAGAACCTTTCCTCCACCACTGTGAAGGTTTTCAATTATTTTCATTCATTACGAGGGCATTTAGCGATATGCTAGCGCATATTCACGTAGCAACCACGATCTCAAACACTCGTGTTTCATCATCTACTTTATTTATTCACTCCACTTATAATTTCTCACTTACATTACACATGTTTACACCCCTACAATGCAATGTACCTACTTACTGCCATTATTTATTCAAGTGAGCGTGAGAATATCGCCTGAAAATACCCTCGCAAGGAATGTTTCGACAAACATAATACTCACACACTTATATACTAATTCACTCACACACTTATATACTAATTATTCACTTTACTACTTGGTGACTCTTATTTTGACTAATACGTGCCGTATTCATTCAACTGAGCGTCAGGAAATCGCATCTCTATACACACGCTATGAATATTTGACTTAGAATATATATCAGCACTTACAATAATTTGAACTTATATTATACCTGTAAGAATTTCCAATAATAATAATTATATAATTACGGGCCGTATTTATTGCACTGAGCGACAGAATATCGCATCATAAAACCCTCGCTATGTAAGTTTCAACTTAGGGCAGATTTATATACTTACATACAATGTTTTCACTTATGTTCTACCCGTATGCACTTTATACTAATATTTGGAGATCAACATGACTGATAATTTCACTGAGCGTCTGTCTGTCGCATTTACCTCATAATTTCTGCGTCCTTTCGCATTCACACCATACTAAAATTGCATCAACGTGTGATATTCACTAAAACATGGGTGAATACAGAGACCCACGTCACACTGCACGCACTCATAGCGGGTGTCCTTCCTCTGTGTCGTGAGTCTCACCTGGGAATTACTGCTCACGTGACACCTGCGTTGGGGCCTAGGTCTGTTTGGCTGGGGAGGGATAGGATTGGGGAAATGGCGGCCGGATATTCTCTGGGGAGTTTGGGCAATATGGGCAGTGCGGGTGCGATGTTGGGGCCTTTCAACAGCATACTTTGCAAAGATTTCTCTTGTGAGCTCCCTCACAAACCCTTCAAATGTTTCCTGAACTCCTGTTGTCATGGCGTGAAGGTGGTGGCAATTCAGAGCAGTGATATCTAGCAAGTGAAAGAACAGTTTTTTATACCACTTCATCGTGGTCCTGGCACACTATACCGTCGATATCATGGAGTCTGACTGGTCCACGAGGCGCATGTTTATATTATAATCCATGACACACTCAGGTTTCCAAATACGACGCCTGTTCTCGCTACGGTAATCTACGGAATCAGTACGGTGCATCAAGGGGCTGTGAACCATGGACAAGAGGCTTACTTCTCTGTTGTGGTTCCATACAGTTGCAAGGATGTTGTTGGCTTTGAAGAAGACAACCTCATTCCTTGCAAGTTTCCGTCCTACCTTGGCCATGTGACGCCGGTTCACCTTTACGGTTCCACAGACTCCCGTTTCATGTGTGTGAAGATAACGAGCGAGAAGAGGGCTAGTGTACCAATTGTCGAGGTAGAGAACGTGACCACGATGAAGGTAGTCTTCTATCATCGTCTTTACCGCTGCTCCCGACAGTCCAATACTTCGATCTTCTATTATGTCTGTCTGCACCGGTGTACAAGACTATGTCTTGCACGTATCCAGTCCTACAGTCACACATAACAAAGATCTTGAACCCAAAACGGTGCCTTTTGCTGGGTATATACTGTCTGAATGAAATATTGCCTCTCCACAACACGAGACTCTCGTCTATGACGAGGTCTCTAATCCTTCTGCTTACACTGTTAATCTTTTCTTTCTGTTGGGCTCCTCCGATCACAACCTTTTCACGTTAATTTGTCCTATCACTTCGGTATGGCCTGTGGACCCTCCAAAGAAACGTCGTCTGTGGCACTTTAGAGCTGCACATTGGGAGGCCTTCAGGCGCTACTTTTTTTATTTTCCCTGGAATGATTATTGCTTCCATGGCCAGGAGCGATCTGGGTGTGCATTGCATTGCATATTACAGAGGTTATTCTCTCGGGCATGGAAGACACATTCTTTTCTTATATCCTTTGACTAATGCAAGAAAGCGTTGGTTTAATTACGCTTGTTCTAATCCTATCCACAACAAGAAGAGGGCCTATAAAAGGAAGCGGAGCCAACCCATCCCTGAATCACATCTTTTGTACGTTTCTGCCCAGAATCGTGCTAAGTCTGTTCTTTGCTCCGCTAAAAATAATTTCATCCGTACAAAATGCTCTCAACTCTCGAACTCAAATTCTTCCTGCTCCTTCTGGCACCTTGCCAAAAACCTTTCTAACAACTTTACCTCATCATCCTTTCTTCCTCTTTTCTACTCTGATTGTTCTGTAGCTATTTCTTCTACTGATAAAGCAGATCTCTTCGCTCAGACTTTCTCCTCCAATTCCACCTTTGACTATTCCGGTGCTCTTATTCCATCACTTTCCCCCTCTGACTTCCTCATGGCTAACATTAAAATTTCTTCAGCTGATGTATTTTCTGTCATCAGAGGCCTTAATATAATAAGACATATGGGCCTGATGGAGTCCCTCCTGTTGTTCTCAAGAACTGTGCTTCTGTGCTTACAACCTGCCTAGGCAAACTCTATCACCTTTGTCTATCAACATGTACCTTTCCTTCTTGCTGGAAGTTTGCTCTCATTCAGTCAGTCCCAGAGAAGGATGGCTATTCCCAAACCTCTAAACATCGTCCACACCTATAACATCCTGTATCTCAAAAGTTTCTTAGTCAATTCTTAATAGAAAAATTTTAAAGCATCTTTCCTACCACAACCTTCTTTCTGATCGTCACTATATATATATATATATATATATATATAGAGATATATATATATAGGTAGATAGATAGATTGATAGATATAGATACAGATATAGATATAGATGGATAGATATATAGATAGATAGACAGATATACTATATCTCTCTATATATACTATATATAAATAGTATCTCTCTCTCTCTCTCTCTCTCACTCTCTCTTTCTCTCTCTCTCTCCCCCTCTCTCTGTCTCTCTCTCTCTCTCTCTCTCTCTCTCTCTCTCTCTCTCTATACTAAACGGGGTGAAAAGTTTTTATTGAAATAGTAGAGCGTGTGTAAGACTGGGAAATGCTGTGAGTGATTGGTTTCCCCTGAGAGTTGGGCTGCGACAAGGATTTGTGGTGTCGCCTTTGTTGTTAAATATTTATATCGATGGTGTTGTTAGGGAGGTGAATGCAAGAGTTTTAGGTGGAGGTCTGAGTCTCATGAATGTTGATGGTGGAGAGTGGAATCTGACGCAGCTGCTGTTTGCAGATGATACTGCACTGGTGGCTGATTCAGAGGAGAGATTGAGACAGTTGGTAGAGGAGTTTGGAAGGGTGTGTGAAAGGAGGAAATTGAAAGTAAATGAGAATAAGAGTAAAGTGATCAAGTGTACGAGGTTGGTAGATGGTAAGGGGATGAATATAGTTTTGACTGGTGAGTTGCTTGAGGAGGAAGAGTTTTTTAAATATTTAGGGTCACATGTTGCTGTGGATGGGAGAATAGATGCAGAAGTGAAGATTAGAATAAATGAAGTATGTAAGCTGCTGGGAGGAATGATAGAAGTGTTTAGATGTCGTTCGCTTAGAATGGATGTAAAGAGAAGGCTGTATGAGGGTGTTCTGGCACCAGCTGCGTTATATGGGGCTGAAACATGGAGTATAAGTGTAGCAGAGAGGAAAAGTTTGAATGTAATGGAAATGAGGTGTCTCAGGAGTATGTGTGGAGTGACGCGTATGGATCGAGTGCGAAATGATGAAGTGCAAAGAACTGGAGTTGTTCGGGAGATGGCTGGTAGAGTTGAGCGGAGGGTGTTGCAATGGTTTGGGCATATGGAGAGAATGGATAATGAGCGATTGGTGAAAAAAGTTAGATCTGATGTGAGAGGTGTAAGGCTGAGAGGAAGACCACGAACAGGATGGATGGACAGTGTGAAGAGAGCACTGGATGCGAGGGGGATGTCTGTTGAGCAAGGAAGAGTGGCTGTGCGTGACAGAAATAAATGGAGAGAAATTGTGAATGAATAAGTGATGACGCAGCCCTGAGGGGATACTCTCCCGCATTTGTTCTGCTCAGCTAGTCAGGTCAGGTGCGGGTAAGGGGATGGGTCTGTTATGATGTGGCAGGGGTAAACCAGCTCAGCTGTCGGGCCCTGATGTGGATGTCACTGATTGCACTGCGTAGTTGACCGTTGTGTGGTGTGGTGCTGTGAGGATCTGTCCCTTCTCCCCTTTGGGGCTAAGATGCGAATGAATATGTTTGAATGGATGAGTAAATGTGGAGTGTGTAGTCCTATCTTGGCTACCTCCCTTTCCTTTGGGGAAGCAGCCTAGGTATATATATATATATATATATATATATATATATATATATATATATATACCTCTCTATCTATTTATCTATATTTCTATATATACACTATATCTACCTATTTATCTATATATATCTGTCATTTATCTATCTATCTATCTATCTATCTATCTATCTATCTATCTGCATATATATATATATATATATATATATATATATATATATATATATATATCAATCTACCTCTCTATCTATTTATCTATATTTCTATATATACACTATATCTACCTATTTATCCATATATCTGTCCTTTATCTATCTATATATCTATATCTATCTATCTATCTATCTATCTATATATATATATATATATATATATATATATATATATATATATACTTATCTATATTTCTATATATACACTATATCTACCTATTTATCTATATATCTGTCCTTTATCTATCTATATATCTATATCTATCTATCTATCTATCTATATATATATATATATATATATATATATATATATATATATATATATATATATATATATATATATATATATATATATATATATATATATATATATAGATATATATATATATATAGATATATATATATATATATATATATATATATATATAGATATAGATATATATATATATATGTATAGATATATATATATATATATATATATATATATATATATATATATATATATAAAGAGGTTTTGCATGAGAGTGCTAAAGTTACTATTAAGAAAAAGGGAAAAGCGAGAAGGAAAAAGTGGATGTCAGATGAAACATGGAATGTAATTCAGAAAAGGAAAGAGGCTAAGTTAAGAAGTGAAGAACAACATGTTGATGGCCAGGTAGCTGAAGTACTTAGAGCAAAGTACTGGAGTTTACATTCTGAAGTAAAAAGACTCGTTAGACGTGATAAGAGGAGACTATATGATGAAAAGGCGACAGAGACAGAAATTAAATTAAGTAAAAATGACGGTCAGAGCACAAAAGCAGCGTATCAGGCCATAAAGGAGTTAACTGGGACTGAAAAGAGAAGGAAGGAAATACCTGTACGAGATAGAAATGGTAATTTGATGACTAAAGATTTGGATATAAAAGGAAGGTGGAAGGAGCACTTTGAATCTGTTCTAAATAGACCAATCCCAGCTGAAGAGGACATTTTGCCAGCCGAGAGAGATTTGCAGATAGAAACAGGGGATATAACTTTGGAAGAGGTAGCAAAATCTGTAAAGGAGTTAAAGAATTTTAAGGCTCCAGGTGAGGATGGAATATTCCCTGAAATGCTTAAGGTGGAAAATGACGAGTTGATGAATGCGCTTTTGAAACTTTTTAATGTGGTTTGGGATAATGGTGGAATTCCAGAAGAGTGGAAAAATGGAGTGATTATAAAAATACCAAAAAAGGGAGATTTAAGTGTGTGTGGCAATTGGAGGGGGATAACTTTGACACCTGTAGTTGCAAAAGTCTTTTCCAAAATCTTGTTGAACAGAATAGAGCCAGTAATTGATAAAATTTTAAGAGAAGAACAAGCGGGATTTAGAAAGGGTCGAGGTTGTAATGATCAGATTTTTATTGTAAGGCATCTAATGCAACAAGCTAATGAGATGAAAATGCCACTTAACATGTGTTTTGTGGATTTTGAAAAGGCGTTTGATAGTGTTTCACGTGGAGCTATGTTGAAAATTATGAGATTCTATGGTATACCAGAAAAGTTTGTAAATATTATTAGAAGCCTGCATGAAGGTACTTTTTGTAAGGTAATGGTGGGTGATTCTTTGAGTGATCCATTTCAAGTTAGGTCAGGAGTGATTCAAGGAGGAGTTCTTTCGCCATTGTTGTTTGTTTTGGTTATGGATTATGTTATGAAAAAGGTTGTAAGGAGAACAGGTGCAGGAATTAACTGGAAAGAAAATAAGAAGCTGATGGATTTGGACTATGCTGATGATATTGTACTGATTTGCGGAAGTATTTACGAGATGCAGATGGTGCTCCATTGTCTGGTGGAGGAAGGAGAAAAAGTGGGATTGGTAATAAATTGTGGAAAGACTGAAATTATTAATATGAACGTGGAGAACCAAATCGATTGTGTAATTAGGAATAATGTGATGAAGAATGTAGAAAACTTTAAATATCTGGGAACCATTGTATCATCTAATGGATCATTAAACAATGAAATTGAGGAGAGGATTAGACAGGCTTGGCGAGCTGTTGGAATGTTGAAATCTGTTTGGAATAATAATATGCTTTCGGTACATACTAAAGTGAAAATTTACAAGTCCATGGTTAGACCAATTTTAATTTATGGGCATGAGTCATGGTACAGTACAATTGCAACAGATCAGAAAGTATTAGGATTTGAGAATAAAATACTGAGAAGGATTCTTGGGGTAAAGTGGCAAGACAGAGTTACAAATGAAAGAGTAAGAGATATTACGAGAGTGGAACCAGTTAATGAATATGTGAGACTGTCTCGCTGGAAGTGGCTGGGGCACATATACAGAAAAGAAGGTTGTTTAATACAGGATGTGCCAGATTGGATTGCTAGAGGAAGAAGAGGTAGAGGTAGGCCGAGGGAAACCTGGTTGAGGACAATGAAAAAAGAAGCAGGAGAGGAGTGTTGGTGGGACCTGCAGGAGATGGCAAGAGACAAATATTGGTGGAGAGAGTTCATTGAAGCCCTATTCATCCCGTGGGGTGCCACAGGAAATGATTGATTGATTGATTGATTGATATATATTAAGCCTCTGTTTTACAGTGGTAGAGTGTGCGTTTCGCACGCTGGTGGACGAGGGTTCGTTTCCCGCCAGAGTTGTAAAAACTTTGGGAATCATTCACCGAGCCACTTGCTACTTTGGCGGACACAAGGGGTGCTGTGGTTGGTCCAGTGTCGCATACTAGAATGCTTGCACCCAATCGGCCTACGGCGGGCCAGTTACACTTGGTTCACAGACTAGACACACATCGAAAACCACTACAATTACACCTACAAGCACTTCTCACCCTGCATATAGTCTCTACCAGACAGCCTAAGCCACTGGGCAGAGATACATTGGCTGTATCGTCCCTGCTTCGGTAGGGATAGGTCGGTCCTACAGTGGACCTCATTGGCTGATGATGATGATGATGGATGTATATATATATATATATATATATATATATATATATATATATATATATATATATATATATATATATATATATATATATATATATATAATCCTTTCCCTAAAGGTAATTCCACAACTAATAGAAATTAAGTTAAATCACATCAACAGAATTAGTTTAATCCGATGAATTAAAAACACACAAGTAGTTTTCAAGTACAGCATCATCATTGGAACAACGCAGATGACAAACTAACGCCCACTAAACGCAACAGCTAGGAAACAACAGCTATTTGTTTCCATCATATGTCTCGTTAGTTCCACCTGCCGGGGAATTTGTCAATCATCGTATTTGTTTATCATGGACTGACGTTTGTAAGTACGGCTTTTCATTTAAATCTGTTCATTAGTAAGGTATATATATTGGCTTTATTCTGGGGCTTCATTGTAGTAAATTACCTTGTACTATACATATAAGTGCACATAGGCCCTTCTGGGCCTCTCGCACTTGCTCCTGAGGAGGGTTCTCGTGCTGCGTGCTTGCTTTCTCGTGCTTTGCACTCGTTTCCTCGTGCTTTTCACATGGCTCGAGTAGACTAGATTTCTAAAATTCCCGGTGCCGAATGAACTGTTTTCTGAACCAAACTTGATCGTTCTTAACTCTAGTAAAAATTATCAATCGAGATGGGACCAAGTTTTTTGAAATCAGCGAATTATTTGATGCCAATTTTGGTGCACCAGGATGCCTCTGTACCGAAGAAAGGCGCCCTCACCTCGCTTCAGGAATGAAACCCAAGCTGCCCGCATGTAAGTCCGAGATATTAACCACTCGGCCACGGCAGTCAACCGGGCGCCAGAAGCGGCGTTTTTTGGTCACAATTTGATCGCATATTAAATATAGTAAAAGTTTCTCAATCGTGATGGGACCAAGTTTTTTCACAGCAGCGAATTTTTTGCGATTTTTGTGCCAATTCTGGTGTGATTTGAATGTGTAGTTTCTGCTGCCCAAAATACACACACACACACACACACACACACACACACACACACACACACGGCTACCGCTATAGTATATTAGATACATTTTTCTCTGGACTGATACAGGCCAGTTAGATAAATTTATTGTTTCATAATTTGACAAACTCTGATATATCATTGCCGTTAATCCAGACAGTTTTACTCAGCATTCCCTTTGGTCAAAGGATTCTTAGCGTTTTTAAAAATAATTTTGTACCTTACTTGTGCAGAGTATGGCGATATTAGAATGATTTAAGCAACACATAAGAGGATAGTAATATACTATCAATCTATCTATTGCCAGATGTCTACGTAAGGGGTGGCCACAAACAAATCCCCTCCATGTCACTCTGTCCAATGCCACATCACTGCCTTGCTTCCAGCTTACACCCCCGTCACTCATATACCTCTCCACTCCATCCCTCCACCACATCCTCGGGCTCCCCCTCCCTCTCCCCCATTCCACCTCACTCGCATACACTCTCCTCGTCAGTCTCTCTCTTCATCCTCTCCACATGGCCAGACTACCTCAGTGTAGGCTAGTTCTCCTAACGCTTACTGTCACATCCACATCCACACGACAACACTTCTTCACTTCCTTGTCAGGCTCTCTCTCCATGCAACTCCACATGCTCCTCTCAAATAACTCAGTTCCACTGCTCTCACTCTTGACTTCTGTCCTTCCAATAAGCAAAATAAATTTCTTACTAAGAGATGTTAAGGAGCTTCCTCAACCAACCAGAATGTGGGAACTAGGATTCTGAGAAAGTTATGTGACCACAGTGAATTAACAGTGTAGTATAAATTCCACTTATAACAGATATTTTTTTAAGTCCTCTTAAGAGGTACAAAGGTCTAAATGCAAAACTAGAGACGTTCACAGTGATAGTTGTTTTGTGTACTGTATATTGGTGCTGGAGAGGGACGCCTTCACGTAATGGCTCCGGTATGACCGGGTGGCTCCCCTACCCGGTCATGTAGACATCGTCATTTCCTTCCCAATCCCCCAGATGGATGACTGTGGACTGCAGGAGAAGGGTAACTTCAACCAGCAGTCTACTGGGTTCACACTCGAACCTTGGGTTGCAACTACAACTGCCACTACTTGTAGGATATGTCAGGGCTTTTTGATGAAAACATTCACAACATATAATTAAACTGGAAATATTCTGACAACCTGTTCTATAACACTGTGTAACAAAGAAATTGTTCGTTCAATTTTTTTGGTCTTGTTAGACTCATTTTTCCATGCGGATTCCAATGATGTATGTTTTGTTTGTCTATCTCTATGTTTTAGTCAACAATTGGCGATTGTTTATTTCCAGTCTTGTTATCACGCACTGATGTACTGGCTGACGTATCGCTTACCACGTCACACACACACACACACACACACACACACACACACACACACACACACGCAAATCTCTCTATTGACTGAGCTACAGCTCAGTCAGTAGAGAGGTGGCCTGCAGTCCTCCGGAGCCAGGTTCAAATCCCCGCTGGGGCAGGGAACAGTTTAAGGCTTAGAATTTAATAAAAACAGTCTTTACTGATCTACCGGAAGACCCGCCTACATGTCGCAAAAATACCCCTGCTAATACCAAAACACCAGTCTTGTATGAGACAGCCCTAGCATGTATTCAATATGGACGGTGGGTGTTAGCGCCGAAGTGGTAACATGTGGAGGTGTATTGTATGCGGGAGGACTACTGGGCCTTGGGAGCAGGCTGTGAAGCCTATGCCCAGAGTTGGACACACACACAAAAAAATCTGCATCCATATAGACGTTGCTGATAAGACCATTATTGCATCATGAAATGCGGATCGAGTCAGTTCATTCAATGAACTACTCTCACGTTGCTAGTAAGGCTGGTCGACGTGTTTCTGAGCTGTTCGTAAAGGAGTTCATGTTGATGAGAATGACCAGTAGATGTTCTTACAAGCTGTCAGCCGATGCATTTTGTTATGTATGTGGAGAATATACTGGATTGAACATGATCAAATACAAAATCCACCTTGATACCAAATTTGCTCATGCATACAAAGCATATTTTTGCGTGGCAATAGGCACTCAAGATAAGGAATGGGCTCCGCATTACACTTGTGGTAGCTGTCGCTCTACGCTTGAAGCTTAGCTACGAGAAGTGAGAAAGAAGATGCCTTTCACAGTCCTGAGAGTGTGGCGAGAGGCTTCGAATCACCACGACCATTGTTATTTATGCATGGTTGATATAAGTGGGGCAAAGAGCATTAAGGGCAGAATGAACACTGTACTTCCATATTTGCCTTTTTAGATCTCTCTGGAGCCTCACAACGATGAGCTGGCTATTCCTATCCCTCCTGCGGACATGGAAGTCGTCTCTGACCATAAGAACATCGTTGATGACAGAGGGGAAAGTGATGATTTATCGTATATCGGAGAATGTTCTGGAGACACTCCACACTTTCCCAGTCAGCAGGAACTGGATGACGGACCAAGATTTAGGACTCACGAAGTCCAATGCTGAGCCGCTGACATCATTTCTAAGTGAATGGAACTTGTTGGATCCCAGTTGCAAGTTGAGTTAAAGAAATCACCATGGCATGTTTGCATTCTTCTTCAAATTTTGTGAAGAAACCTCTCTGTGTTATTGTTTTGATGTTAAAAGTTTGTTCCAAGCCATGAGAGTAGATTACAAGGCCTCAGAATGGCGACTCTTCATAGACAGTTCCGTGAAGAGCCCTAAAAGCTGTACTTTTGCATTATGGCAACTAACTCCCATCGATTCCAGTTGCACTGTGGAAATGAAAGAAGATTATGAGAATGTGAAGATTTGTCTCACAAAGATCAAGTACTCAGATCATAATTGGGAGGTTTGTGGAGATTTCAAAATGATTTCGTTCCTACTTGGAACGCAAGGCGATTATACGAAGTACTCATGTGTTTTATGCTACTGAGACAGCCGGAGCAATGCAGAATATTTTATTAGGAAAGACTGGCCTCTCAGAGGGAATCTCACACCAAGCTCGTGCAACGTTTTGAGAGCTCCACTGATCTCCAGAGAGAAGGTATTGCTACCGCCACTACACATAAAACCTGGTCTTTTGAAACAATTCATGAAAGCCATTGACAAGGATGGCGATGCATTTCTGCATATCCGATCAATGTTTCCCAAGTTGGGCGTGGCAAAGGTGATGGCGGGCATATTCACCAGGCACAAGTTCGAAGAATGCTTGCAAGTTCTGAACTCCAGGGTAGAATGACCGATGATGAAGAGCATGCTTGGAATGCATTCAGAGGGGTTGTGGAAGGTTTTCTTGGCAACCAGAGGAGACCAGATTTCGCACAGTTCATTGATGACTTGATTGGCGCATTCCACCAGCTTGGAAGCAGAATGTCAATCAAATTGCACTATCTGCATTCCTACCATGATTTCTTCAAAAGCACTTGGGTGCAGTCAGTGAGGAGCATGGCGAACTGTTCCACCAGGATATTCTGTTGATGGAAACCTGATATCAGGCCAGGTAGAGCGAGGCGATGATGGGTTACGTATGAGGAATGTTGTGCGTTTGTCATCAGAGCTACAGAAGAAGGTAAAGATCAAAAGTGCATTTCTAGATACTATGTGCCCTGCATTCCTTGTGATGTTACTGTTTGCTCATTTTCTAGGTATTTTCATAATATACTCCCGGAAATATATAAATTCTTCGACATTCTCAACATTCTCGAAATGGCAACAATTTGCAGTTCCTGTTCTTGTACGAAACATATGTTGTTGCATAATTCCTGTAACTCTAGATTTACACAAAAACAAATAGCATATTCGGAATCAACGCACTGACATTGATCAGAAATAGTGTAAAAGTCAACAAACAAAAAATCTTTTTTAAGTTTGTTACACTGTAATTGTCATCATGCACCAAATCTGACAAATTTCTGTATCTCCACCAGTGTTGTATGTCTCGAGATCGGTCTTGGTCACGAGACCAGTTTGATGTGGTCTTGCTCTTGATCTTGGTTTCAACTTCTGGTCTCGGGGTTTTGGCTCGAGACCAGGTCGAGATCAGCATTACAAAGTGCATCGCGGTGTGGGGAAAGTCGGAATTTATGATCATACACGGAGAAAAATCATGGCTGATTCGATTCACGGCACGCCATACAGCGATGTACTGTCTATAGATACTGCCTGGCTAGCGCAACGGTGATGATGCATGAGCTGAGCCCTGCGAGCGCCGATGGAGTGTGTGCAAGTCGAGAGGGCATGCATAAAGTGGCCATTCTCGCAGTGATAATCTCCGTTTGCACGCATGCATGTTTGTAGCTCCGATCACCTCCGTGTACTTCATATACGTGTATGGTGTATGCAATCCCCGCACACTTCGTACAAATACACCACAGGTTCAGCTAGTTCGCTCAGAAAACATAACCAAAAAAATTTCTATTTTCCTATGTTTGTTTCTTCATACCATTGAAGCAGTGAAAGCAGAAATATTTTACCTAAAGATTTTCAGTTTTTCACATATATTAAATTTTGTAAATATATTTCCTCCCATACAGGGGCGTAGTCAGGATTTTGGAGTGGTGGTGGTCAAGTCAGACATCAGTGGCTTCCAACCTTTTGAGGTATGACCCTTCAGAGCTTCCAAATGGCTATCACGGTGGCCTGCAGTGACTTCTGTGACCTTTTTAGAAGAAATCAGAATATTTTCTAGTGTTTCATAACTACCCTCGTATTTCATACAACTTATTCATCTATGAGCGGGGAGCCATGGCCATGTGGCCCAGTGGCGTTTCTAATCCCACTAAAGTGTGGGGGGGGGGCTACCTGGGGGCCGATAAATCATCCGTAGTAACAAAGAAGGGCAGTGAGCAGACTCGAATGAGGCCCCTTTAAAGAGAGAAAGTTAGTAAAAACTGTTCTCCTAAACAAATAGTGGATACGACCATAAGAAGTATTTGGAGCACTTATGGAAGTAAAATATAAATTTTGTATTTATGAAGCTTTTTTTGCCTCCCACCTCTGTATCCCGAAACCCCTTCGGTCTCTTGCGTAATTATCCTGAAAAATAGCTAGTCCCCCTCGACTGTTCACGAGAAACGAAAGATAAATATGTTGTGTCTGGAACGTTTGGGCATGGGTAAAGCTTGGAGAGAAGAGCGAAAATTAGTCTTCCGAAAACCAGCTTTCGCATAAGGACGATACAGCTATGCATGAGTACGATGGCACTGACAAAGTATGCAACACCATACATTATAACTTCAAAACCGTACTTTCAAAAGTATAAAAAATTAAAAAAACTTTCAAAAGCCGCAACGTCGGTGTGCAGGGCCGTGGAGAGCTATGACCGCGCCCCGGGGTGCCTGGAAGACGTTTGACATGGGCCAGAAAAAGAAGCAAAATTGTCACAGTCCTGGTGCGGGCCCTGGTCCCTCCATACTATTGAGTTTTGACCCCAGGAGGTATCCCCATTGCCCTCTTCTCTCTTTCATTTTTCTTAGTAATTGTCATCCCAGAAACTCCTCGACCTCATTCAACTCATGTTCGATAATCAACTTAAATTCGTTTAAAAGGTGTTGAGTATTGCATCGATACATAATCTGCAACTGGGTGATTGGGGTACTAGTGCACTCACTCGAGGGGCCGAGACGCCCATGAAAACTGACCAGCAGTGCAGCACCTCCAGGCTGCAACTACTTTTCATTCATTCAACAGTGACATAAATTCTTGGTCTTGGTCTCGGAGGGTCTGGTCTTGGTCTTGGTCTTGGTCTCGGAGGATGTGGTCTTGGTCTTGGTCTCGAGGTGCCTGGTCTTCACTACAACACTGATCTCCACATCTAAACCAACAGGCTTATGAATATATAACTATGCTATTTCTATCCCAGATTTTCGTCATTTGTGCGCTATTTTCTTGTATAGTTTTTTTTTTTTCTTTAACTGATATCCTAATTGCTAATGGGGCCATATGATCATGATGTTGCGGTGCCCGAGTAACTATTTTAAATTACTCAGTCTTGTCCCTTTGAAGTACTGTGACAATTCTAGGCCCTTTATTTTCTTCATATTATCGCCACTTAATGTGTATCCTTACTGACTAAGTTAAAACCTATGACATCTACCAGCGTTTTAAACAAATGTGAGACTTATCCAGGATCACTGAATGGGGACAAAATATCTTTGTCTCATTTAATGCTAGTACAGTCAAATATATGCAGTTTACCAGTACATAGATATTGCCAGATTCCTATATTACCATCAGTGCTACTAATACTCCTGTCTTCAAAAATATTGAAATTCTCAGTGTTTCACCAACAGTGTCCTCAGCTGGACCTCTCATGTCAAATCACTTGTTAAAAACTCCTCAAAGAAACTTGGGTTATTGTATAGTCCGTAAATTATTCACTGACGAGCAGTTAGCTTAAATTTATAAGAGTCATGTGTGCTGTCATCTTGAATATTGCTCACCCTTATGGAATGGACGTGGAGAGGTTCCATTAAAACAACTAGACAAAATTCAGAACAAAGCTGTTGGAATTATTAATAACCCCACAGCCTCAACGAAACTTGGATTGTTTTATAGGGTTCGTAGCATCTTCACTGCTGAGCATTTGGCTATAGTTTATATGAATCATGTGCGCTCTCGGCTGGAATATTGTTCATCCTTTTGGTGTGGATGTAGGGAGGTTGCTCTAAAGCAATTAGACAAAATTCAAAACAAAGCTGTTAGAATTAATAGCAACCCTGATATTACAAATAAACTACCTCCCCTACAGTTAAGCAGGAATGTTGCCTCCCTTGCAGTATTTTACAGATACTTTTATGGCAAATGCTTAGGCCAAGTTGGATCGATTGTCCACCGCATCTGGTAGTGCTCATGACTGGAATGTCATGCTGCCATATTGCAGAACATCCGCCTATCAGAAATCTTTTATTCACCGAACTGCATCTCTTTGGAACTCGCTTCCTCAGAATTGTTTCCCCGTAAATTTCGACCTACAGCTGTTCAAGTCCAACTGTTACAGTTTTTTTTTATGAAGGAAGGACAGCAGTAATCTGGTGTATGGATTATTTTTTTTTATTCATTTGTTTGTGCTTCCTCTGTTCTGTTACTTAAAAAGTAGGAACTACTGTAAATAACTTGTCATACACAATGAGTTTTATTTTTTTTTCTGCCACCATCGCAACTCATTCATATGTAGTGAACTAGTTAAAAGCTAATTTGTCTCTCATGCACTTTCTTCAGGATGTCTGGTGTAGAGATTGCTATTGTCGTTGTATCAGACGAGGGAAAGTAAGCTGAAAACAGTTTTCTGATGAAGGGAGGAGGCGGTGGTCGAATCGGTAGAGAGATGCTCTCTCCCAACGGATTTGGGTTCTAATCCCTGCTGAGGCAGAGAACAATTTAAGGATTTGAATTTCGTTAAAGAAGTTAATAAGACCCGACGACTTGTTAAAACAAAAAAGCTGCTAGTACCAATACACCAGCCCTGAATAAAACAGCTATAGTATACAGTATATTAAAAAAAGGCGGTGGATGTACGTGCCGAAATGGTGACATTTGAGGGCGTATTATATGCTGAGTCTGAAGAAAAGAACTTTTACACCTATGCCCAGAGTCGTAAACAAAAAATGTCAGTGATTATCCGATTGTACAGTAATGATGTTGACAATAATAATCTTACTATCGCCTCTTGATACAGGTATTGAGAGAATTAACGGGTACATTTATTGGGCATGTTATCCAGGAATCAAACCATTGTGCCCATTCTGAAACCGCCACTCAATCGAATTCGTGGCGATGGATTTATTCACTTTGAAATTTCTAAGAGCTTTCATTCTCCCTCCGTCTGCAGCCATCTGATAATGGTACCACGGACACTGTAGGATTGGAGGAAATGTCTTGTGCTGGAGGTACTGTTCACATGTCTGCCATCGCCTCACCCATCGCCTCACTGTGGTTGCGCTGGTGCCCGTGAGATCCGCTACTGCCCTGTATGACAGACCCTTGCTCCACAGTTGTACGAACCTCACGCGCTCAGACGACTTGGTTTTCCTATAATATGACTGTTTTGAATCCATATCAGTCACCTGTTTAGAAGTATATATGTATCAGTTAAAGGTTTGCCTTGTGAACTAATAAAGAATCGTAAGCATCGGGAACAATAAAGTTTCTGACAAGTTAAGTTTCGGTCAACAATGCTTTTAGAATCCGAATTAGCCTAATGAATAACCATAGGCAGCGTCAAGAAGTAAGTTGTTAAAAGTAAATACTTTACTGTCTGCTAAACATTTGGTGTCAGAACCTATGGAAAATTTTAATGAGGAACACTACACTTATATTTTATTACATTTTCGGTCAGTAGAACATTCAGGGATCCGGACTAATAAATGATCGTGGCCATAAGGAAAATATGAAAGCTAAAAGTAAGTAGAGTTTCAGTCAATAAAACTTTTAGAATCCAAACTAATGAAGAATCGTAGGAAGCATCAAGAACTCAGTAATTAAAATTAAATACTATCGGCCACTTACATGTTTAGGCGGTGGCTGAATCGGCAGAGAGGCGCCCTGTAGTCCTAATGGACCCAGGGTCGAATCCCGGTGGGGCTGGGAACAGTTTAATTATTGGAATTTCATAAAAGGTGCCTTTCTTATCTTCCGAAGCCCACTGACATGTTTGTAAATATACCCCCGCTAATACGAGAACACCAGTCCTGTATGAGATCAGTAATATGTATTCAACAATATCAAAAGAGAGAACAGGTCAAATCATTTCTATTACGCAGGTCTGTGACGTCACGTGGCTGCGTGGGGAAGAAAAGGGGGTTACCATACAGAGAAAACAGCAGTAAAAACGGGAAACTATACTGATCTCTCTCTCTCTCTCTCTCTCTCTCTCTCTCTCTTTTAAAGGTATATATTTATACATTTTCATGTTATTGTATATCTGTAGTTTCACACACACACACACACACACACACACACACACACACACACACACACACTCACAGTGGGATATTTAAACAACATGTACACCACCGGACAGAAATTCATGATACAGGGTAATCTGCCACTAGAGGTCAGGTTAATTGCACACGTCTACCCCCCCCCTTACTCCCCCTCCTTACCCCCCACCAAATCACTGATCTTTTAGGCGGATGGATCGGAGATATGAAGCTTCGCTCACTCCCACGTCTTGCCGCATGTAATGTTACTTTCATTTATCTTACTACTAGGTGTTTTATGAAGTGCATAGATCCATCTTCAGTTCCATGAGAAGTGATTATATCGAAGTTTCAGCAGATTTGAATTCAATGACCTTAATGTATAGAGTCTGGTTTCAAAATAGTTATCCAACGTGTTCTAAGCGAGTAACTAAACTCCAAGTAACGGTTAAAAGTTATTTGGCCAGATAAGTCCCTCTCTTGCCTTGTCATGTGGACAGCCACTTATACTCTCACCTACTTATCCACCTACCCACTCAACCCATCCAACACAACCCACCGACCTCATCCCTGCCACCCACGCAGCCCATCGATCCCTGCTATCCACCCTGCTAACCCACGAATGCCACACTCGAAGTTCACCCAACAGTGCCACTCAACTCATTTACTCATTCACTTCTCCACCCTGAACCCATCCAGCCACCCAACCCAACCACACAATTAGATCATCCCGACCACGCAACCGTCTCAACCACCCTGGCCACCAACGGTGCCCACTCACCCTGGCGACTCACTTTATCCACACATCCCGACAACCGATCTTGCCCACCGACCCTTACCACCCACCCTCACAACTCACAGATTCCACCCACCCTTCCCACTCACGAATTCCACCCACCCTGGTTACCCAACAACGCCATCCATCTCATCTATCCATACGACCCTCCCACCTCTCCCTGAACACTCCCCACCCACATCACCCTGCCCATCCACCCATCCTGTCCACCCACTCCTCCCACCGACCCCCCTGCCCATCCACCCTTCTTACCCAACCCCACTCACTCCGCCACCCCATTCACCCATTTGAACTCAACTTATCCATCAAACTCATCCAAACCTAACTTACCGACCCCTCCCCGACCACCCACATATCCAGCCACCTACCCACCCAGCCCACCAAACGCATCCACTCACTAACCCAAGTACCCCTACAACCCACCCCAAACCACTCCACACACCACACCCAATAACTGTCCTCCCCCCCCCCTCCACCATTATCACTCTCCACCCACCTTGGCGATGCACCGAATTACCACACCCACCAACTCCACCCACCCAACCGACTCTCTCTCTCTCTCTCTCACACACACACACACACACACACACACACACACACACACACACACACACACACACACACACACACACACACACACACACACACACACACACACACACACACACACACACACACACACACACACACACACACACACACACACACACACACACACACACACACACACACACACACACACACACACACACACACACACACACACACACACACACACACACACACACACACACACACACACACACACACACACACACACACACACACACACACACACACACACACACACACACACACACACACACACACACACACACACACACACACACACACACACACACACACACACACACACACACACACACACACACACACACACACACACACACACACACACACACACACACACACACACACACACACACACACACACACACACACACACACACACACACACACACACACACACAGGGAGAGAGTAGTTCACAAGAACTTCACTCACTAATCATCCTCAGTGGTTATCCCCGAGGAAGACTGGCCCCACGTCTTATGAATTACTGTTTGATGATTGACTGTATAATCATTGAACAGTATGAACAGTATGTAATACTGAAACTAGGATAGTTATGATATTGAATATTTTACCAAAGTATTCATTCATTAATACTATTGCCAATTGGATGGCATATCATGGAATCCTAATGGAAATACATCCATAATATAGCTGAATTACAGGGTATATATCGGAGATACGAGTCAATGTACTGTGCAAACTGCTATTAGAACAGTACTAAACACTTCCGAATATCATCCGTCCCCTTCACTGTCCCCAAATCCTCCCTCCCTCCTTTCCCACCCTTCCGCATCTGTGTGTGTGTGTGTGTGTGTGTGTGTGTGTGTGTGTGTGTGTGTGTGTGTGTGTGCATATATCTGTTCTTATCTACTTGTTCTTACCTACAGTAATTGAATCTTTACAAGAATGAGTCAAGCTCATACTGTTCCGTGTATTAAACCATTTTTATCATACATATCCGTAAGTTTATGAATAGTTTTGGCATGCATTATTTCATTCAGTAGCGCATTCCACTGATCAATTGCCCTATTTGGGAAACTGAATTTCCTTACGTCTTTCTCACCTCACTCTTTATGCATTTTTTTTTTTTCAGTGTCCTCGTGCTGATGTTTCCTCATAGGTTATATACTCATTGATGTCTATTCCTTCTTTCCCTGAGATGTATTTATATAGCGTCATCATGTTTCCTCTTCCTTCTCTCTTGTAGCAGTGGTAGGTTCAGTTTTTCTGGTCTTTCTTCATAGCTTAGATCCTTTAAGCTTGGTACCCATCATGTAGCAGCCCATTGTACTTTTTCAGTCTTATCTATGTGTTTTTTGAGATGAGGATTCCAGACCACTGAGGCAAATTCGAGGGTTGGTCTGATGAACGAGGTAATTATCTTTCTCGGCATGCCTTCATTTATATATGTGAATGCTATTCTCATATTAGCAAGCAGTGTGTGCATGTTTCGTACCTTCTCCTTAATGTGGTCTGCCAGAGAAAATGTCTATTATTGATAATCATTCTTGGATCCTTCTTTTCTGATATGTGTAGGGTTGAACTTCCTATCTTATAATCCTGCTCTGGTCCTTTTCCACTTTTACCAAACTTAATTACATGGCATTTGTCCACATTGACTTCCATTTGCCATCAATTGCTCCATTTATGAAGCTTGCTTAATTCTTCTTGCAGCTGTCTGCAGGAGTCTGTAATTTTCATTTGTATTTTTGCATCATCGGCAAACATATTTAGATAGCATCCCATTCAAATGTTCCTATCTAGCCTATATCATTAATATATACTAAAAACATAATTGGTGCCATCACTGAGCCCTGTGGAACTCTGCTAGTTACTTCCCTCCATGATGAGTAATTACTCCTTAGTACTGTTCTCACTTCCCACTTCTGAGAAAATCCTGCATCCAACAGAACAGATTACCATGGATTCCTCCTTGATGGTACAGCTTCCATAGAAGTCTTTGGTGCGGTATTCTGTCAAATGCTTCCTTAATATCAAAATGGATACCGTCCACCCATCCTTCTCTTTTCCGTAGTGTTTCTGCAACTCTGTCATAATAGTAGCTTAATAGATTTGTAACACATGATTTTCCTTTTCTAAAACCGAACTGTTTTTCCGTTATCATATTGTATTATTGCAGTTGGTTTACCTAAATTTTTCACATTAAGTTTTCTACTACCTTGCATACAACACTGGTCAGAGATACTGGTCTATAGTTGAGTGGATTCTGTTTATTTCCCTTCTTCAATAGGGGAATAATGTTTGTGTGTGTGTGTGTGTGTGTGTGTGTGTGTGTGTGTGTGTCAGTCTCTCTCTCTCTCTCTCTCTCTCTCAGTATGTGTGTGTGAGTCAGTTGGTTGGGTGGGTGGAGTTGATGAGGTTGAGTTGGTGGGTGTGGTAGTTCGGTGCATCGCCAGGGTGGGTGGACAGTGATAATGGTGGAGGGGGGGGGGGAGAGGACAGTTGTTGGATGTGGTGTGTGGAGTGGTTTGGGGTGGGTTGTAGGGGTAATTGGGTTAGTGAGTGGATACGTTTGGTGGGCTGGGTGGGTAGGTGGTTGGATATGTGGGTGGTAGGGGAGGGGTCGGTAAGTTAGGTTTGGATGAGTTTGATGGATAAGTCGAGTTCAAATGGGTGAATGGGGTGGCGGAGTGAATGGGGTTGGGTAAGAAGGGTGGATGGGCAGGTGGGTCGGTGGGAGGAGTGGGTGGACAGGATGGGTGGATGGGCAGGGTGATGTGGGTGGGGAGTGTTCAGGGAGAGGTGGGAGGGTGATGGATGGCGTTGTTGGGTGACAAGGGTGGGTGGAATTCGTGAGTGGGGAGGGTGGGTGGAATTTGTGAGTTGTGAGGGTGGGTGGTAAGGGTCGGTGGGCAAGATAGGTTGTCGGGATGTGTGGACAAAGTGAGTCGCCAGGGTGAGTGAGCACCGTTGGTGGCCAGGGTGGTTGAGACGATTGCGTGGTCGGAATGATCTAATTGTGTGGTTGGGTTGGGTGGCTGGATGGGTTCAGGGTGGAGAAGTGAATGAGTAAATGAGTTGAGTGGCATTGTTGGGCGAACTTCGTGTGTGGCATTCGTGGGTTAGCAGGGTGGATAGCAGGGATCGATGGGCTGGGTGGGTGGCAGGGATGAGGTCGGTGGGTTGCGTTGGATGGGTTGAGTGGGTAGGTGGATAAGTAGGTGAGTGTATAAGTGGCTGTCCACATGACAAGGCAAGAGAGGGACTTATCTGGCCATATAACTTTTAACTGTTACTTGGAGTTTAGTCAATCGCTTAGAACACGTTGGATAACTATTTTGAAACCAGACTCTATACATTAAGGTCATTGAATTCAAATCTGCTGAAACTTCGATATAATCACTTTTCATGGAACTGAAGATGGATCTATGCACTTGATAATTCACCTATTAGTAAGATAAATGAAAGTAACACTACATGCGGCAAGACGTGAGAGTGAGCGAAGCTTCATATCTTCGATCCATCTGCCTAATTGATCAGTGTTTTGGTGGGGGTAAGGAGGGGGAGTTGAGGGGGGTAGACGTGTGCGATTAACCAGACCTCTCGTGGCAGATTACCCTGTATCACGAATTTCTGTCCGGAGGTGTATCTTTGCACTTTACTTCAGATAATTTACATAGTTAATTTTGAGTACGTTCTTTTTTCACTTCTGTGTGATATTAGGTTCCTGTTTAGGAGTCGAATTCTGAAGAACATGCGAGACCAAACAAATAAAGCTATAACTTCCTATGACAAGGTTACATAGTTACAAATGTGCTTATTATTATTATTATTATTATTATTATTATTATTATTTTTAGTCTGCCTGGTTGAAGTGATTTCTGGCCACGGTAGCATACAAAGAGGTTCTCCATCTGTTAAAGTTTACCAAAAAAATCATCACTTGGTGTCATCAAACTGCCTGGCCTCCAACTACCTACTTCATTCCATGGGTTTTCACCTACTGTTACTCGTGAGCCAAGAAACTCATACTGGGGAAATTTATACGCAATATATCCACCAAAGTAACGCAGGCCTTATTTGCTCATATCCTTCTCAGATTCTAAGGGGGGATTATTGTCTGGCTTTACGATACATGCGTTATCCTGTTCATGATTTTTATATGGCTCATCAGTATCTAGAGAGGTGAAAAACATGTCAGATAAACACAGTCCTTGTTGTAAGGAGTCTTCGCTCTCATTAGGATCAGATGTAGTTGTGTGTTCCCTACTGAAATGCTCCATCACTACTGCTGCATCATCACTTTCCTTATGTATATTATATTTACTGCCTAACAGTTTGCTTTCTCTCCCAAGAAGATGGCATCTAATTCTGTGCTTGAATGCAACAGGTGACGGATGTTCATAAGAAATATCCTTCTTTCTCTGACTAGAAGTGCATCCTCTAACTGCACAGCTAGCAATATTGCCTCAAAATTGATTGAGGTAGAATGACTTCCCCAAAACAGGAGTGGGAGATCTTGAGTCGGGGAATGTCAGGATATGACTGAGTCCGTCTCTCCAGGTGAACCAAGCGGGGAACGGCCGCGTGACGTCATGCGCCGGGCTGTCTCATTTTGAGGCCGAAGTGAGTTAGCCTGTTCTCTCTCTTGATCTTGGTATTCAATATGAACGATAGGTGTTAGCATCTAAGTGCTGACATGTGGAGGTGTGGAGGACTACGGGGCCTTGGGATAGGCCCTGAAGCCTTTGCCCATAGTCAGACACATAAAGAAAAAAAAAGCTAATGAATCGTGAGGGCAACAGGTAGAATACAATAGGTAAAATTAAGTACAGATCTGGTATGTAAAACGTATAGAGTCTGAACTGAAGAGTCGTAGGCAGTAGCAAAAAGACAACAGTTTCAATTACGGACAGCTTCAGTCAGTCAGTGTTTAGGGTCCAAACTAAGGAAGACTCACAGGCAACATTAGGGCCCGGACACACTTGCCCCCGAACATGTGTTCGACAAGACGAATCAAAGCACCGGGTTACAGCTGCTTGAATATTCGAGTCTAAACGTTGGACGGACCTCTGAGCCTCGTTTCCTCCTGACGATCACATGTTTGGGGGCAAGTGTGTCCAGGCTTTCACAATACAAGTTAAAATTACATATACTTTTGATCTGTAAAACGTTTGGGGTTTCGTTTTGGGTTTCCAACTAATAATGAATTGTGGGTAACATAAAAATTCCAGTAATTAAAATCAAAAACATTTCGGCCACTGAAATCTTTACGGTTCAAACTAAATGAATCTCTGGCAACATAAACAAATCAGCTTCTGTCTTTAAGACGTTCAGGGTTCGGAGCTAAGGAAAAATCGTGTGCATCAGCAAGAGTACACCGGATAAAATTAAGTAAAGTATCTATAAGTATCACCTTTACTCTATTGGGATTACAAAGTAACGAATGGATGTTACCTCTCAGTTCCATTACTTTTTCCTAATTAGTTCACCAAGGTGATGAGTGATGATTAAAAAGACATTTTATATTCTGTTCTCACAATCACCACACAGTGTTATTATCAGTGAGAGAGAGACTGTTATTATGAGGAAAAAGAGAAATTTATTATCATTATAATAATAATAATAATAATAATAATAATAATATTATTATTATTATTATTATTATTATTATTACTACTACTACTACTACTACTGCTACTACTACTACTACTACTACTACTACTACTATTACTACTATTACTTTTTTTTAATATCACCTCCATCCATCTGGGAATTATATTCTGGAGATCAAAATTAACCTTCATAATACAGTTCATCATTTGGAGTAGTAATGTGAAGGTTAACACTAACCTTCATAATTACAATCCGTTGGCCTCAAGCACGCCAATGGCTGTCTTTACCAACCATCTACTACTAATACTTTTATTATTTTATTTGTATTAATTAACTTTACAATGTTAATAAAGACATTAATGTATTGGATTCTCTGGTTTATGCGACTCTCGACCACAGTAGCTACGTAATCCATACACGTCAGAGAGACAGGCCTGAGGGCTGATGACCTTGTGTCCATGAGGCATAGGAGTCCAGACCTCACAAGGGCGAATGACAGTCGACATCTCATCCAGGCAACAACAGAACTCTGAGGTTACTGTTTCTTCTTAGAAAGAACCTTTGTCAGGCTCGAGTAGGATCTCCTCGCCTCTTGATATGAACACAAGGGGAGTGAATGGATCGTGGTTCACATGTTGGATCCTTTCTTGAAAGTTGTTTTTTTTTCTTGTTTTTTTCACTTGTGTGCAGCCTCGTGAGACAGTTCATGGTGACATGCTGCCAAAGGATCAAACAAGTGCTCGTGGGCCCTTTGGGCCCTCTCACACTTGCTCCTGCTGAGGGCTCTTGCGCTGCGCGCTCATTTTCTCAAGCTTCCCACACGTTTCCTTGTGCTTCTCACAAGGCTCGAGTAGACTCAATTTCTAAAAGTCCCGGTACCGAATGAACTGTTTTCCGAACCAGACTTTGATTGCTCCTAACTCTAATTAAAAATCATCAATCGAGATGGGACCAAGTTTTTCGACATCAGCAAATTATTTCATGCCAATTTTGGAGCACCAGGACGCCTCCGTACCGAAGAAAGGCGCCCTCATCTCGCGTCGGTAATGGAACCCAAGTTGTCCGCAGGCAAGTCCGAGATATTAACTACTCGGGCACGGCAACCAACCGGGCGCTCGGAGCAGCATTTTTTTTGTCAAATTTTGATCGCTCATTAAATATAGTAAAAGTTTCTCAATCGTGATGGGACCAAGTTTTTTCACATCAGCGAATTTTTTGCGATTTTTGTGCCAATTTTGGTGCAATTTGAATGTGTAGTTTCGGCTGCCCAAAATACACACACACACACACACACACACACACACACATGGCTACTGCTATAGTATATTAAACAAGTGTTCTTGGGCCCTTTGGGCCCTCTCACACTTGCTCCTGCTGAGGGCTCTTGCACTGCATGCTCGCTTTCTCATGCTTCACACTTATTTCCTCATGCTTCTTACATAGCTCGAGTAGACTCAATTTCTAAAAGTTCCAGTACCGAATGAACTGTTTTCCAAAGCACACTTTGATCACTCTTAACACAAATAAAAAATCATCAATCGAGATGGGACCAAGTTTTTCGACATCAGCGAATTATTTCATGCCAATTTTGGTGTACCAGGATACCTCTGTACCGAAGAAAGGCATCCTCACCTCGCTTCGGGAGTGGAACCCAAGTTGTCCGCATGCAAGTCCGAGATATTAACCACTCGGCCACTGTAACCGACCGGGTGCAGAGAGTGGCGTTTTTGGGTCGAAATTTGATCGCTCATTAAATATAGTAAAAGTTTTCCAATCGTGATGAACCAAGTTTTTTCAAATCAGAGAATTTTTTGCCATTTTTGTACCAATTTTGGTGCGATTTGAATGTGTAGTTTCGGCTGCCCATAGTACACACACACACACACACACACACACACACACACACACACACACACACACACACACGGCTACTGCTATAGTATATTAGACAAGTGTTAGTGGACCCTTCGCACCCCTTGCACTTGCTCTTGTGGAGGGCTCTCGTGCTCCTATAATCAATTTTACTTATAGCTATGGGCAAAAAATTCTATGGAGATCCTATGCCGGGTGCCGGGAGCAGCGTTTTATGGTCAAAATGTGATCGTTCATTAAAAATGTAGTAAAAGTTATTCAATCGTGATGGGACCAAGTTTTTTTACATCAGCATTTTTTTTGCGATTTTTGTGCCAATTTTGGTGCTATTTGAATGCGTAGTTTCTGCTGCCCAAAATACACACACACACACACACACAAGGCACCGAGCAGAGCAGATGCACATCGCTATCACTCCATACCTGGCCAACCTGGCCAGTGGCATTACCTAAATTTATATCTTTATATCAGACTAAGCTCTGTACCAGGTTAGGCTAAATGGTGTTCTAATATAAAAACAAGAAGTTTTAAGTAAGACTGTTGTTCAAGTAGTAAAGAAAACAAAGTAACGCAAGAATGCGCAAAATCAGCTGATCAGTTGTTTTGTCTTTGACTCTATGCCAGGGAATGTAAGTAGTATCTGTGCTCTTAGTGCTGCATGATGGCCACCTACTTTAGTAAAGCAAATTTGGAAGAGAAAAGGGATAAAGGTAGAAAGCAGGATGATGATTTCTACCAAGAACTGGTTATAATGGAGACTTACAATAAACTGGTGGAACGAGTGAACAGACTAGAGATGGCTTCTCAGAATGAAGATGGATGAAATTAAGAAACAGATGCACTTGCAGAAGGAAGCTATAGAAAAATTAGGAAAGGAAGTCAACAAGAAAGACAACAATAGATGAGCTGACAGTAGAAGTGCATTCACCCAGGAGGAAAATAAGTCAAATGGCAAGTACAGTAGTCAACCATGAGAGTATTATGGAAGAGTTAAAAAATGATACAGAAACAATTAGGCAAGTAAGCAATCTGATATATCAGAGCAGTGATACTGACGAGAAGATAACACAGGTGAATGAAGCTGTGCAAAGCTACAAAAATGATGTGGAAACCACTTATGCTGAAATGGTTAAAGTAAAGAAAGACTTAGAAACAAGGGTGGAAGAAAAAAGCATTAAAAGGGAAGTGAAAAGAATAATCCAAAACAATCCCAAATTAGCTAGAGATTCAGCAGATATCAACAAATCTATAGTAATCACTAGTACAGAAGAGGAAGAAGTAAGAAACAAGATCTCAAGAGACAAAAAGGAGATGGCAAATGTAATAAGCATATTGAAGGAAGTATCAGAGAAAATTTCTAGTAAAGACATAGAGGAATACAAAAGGTTAGAGAAATATGAGAGAAACAAGTCAAGTCCCCTAAAGGTAACCTTCTAAAGTGTAAATACTGTGGAGGATATACTAAAAAATGCAAAGAAACTTATGGAAAAAGAGAAGTTCAAAAATGTATGGATAAAAAGATGCCTAACGCAAGAGGAACTGGAATTACTGAAAGAGATGAGGGAGGAAGCAAAAACAAAAAATGAGGGAAGATCAGAGGAGGAGAAGAATACATTATTTACAAAGTAATTGGATTGCAGGTACGAAAGTGGTATATAAACAGGAGGGAATAAAAAGGAGGAAGGTAGTAGAACCAAGTCATAACAAGTATATAAATAAGATGATAAAGTTGATGTACTCAAATGTGGATGGAATGGTATCTAAATGATTAGAGAGGAATGATTATATCAGAGAAAAATGAACCACATATAATATGCCTAACTGAAACAAAATTAACACCAAAGATATCAAAGACATCCTGAACTTAGAGGAATACAGTATATGGAGAAGAGATAGGAACTTAAAAAAAGGAGGAGGAATTATAATATTAACAAAGAAAAGTCTAAAAGTCAAAGAAATAAAACTAGATATACCCTCACAAGTGGAACTGATTGCAGTAGAGATCAATATATCTGAAGAGAAAGTAATTGTAGCCAATTTGTTCATGCCACCCAGATCAAACACATGGGAAAGAGGCGAATATTAGGATCTGTCAGAGAGTACAATTCAGAGTTTAAGAGCATTACTACATAGAATGGAAGAAAAATCGGAAAGAATTATACTAACTGGAGATTTTAATACAAATATAAATTGGAATACTCTAGATATAATAAGCCAAGAAAGCTGCTTGGACCAAAAGCTCCTGGATCTCGTGCATGAGTTTTTCCTAACGCAACATGTAAGGGAAAGCACCAGAAAAAGAGGACTCGATGTACCCTCAATGCTAGATCTTATATTTACTAGGCAAGAAAACGATATTGACAATTTAATATATCACCCTCCATTCGGCAAAAGCGACCATGCAGTACTAAATTGCAACTTCAGGATTGCATATGACATAGTTAACAGCAATGAAAGCTACAAAAAGAGCCTAAACTATAAAAAGGGAAACTATCATGACCTAAAGAAGTACTTCTTAGAAACTAATTGGGAAAAGGAACTTAGGGGACAAGATTTAGATGCTATATATATAAAATTCTGTGAACTTTATGAAATAGGAGTCCAGAAGTACATACCACAGCACATAGAAACAGAAAAGAAAATAAAGAAATGGTTCAATACAAAATGTAAAAAATCAAAAGAAAAAAGATTTGTTGTGGAACAGATACAGAAGACACAATAGTGAAAGGGCATATAACAACTATAAACAAGCAAGAAATGATTATACAAGAATAAGGAGGGAAGCCCAAAAACAGTTTGAGGAGGATATCATAAATAAAAGTAGTGATTAACCGAAGCAATTTTACAGCTATATCAGAAGCCAAACCAAAGTACAAGATAAAATACAATCCATTACGGATGAGGCCTATACACAAGAGAAGGATATTTGTGAAGCACTAAATAAGAATACCCAATCAGTTTTTACAGAAGAAAAATTTTGAGAGGGATTATGTGGAACATGCATGCCCACACATACTACCAGATATACAAATATCACAAAAAGAGATACAGGAGGAGTTAAGTAAATTAGACAAATGAAAAGCAAATGGTCCTGATGAAATCTCTTGTTGGGTGCTACATGAATGTGCAAAGGAGTTAAGTTAACCATTGTCTTTAATTTTCAAGAAATCCTCGAGACAAGGTAAACTACCTGATATTTGGAAGAAAGCAAACATTGTTCCCTTATTCAAGAAAGGGAATAGACAAAATCCACTCAAGTACTGACCACTATCACTAACCAGTGTTGTAAGTAAGGTATTAGAAAAGCTTACAAGAAAAGCTTGGGTAAATCATCTAGAACAGTGATTCTCAACTTTTTTTGCCTCATTCACCCCTTCCACCATATGGCAGGATGTCATCCCCCCCTTTCCAAGACTGTCTTACTCATAAAGTGCTTACCTGATCAATACGCAGAAAATAATGAGAGTAACAGAATCTACCGAGGCCTGAGGGCCAACAGCGTCACCAGTTTGTACACGTCCAAAACGAAAACCTGACGGTACAAGAATATGACGATCTCTCTCTCTCTCTCTCTCTCTCTATCTCTCTATCAAGGTTTCAGTTTCTAAAATACGTAAATATAATTGCATTTTTTTTAGTCGCGATGAAATTCCCCTTGATTTGAGAGGTTTTGGTAGTTCCTTCGCCGTTTCCCAAACTTAGGCAAACAAAACAAGCTGACAGGACGAGCACTCAGGAGTTAGACATGAAAGAAGACAGGCGTCCTCCTCCACCTTGGACCGCAAGTACACATATTTTCTCACTCACAGAAACAACTGAAACGGACCTGAGAGAAAATTTCCTCTTCCGTTATTTCTCACACTATTCCTTAATTATTATAAAAATAACAATACACTGGGAAAAAAAAACAATTTGGGCCTAATTGATGCACATTATGTTTTGTGTTCAGAGGCAATAAAAAGGTGAATAAAACAACAGTTTGAGCTTGCCATTCTATGGCCTCAATTCCCCCCCAAGACACTTCAGTTCCCCCCTGGTTGAGAACCCATGATCTAGAAGAACACAGTATGATAACAGAAAGACAGTTTGGTTTCAGAAAAGGAAAATCATGTGCTACTAATCTGGTGAGCTACTATGACAGAGTAACAAACACAATACAGGAAAGGGAAGGATGGGTGGACAGCATCTATCTAGATTTCAAGAAAGCATTTGACAGAGTACCGCACCAAAGACTTTTATGGAAACTGTACCATCAAGGAGGAATCCGAGGCAAACTGTATTGTTGGATGCAAAATTTTCTCAGAAAAAGAAAAATGAGAACAGTACTAAGGGGAAATTACTCATCATGGCAGGAAGTAACTAGCAGAGTTCCACAGGGCTCAGTGCTAGCACCAGTCATGTTTTTGGTGTATATAAATGATATAGACAGTAACACTGGAAATGAAAGCTATCAAAATATGTTTGATGATGATGCAAAAATACAAAGGAGAATTACTAACACAGACTCTAGTAAAGAGCTACAAAAAGAATTAAATAAATTTCATGAATGGAGCAATACATGGCAAATGGAATTCAATGTGGACAAGTGTCATGTAATAAAGTTTGGTAAAAGTGGAAAAAGACCTGATTGGGATTATAAGTTAGGAAATAAAACCCTACACACATCAGAAAGAGAGAAGGACCTAGGTGTGATTATCAGTAACAGACTATCTCCGGCTGACCACATCAGTGAGAAGGTACGAACATGTATACACTGCTTGCAAATATGAGAATAGCATTCACATACATAAATGAAGACATGCTAAGAAAGATAACATCATTCATCAGACCAACCCTGGAGTATGCATCAATAGTCTGGAGTCCTCATCTCAAAAAAACACATAGACAAGATTGAAAAAGTACAAAGGGCTGCTACAAGATAGATACCAAGCTTAAGGGAACTAAGCTGCAAAGAAAGACTAGAAAAAATGAATCTAAACATTACAGGAGAGAAGGAAAGGAGATTACATGATTATGCTATATAAATGCATATCAGGGAAGGAGAGAATAGACATAATTGATTACATAACCTATGGGGATGCATCAACAAGAGACTGCAAAAAACTACATAAAAAGAGAGGCGATAAAGACGTAAGGAAATTTAGTTTCCCAAATAGAGCAATTGATCAGTGGAATGCACAACCGAATGAAATAGTGTGTGCCAAAACATTTCACAAATTTAAGGATGTGTACGATAAAACTGGTTTAAGACACGGGACAATACGAGCTTGACTCATTCCTGAAAAGATACAATTAGGTAAGAACACACACACACACACACACACACACGGCTAGTGCTATAGTATATTAGATATCCTAATGTCGAAGAAAACCCTCTGCCCACGTGTCCAGAAACCTCGAGCACTGACATCCACTCTTGCATCATTTGATGTATTTGCTGTTCTTTGAATGAAGTGTTTACCGAGTAAAGGTAACAGAGCTTGCACTATTGAGACATCACGGCATATTTCCAGTAACATTTTCGCGATGAGGTCGGGTGTCTCATCAGTCAAATGCACACAAAGTCTCCTCTCTTGCAAACCATTGCATGGTTCACATCAAAGACAGTGCCACAGGCACAGTGTTGAAGTAGGTTCTCTATTGGCTGCTGTGACTACTAGTACTACTACTACAATTATTATTATTATTATTATTATTATTATTATTATTATTATTGTTATTATTATTATTATTATTATTATTATTATTATTATTATCATCATCATCATCATCATCATCATCATCATCATTATAATCATCCGGACCTCCTTTCCCACTCTAAGACAGGGTGAGGAGTAGCAATGTCCAGATAGACCAAATTTGCCCAGTCCAATGGGCCATGCTTCCATTCACTCATCATTCAAGCCCCCGGAATCCTGGTTCTATCGGATACGCCAAAAACATTCACCACGTTCTGTAGCTTCACATAAACGTATCCAACTGAGTCAATCCGGACGCTGCCACGTTTAAAGAGGGTGCCAAATCCCTGATCATGCACTTCTCCTCACAACATTCATCCAGCCAGCTTGATCTCTTGTCAATTCCCTAGCCTCACTGACTTCCAAACCTCTTTTCCTCACACACTCGTCCACCATATATCTCCATCTTCTCCTTGGCCTACCCCTCCTCTTCCCTCCTTCAAATTCACTCAGATATACCCTTTTCACCACTCTATTGTTATCCATTCTCTCTACATGACCATACCATTTCAGTACACTCTCGTCGATTCTGGTGTCCACCGACTTCCTCACTCAACATCTTTCACGAATCACATTATTTCATATCCTATCCACCCTCTGTACTCCCATCTCCACTGCTCTTACTCTTGACTCCATTTTCATGCCACATCGTAGTCTCACATCCATATGTTAAAGTTGGCAGTAACACTCCTCCATGCAAGCCTCGTGCAGCTGCAACACTCAAGCCTCTGTTTCTTATCAAGGCCTTCATTGCACCAGCTACTTTTCTTCATTGTGTCAATCTACTTTCTTCTGTTGCACATTTTCCTCTCTTTTCTATGACTGTACCCAGGTATTTGAACTCTCTCACCAATTCCAGTCTCCATCCATTCTCTGTAACATCGCACTGGGAGTCACCCTCTCTCTCATTAACCATCACTTTACTCTCTTCTACATTTACTCTCAAGGCACGACGCTCACACACATCACCAAAACTCTGCACAAGCCTACCAAGTTCTTGTCCGGTACTTGCAAGCAGTACTGCATCATCAACATACAACAAATTTGAGATATTCCATCCATCACCATTCATTACCAACACCATCCCTTTCTCCATTACCCGTATGTTTTACTTCACTCATCACCCCATCCATGTATGTATTGAACAACCATGGGGACATCACACAACCTTGTTGCACGCCCACACAGATAGTGAACCATTCACTTAGATGCCCATTAACCCTTTTACATGCTTCACTACCATCCTAATAACTATTGACGGCCCCTAGCAGCTTACCATCTACACTGTACATGAGCAAAACTTTCCACAGTCCTTCTCTGCCCACGTTGTCGTATGCTTTTTCCAGATCCATGAATGCCATAAACACCTTATGGTCCTTCGCACAAGCCTTATCTGCTATTTGTCTCACTGCAAGTATGTAATCCACACATCCTCTGCCACTCCTAAAGCCACCCTGTTCATCACTCACTAGGACTTCTGATACCTCTCTTACTTTCTCAATAATAATTCTTCCATATACCTTCCCTACCACACTCAATAAACTTATGCCACGATAATTCTTGCACTCACTTCGCTCACCTTTATTTTTGTACAGGGGTACAGTCACAGCTTTTTTCCATTCTGCAGGCACAGTTTCACTCATTCATGCCTTCTTACATATCTCCAACAAGCACTTCATTCTACTCTCTCCACGACACTTAAACATCTCTGCATACACCTCATCAACCCCACCTGCTTTCCCATTTCTCAGCCGTTTCACAGCACTCTTCACCTGTGCAAGTGTCACGTCTCCTGACACTGCATTCCTTCTCTGCACACCCCCAAAGCCAATCATGTTTACAGCCGCTCTGCTCTCTTTATTCCCATTCATCAGGCTTTCAAAATATTCTTTCCATCTGGTCCTTACTTCATCCTCATGGGTTAATAATCTACCACCTACATCTTTCACACCATCACATTTCTTTCCACTTTCACTTATACTTTTCTGCATCTCTTTCCAGAATAACTTCCTATTTTCAGAGTAGTTTGCATTCATTTTTCTTCCTAGATCATCATTTACCTCCTTCTTTTTCCCCTTCACTAGTCTCTTTACGTGCTTCTTGCCCTCAATATATTCAGTTCTTATTTCAACTGAACTCCTATCCTGTAACCACTTTAGCCCACTTCTTCCTCTTTTCCTCCACCGTTTTCTTAACCTCCTTATCTCACCATGCCGTACCTTTCTTCTTTGTTGTTACTCTTGCCACACCACACACCGCTTTAGCATTCCTAACTAAGCAATCCCTACATGCGTTCCACAGGCTGTCCAGATCCATTTCATTCTAGTTCACTGAATCTAACTCCTCTACTTTGGTCCTGTAATCATCTGCCATTTCTTTGATCCTCAGCTTCTCAACGTTCAGTCTTTCTCCCTGACTGCTCCTTTCTCTCCTGATCCACCTCACTCCTCTCAGCTTGATATTTGCATACCACAATCATATGATCTGACAGACCTCCACATTGTACTCTCACGGCCCTCGTATCAGCAACCATTCCCATCATCGACCTCTCTACAAGCACGTAATCAATCAGGCTTCTTTCAGCACGATCCCCATTCCCTCTATACCATGTATAATTATGTGCATCTTTGTGTCTGAAATACGAGTTACAAATGCACAGCCTCCTCTCCTGACACATATCCTGTAGTCACTTTTCATTATCATTTTCTCCTGGTACTCCATAACAACCCATTATGTCATCCTCAAGACCAGTGCCTACTCTTCTATTCATATCCTCCATTATGACCATTTATAGCTCCTGGGCATTTCTCCCAGTACTTCATCCAGCTCATCCCAAAACCTGTCTTTCTGTCTCTCATTCCTGTCTTCACACGGTGCATATGCTACAATCACTGCCACTTTCACCTCCTCAAACTTGAACTTGACATACATAAACCTCGAGCTGACACATTTGTAGTCTCTCATTTCACTCTGCCACACCTCATTCATCAACAAAGCAACTCCCTTGCATCTTCCTCGCCCATTCATTCCCAGTCTTACACATTTCACACCCTCCCACTCCTCCACTTGACACCCTTTCATCTTCATTTCACACAATGCCATCATGGCATATCTCGTACTCTTGAACACATTCACCACTTTCACCCTCTTGCTCTCCTCATTTACACCTCTCACATTCCACATGGCCATGCGAGTCTGCCCATTTGGTTGGGGCCCTGGGCAGGTATTGGGCCCTCCGAGGCTCTCTGAAATGACTGCCATGATTAAGTAATTTTGGATAGAGGAATCTGGGGGACAATTATCCCTGCCAGAAACCCCGGTTATATGGTTACCACCCAGCATGGTAAATGGTTTCCTGGGTACAGGAAACCATTTGGCTTGTCACTCAGTGTAGATATTACATGGTGTCTCTACATTGACTGAATGGATGATATTTACTACTACTACTACTACTACTACTACTACTACTACTACTATTATTATTATTGTTATTGTTATTATTATTATTATTATTATTATTATTATTATTTAGTATAGGCTTAAACCGCTTCTTTGCCAGAGTTTCCTGAAAATATTATCAGGCCGTCTGTTTGCTGGTCAAAGAATTAGACGACAACATTGTAGTGAAGGAGTTTACACGTTTGAGGCTCCGAAAACCTCAAAGGAAATTCTGACTACTCATTCTAATTGTATATTTCTGGTTACTTGGCAAAATCTCGCTAAGTTATGACATGGTTTTCAAACAGCGTAGTAGTGGTAGTAATAGTAGTAGTAGTAGTAATAGTAGTAGTAGTAATAATAGTAGTAGTAGTAGTAGTAAAGGATTAGTGTAGTACAGTAGTATAATACTAGTAATACTAGCTGAAGTATATTAGTAGCAGTACAAGGGTATAGGAATATAGTAGTACTAGTACAGTAACAGAGGAGTATACTAACAGTACAGTAGTTCAGTAAGATCTGCCTCCAGGTTGAGACGAGTGAAATCGACCAACAACGGCAGAAAGATATAAAGACACAGATAAGCAAAGAGCGAGAAGCAAGACAAAAGGACCAGCTGCAGCACATAACCGAACATCTTACGCCAAACCAGCGTAGAAGAGTTAAAATGGCACAGGAGGTTGAGGTTTCAAATTCGCTGACAAACCTGCCTTCAAGGCAAAATGCTTCCACTTCAACAAACAAGAATTTATTTACGCCATAGCCCTGAGATATGGGTGACCTATAGAAAACGTGCCTCAACACCGTGCCTGTGGCATTGTGTTTGATGCCAACCAAGCAGTGGTTTGCAAGAAGGGAGGCTTTGTTTACATTTGATTTGATGGAGTACGCGACATTACTGTTAAAAATGCTACGTGAAATATCCCGTGATGTCACAACAGAGCCAGCTTTATTACCTCAAAACGGTCAGCACTTCATCCAGAGATCAGCAAATACATCAAATGATGCAAGAGTGGATGTCAGTGCTCGAGGTTTCTGGACACGTGGGCAGAGGGCTTCCTTCGACATTAAGATATTTGATTCTATTGCAGCATGTCATCGATAACTGTTTCTCAAGGCTGTACACAAGAGGAATGAACAAGAAAAAGACAGAACTATCAAGAAAGGATCCAAATGTGGACCACGGTCGATTCACTCCCTTTGTGTTCGTGATATCAGATGGGATAGGTCCAAAGACAGGGAGATTCTGCTCCAGATTGGCCGAAATTCTTTCTGATAAGCGTCAGCCTCAGACTTCTCTTATGACATGGTTGAGATGTCGACTGTCATTCTCTCTCGTGAGGTCTGCATTCTTATGCCTCAGGTGCACAAAATCATCAGCCCTCAGGCCTGTCTCCCTGACGAGTATGGATTACAAAGCTCCTGTGGTCGAGAGTAGCATAGACCAGCGACTCCAATAGATTAATGTCTTTATTAATGCTGTAATATTAATGAATATAAATAAAGTAATAAAGCAGTAATAAATGGTTGGTAACCACAGCCGTTGGCGTGGCTGGGGGGAAACGGATTGTAATATGAAGGTTAGTGTTAGCCTTCACATTACAACTCCAGATGGTGAACTGTATTATGAAGATTGGTTTTGAGTTTCTCAATATAATTCCTAAATTGAGCAAACACACACACACACACACACACACACACACACACACACACACACACATGGGGGTAGAGAGAGATACTACATGAGTTAATAGATATGGTCAGTTCCACCTAAATAAAGCAGTTCATCTTTCCTTTGTCTCAGCCAAATGTTTAACTCATTCAGCAGTCACTAACTGAATACATCATGATACTGATTTTTTTGTTTACTCTTCAGCCTGAGAGTTTTTAAAGACTGAGCCTGCAATAACAAGAAGCCGCATATACGTGTTCATATTTGAAGTCGGCGTGTCTGCATTATTAATACATGTGATAAAATTGTGCATTTTTATTTTTTGCGTTACTTCAATCATCCTGACATAACCAGACAGTCTAATATCGACGTTGTTATTTAAGCATCCTGTGCAATAAAACACGGCCACACCAGCACCACACTAACATCGTCAGCCACACCAGCACCACACTAACACCGTCAGCTACACCAGCACCACACTAACACCGTCAGCCACACCAGCACAACACTAACACCGTCAGCCACACCAGCACCACACTAACACCGTCAGCCACACCAGCACCATGCTAACACCGCCAGCTACACCAGCACCACACTATCACCGTCAGCCACACCAGCACCACACTAACACCGTCAGCCACACCAGCACAACACTAACACCGTCAGCCACACCAGCACCACACTAACACCGTCAGCCACACCAGCACAACACTAATACCGTCAGCCACACCAGCACAACACTAACACCGTCAGCCACACCAGCACAACACTAACACCGTCAGCCACACCAGCACCACACTAACACAGTCAATCACACAAACACCACACTAACATCGTCAGTCACACCAGCACAACACTAACACAGTCAGCCACACCACCACCACACTAACACCGTCAGCCACACCAGCACAACACTAACACCGTCAGCCACACCAACACCACACTAACACCGTCAGCCACACCAGCACGGCACCACTCTCTGAAGACTCACCAGCGGGGAGATGGTCAGGCAGAGGAGGGTGATGCAGTCGGCCGAGCAGGGTCAGGCGGCCAGTGACGTAGACACGCAGGGACGTCCGTATTTATCTATTTTGCTACACCAAGGATGCGCATGTACCGCAGAAACTTAACTTAGTATTGCATCACACGACTCAGTTTATTGTGATTCCCAGTTGGTTCAGTCAATGGATGACCAGATTGTGGGACATAGTATGAATTAAATGGGAATAAAAATGTATCATAGTTACAGTACATGTTTTAAATTTATAAAAATGTTAAAAGATACATTAAAAATATTTAGTCTACATTGTATATCACTATCATCACTAAAATCATAAGGAACATGATGACCCACATATTTATAATGCTCCACAACATCTGTTTTGTCATTGCTCAGGTCAGTGCTATTCATTTGAGAATATATTACTTTAAAACTAACATATCCTCTGTTCACTTTTTTAATAACTAATTTATAGTCCTCCTATATGGAACATAATGGAGCATACAATGTCTGCAAGTCTGCCACTGACTCAGCAAAAAGTAAAAATCTGCGTACACTGATATATGAAGCTCAAAAGAACCCAAAGTACTATACATTCTGCAGCACTTGATGAAACATGATTAAAAATATCGTTGATGTGATAGTTAAACAGAAAAGGTGAAAGCACCACTACCTATCTTACTCCTTGATGTATATGGCAGTACTTACTGATGATGCCCAGCCACGTAGTGTTGGTCACTTGATTTTTTAAGTACTGTAATACATTATAATTAATGTTATATCAATGGGTACATTAGAATTCCATAATTTATTGCCAAGTAGTAGTAGTAGGAGGAGGAGTGGTAGTAGTAGCAGTAGTAGTAGTAGTAGTAGTGGTAGTAGTAGTAGTGGTAATAGTAGTAATTCTAACCCCTGGTTCTACTACTTGTGAACCCGGTAGACTGCAGGCCAAAGTTTCTGTTCTTTCATAAACCACCATCCTCCATTCATGGTATAGGGAAGGAACTGAGGAACGTTTATCGAACTACTGTATGAAGCTCCACTTCCCAATTATATCGGTGACACCTGCTGCAGGCGACGCTCTCCAGCACCCAGATGAGAGCAAACCATCTATCAATGGGTGAATTAAGACCATCTGACGCAATTATTATTTTTATTCCCACATTATAACAATTTCGGTCAAAGGGTCATATGCAAGTGGTATAAAATGCTTCATAGCATAGTTTTGTCAGCGATTTACGAGTATTTTGCATTTTTAGGTCGTATGCTTAAACCATAAATTGCAGAGTGCAGTGCAAACTCCTAATCCATTATGGTCATTATGGAACGCCTGTGATTATTAGATATGGTCAGCCCGTATCCCATACTGCATAATGCAGTCAGCATCCACATAGAAAGGCCAGAAATGATCCATCACCATCAAATACTTCAAAAATCATCGTCAAAAATTTAGGATCTGCATACGGGCTTTACATATTCTCACGTATGTGAAAATATATATATATATATATATATATATATATATATATATATATATATATATATATATATATATATATATATATATATATATATATATATATATATATATTAAAGAAGATGATTAAAAGAAGGCAAAACAAACTGGGTAAAAAAAAAATCCATACATACGTCACTAAGAAAGAGCTATAACGAAATACCGATAGCCACTTATGATACAACTCAGAAACACTTCTAGCATGATGCAGAGTATTTTGTCAGAAGTTTGAAGTGTTCTACTGTTAAAGATTATTCAATTTAGAAAGTAAACATTACGTAGATGCCAGTGATCTACAGGTGCTTAAATCCACAAGGAATAAATGAAAGGGGTCGACCAATACTGAAATGGAGGGGTGGACTGGAGGGGTACATGAGAGACAACGGTGTGAACTGGAAGGAGACCGGCCAAACGGCAGAGAACAGGGTGATCTGGGCGTATTTGTTTGTGGCCACCTTTTACAGGATTAAGGCCTTTGGCTGTAGAGAAACAGAGAGAGAGACAGACTGACAGACGGATAGACGGAGAGAAAAAACGCGAGAGATTGTAATGAACACTTTCTTTTATTCCTGTCATCATGGGAGATATGAATACATTAAAATACTTACGATATATATTACATTTTCTTTTCTCCCTTGCCGGTATCAACATGACCATTTAACACTTTCGTGGTCATGAACACTCTTAAATGATATATTGCAATTAAATTAAGACTATTTCATTCGGGCTATGTGAAATTCATGTAACCCAAGAGTCAAGCTAGTGTTTACAGGCTGTGGACTACCGAACTAAAAATTTCCTTACCCTGACGAAAAGGTGTCTTGCTACAGTAGTCTGAACGTGTTAACCCTTTCAGTCCGGGGAACTTTTATCGTTAAATTCTTGCCATTTTCTGACGAATGTATTCGGCGTAGGAGAGAGTTTTAAATCTGGAGAGGTTAGGTATGGCATTGATGAACCCATTCAGTACGAGAGGTCTTACTGAAGCTGAGTGAAATCGTCTGGCAGCGGCAAAAATAAACTGCCAAGAACGACCCCGGATTCAAAAGTCCGAATCTCTTCGCCTGAGGAAGCTCGTTAACACCTTTTCCTAAGCGATTGATTTTGCTTATTTCACCTTGTTATCCTTGTCTGTGCTATTCAAATGAGTCTAACATTGGCATGCTCTGCATAAATAACGTACAAAAGGATATTAACCAGCGGTATCCAGAAATAAATCACTAAGGAAGAGGTGTTAGAGAGCTTCCTTAATGGACAAGAATACGAGCCGAAGTGTTCAACTGCCTTGAAGTCTTCAATGGAGGGTCCGGCGAGAGCACAGGTGAGAGACACGATCAGAGAATATTTCTAGGGCGAAGACAAGCAGGCTGAGTGTGAGGCCCCCAACCAACACCACGAACTTGCCCTGCAGGATGGTGGCTTTTAGTATGGCTATGGTATAAGTCCCTGATAAAAATATCTACAGCATCGCTGCATCTTACAAGCCCTGTGCCATCACCATCACTTCTACTACTACTACTACTACTAGCGCTGGTACTTATAATAATAATAATAATAATATTATTATTATTATTATTATTATTATTATTATCGTTGTAATCATTCATGTTATTATTATTATTATTATTATTACTATTATTATTATTTCGTCATAATCATCATCACTATTGTTGTAATCATTCATCAAGACTGTGATGGCGAATGAGTACCCAGTAGGTGGCAAGTGTGAATGAAGTGCTAACGGTGATCCTAGTAGGGGACTGCACACACGACGTTGAGTTGGGTATGGCACCAGTGTACTAGAAGTCGTACAGGCCAGCCTCTTCCATGCTCATTATTCTGAAATTAACTAAATAAATAAATCAGTCAATCAGTAACAAATAAAAAAAATCTAGGTATACTCGTTTTACATTAGCTTGGCCTAAAATCATCACCTCTCTATCACGAATGCTGAACTGTAAGGTATCAAAACCATTAATAAGTGAGATATACTTTTTCTAATAAATTGGATTAAAATTGCTGTCTCTCTCTCTCTCTCTCTCTCTCTCTCTCTCTCTCTCTCTCTCTCTCTCTCATCACAAAAGCTGAGTTGTAAGAATACATTACCACCAGAATATGCTGCTTTTCATTAATAAGTGTAATGGAATGAATGTAGATCCACAGTAATGTCTTTCTGCCATAGTGCTAAGTGAAATATGCTGCAAAAAGGTGAAATACTGGACCAAGTAAGTAAAAAGGACTAGACAGATATACCTAGTGTGGTTCTGATTTGCATGTTGATAGTTGCGTCATTAAATTCTCCCCTGCTATGGAGAGGTCACCATGAAGTGTTGGCAGGGTTTGAAGCGTGGCTGGCAGTGTCGCCTAGTCTGGAGGTTTGCCTACCTTTGTTGGGTTCGGCCTTGTGGACCAGTCACTCCTGTACATCACCTGTAGAGGAGGCCTGCTGATGCTGTTGCTTGTCCCTGCTCGTCTTCCATCTTGGGCAGGGGTTTTGCCTCCCTACATGTTTATCATGCGTGGGGTCCTGTAATGCTGGGAAACGGGAGTCCTCGGGGTTAAGCGTGGCTGCACATTACACCCTGCAGTTACCAACATACCTCTTTGGTCCCCTATTCAGACTAGCCAAGTAATCTGGGTGGGCCCAACCAGGTCACTTGGCTGGTAACTTGTTGGTTGGAGTCAAGTGGGCACTAGGGGGTCTCGTGGCAATTACCATCTTAGAGTCACCCATGTTTGGGTCCCCCAGTGGCTACCTGCATATACTCCCTTAGTACCTCTGGGGTTGCAATGGCGTTATCTTTGGCACATGAACTCTCCTTTTTGGGCTCCAAGGTGGGTGGAGGGGTGAGGGCATGATATATATATATATATATATATATATATATATATATATATATATATATATATATATATATATATATATATATATATATATATTTGCTATACATGACTTAATTTCAATACTGTTAATGACTCTTCACCTGTTCCTGGCCTTTTGGACTCACGATCCCTCATTGCCATTCTGGAGCCTTACCAGATCCATGGGAACTGTCCTTCTTTGCCCCAGCATCCAACTGGGACCGGGAGGCATTTATGTCAAGTTGGTGCAGCTTTGGGGCTAGGCCCAGACGAAACAGTGCCTGATTCATATGTGAAGCATCACATGCTGAAATCCGCTGTAGGTGGGTCAGTGTGCACCAAGCAGTCGTTTCCACTTGTGGCAGAGAACCTAAAGTCTCTGCCCTGGGAGATGGAAGCATCCTTGTTGTGGTGCCCTCCCTAGAAGTGAGCTCCCAACTACTGGCTCTAACCTCTGTTTCTGGTGCCAGAGCTTTATGCATTCCCTTATGCTACCTTTAACTGATTTAACCCCCACCGCACTCATCGCCTCATATAAGGCGATATGTAGGCCATCCCTGGTCACGCTGATTGCCTCATATGAGGTGGTGGGTCTCCGTGCCATAATTTCAAGCATGAGGAAGCGTCAGTGGTCTCCATGAGAACATTGACTCTCCCTCTTCACCATCAGAGCTGTTGCCAAACCCTGCCATACCGCAGATGCCAAATACCACACATTTAGTTATTCAGATATACTGGCCACCCCTGGCCATGCTGATCACCTCATATGAAACAAACAGGTTTCTGCGCCATAATTTGATGCACGAGGAAACATCAGTGGTTTCCAAGGGAATGTTTAGTCTCTATGCCACCAGGAGCTGTTGGCAATCTCTGCCACACAGGAGTTACCAAATACCGCATATTTGGGGGAGGCGGTGGCTCAATCGGTAGAGAGGTGGCCTGCAGTCCTACCGGACCCAGGTTCAAATCCCTGCTGAGGCAGGGAACAGTTTATGGATTTGAATTTCATAAAATCTGACTTTATTGATCTACCAGAAGACCCGCCGACATATCGTAAAACTACTCCCGCCAATACCAATACACCAGTCCTGTATGAGACAACCCCAGCATGTATTCAATATGGATGGTGGGTGTTAACGCCGAAGTGGTGACATGTAGAGGTGTATCATATGTAAGAGGACTACTGGGCCTTGAGAGCAGGCTGTGAAGCCTTTGCCCAGAGTCGGACACATAAAAAAAAAAATAGTACTTCAGTTCACGTTTGTAGCCCAGCAATGGAGGATTCATGTCCGTCTACCTTCCACTGTACTGGGGACTTATTGCCCCCCCTCACACCCATCCAAAAGGCGTAAATTACAAAAAGACGAGAGTGATGGAGAGTTTGTGCTCAGAATCACTTGATGTGTTGACAAAATATCAACTTAATATTAAAAAAGTCCAATGACAATGACTCAGGGTAGGTAATCAGGTTGTTGTTGTTGTTGTTGTTTTAGATATCCCTCCTGCTGGAGGACCAGGCCAAATGAGGGCCCAGAAAACAAATGCTTAGAAAATGAAGGGGGCTCTTAACAGAGCTGCAATGGTGTGAGGGTCACCCAACTCTCAGCAGAAGATGGAGGAACCAAGGAAGGAGGTCCCTGATCCAGGTCGGCAAAGGATGGAGGGTCCTCAACGTCCAGATCGGAGGAAGGGACGGAGGGCCATCAATCTCCAGATCGGTGGGAGGTACAGGAGAAGCCCATCCCCTCTCGGCTGCTGATGGTGGAGAGTTGGTCTCGCCGAGTTCGAGGGTGGAGATGCTGAATCGGCGAGAGATGAACTTGGTAATCAGGTTGAGAAGGATTAGAATAGTGGGGATTAAGGGTGCCATATTTCCTTTGACCTCCTCCAATACTCAGAGGCATGTTTGTAGGAGGAACAGCAGTATTCTGGTGTGGTGAGTGTTCAGCGCCTGCAGAAGAAAATAGATGGTATTCTGACCCTCTCTCCAACTTTGTTCCTGACATTTGACAAGTTAATATTGCCTACTTTTGTGAAACTCGCTTGGCTGTCACTTTCTGTGAAGCCATACATGTTGATCCCGAAGAGATGTTTCCACTGTCAAGGATATGGAGATGTTCACTGCTTTTGCTGCCATGAACAGGGTGGCCTTCCTGGTGTCTGTGTCTCCTGTGGCAGCTTAAGCCATCCTGCTAACTGTCCAGGACCCCTTAAATACTCTTACTATTGGGGTCCCCATGCTGTATCTTCTTGAAACTATCTCGCTACTGCCAGGAGATTTTCTCCATTCGTATGCATGAGAAGGCTTTGTTTCCTGAAACAAAGAGGAGGGCCCAGACTTGCCTCATCACCTGGGGTTACTTATACTTCTGTCCTTTCTGGAGTGCCTGTGTGCCAACCTGGGTCTCTTTAGCTGCCTTGACCCATTCCTTTGCTCACTTCTGCATCTGGTGATTTGTCGGATGCTTTTCTCGAGATTAGTACTGCTTGTGAGACTTGTGTCCACCCACCCTCTGCTCTGACTGCTTCTCTCCCCACTTCAGTGCCTGGTGGTTTTGTTCACTTTCATGGTGGTGGCGGATGTCCACGTTGGCGTGCCTTGTCCAGCCTGCCCAAAGTTCCATCTGTACCTGGCAAACATCACCTTGGTTCTTCAGAGTCCTCTGAGCCTGAAGACCATCCACCTAAAGTTTCTGTTGTGGAACCTTATGTCCACCTCATTGCTGTTCCCTCACCCCTGAGTCTATGAAGTCTACCTAGGCTGAGGCTGAAGTTTTTGGTTCGCCCGTAGGCCAGCCCCCACTTAGGGATGGTGTTGCATGAATCATTGGTGCTTCAGTTCTGCGAAATACGATATCATCCTCACAGGGTTCTGGTCCTACAGACTCTGCTTTTACTTGTGAGGCCTCCCTACTTCAACCAGGGCAGCCTGCCAGCCACCATTCAAACAGTCTTTCCTTCCGCCTCAGAAGAGGAGTGTTGTAAAAGCTCCCAGTAATGCATACTTACATCAAAGGATACTAAAGATCAAATTTATAACTGATCGACTTGATAAAAATAACAAAATTAGGCAAAGCTGTCCACAGTGACCTTTTAAATTTGTAACACTTTGTACAATAAACTACATCTTTAGCCAAAGTAACGATAAGAATATGGGTATGCTGAGTTGGTTCAGGGCTTTACTATGAAAAAAAAAAAAAAGTTCTTAGAGAGAGAGAGAGAGAGAGAGAGAGAGAGAGAGAATGTGTTAAATACCCAATTCCTACTTTGCCAGCATGGGGAAAGACTGCTTATCGTTACCACTCTTTCTCTCAAGGAAAAGGTCAAGTCCCCTACTGGACCTCAAGTGGGTAATTATAATCACAGATGAACAGACCTCCTATACTCTTTTTACTCTGACTTGGCCTTAAATCGCCGTCTTTCCAAATTTAATGCTGAGTTGTAACATTAGATTGGCACTATATTAGTCACAAAGAAGTGTCATGGAAAGGATGTAGAGCTTTAGCATTGTCTTATTATGTCACTGAGACGAAAATTTAGGTCAAGTTAGTGTAAAAGAACTAAAGCTATGATTTAAAAAAGAGGTAATAATAGAATCTGTTGCACTAATTGCTTTATTAAGTATTCATTGACGTACAGATAATTGCACATAAGCCATGAAAAAAACCTTAAGAGTTGTACCAGAGGCGAAAAACACGAACATTTTTACAATAGTATCCCTGCCGTAATACAGATTTGTTTCTGCAGAAAGAACTAGACATGGGGATAGTATGCTCACTCCTATCCTTGTTCTTCCTGCACAATACAGATATAATCTACGATAATGACTTCGTAACTGAGATTTGCTATTGTAGGAAGAACAGGAGACTTGGGAAGACTTTACCCTCTTCTTTCTTTGCCCCTCCTGCAAGAACATATTCAAGTTACGACAGAGAATCGCCCGTAAATATATTCGAGTACCCCAACCACGCTAACTGCGTATCAATTGTAGACGAGATAAGTTAACAAGAAGCAAAAAATCAAACTATTTTCACGATACCTTTGATCAGATTACATTTTTTTTTCTAGCCATGCCCAGACCATTTCAACCTTCTCTGGAGTTTGCTCTTGATCTGATTCCCATTCTTCGTTCCATTTTTGCACTTATTTCTGTTCATCATTTAAATATTAGGCTTGAAAAGATAGGTTAAGTTAGATTAGAGAGAGAGAGAGAGAGAGAGAGAGAGAGAGAGAGAGAGGAAGGGTGATCGATAATCACTGGGAAATCAGTCTTAGAAGGTAGTGTAAAAATAGCATAAAGAACAAAATATTGTCTGCAGGCCAAGACCATCAAAAATACTTTTGATGGCATTTTTTTTTTCTAAGTTTGCAACCATGCTAGAAAGTATCACTGTGGTATATGGTTTTAGAAACACCCGGTTGCCAAAATGGCATTTGACCTTTAAGATCAAATTTGGAGGTCAAAAGGTCAAATAAAGTCAAAATTTGTGTTTTCCCTCTTTTGTTGTGTACTTCCAAATAATGTAAGGTTTGGCAAGAAACATTGAGGAATTAACGAAATACAAGGGTTTTAAGTTGCAAAATCCTAGATAATTGTGAAGGAAATTAGGATTTAAAATGCTCATTACTCCATTATGGATCAGATTACACACAAAGTAAGATCCGTTCCTTTAACGTCACTTCTTCCTGAAAATAAATCAGTTTCATCATCAATAAGTCACTACAATGGTTGAATGGTTTTCCCTGTGTCCCATTACCTTTGGCAATTAATGTTGCTGTTGAAATCCTTAAGATTTATCCAGACTATGTCCACTGTCTGCGATGTTAAGGCATCCGTCTGCATCACAACCTCATGCAGGGATAAATGGTTGCCCCATCCGATGACAAACGCAAACTTGTGTGTGGCACTTGGTTTTGCATCCACAAGTAACCAACTCCAAACAGCTGCTTGGAACAGATGGTTTCCGTAACCACACCACTTCTAACCGTTTGTCCATTACCTGCCAACCTCTTGTCTCCTGAGGGCTTGGGATAATGACGTCAGGTTTGTTTACCTGCAGCCACACTTTGGCCTGGTGGTTGGCACTTGAGAGATGTAACTCCAGTGTGTCACTCGTTGGTGGCAATACTTCATTCGCCTTATTTTCTTTCTGGAACAAGTCATGTCTGGCCCTGTTAACATCCAAAGTAGAGCACAGTGCCACGTACAACATGCATACGAACTCTTCAACTTTGCCTAACGGACCATCCCTACCAATACCTTGCAACAGCTCTGGATGTTGCAAATACACACTCCAACACGATTTCTTCCCATGCCCAGCAAAGGACGAGACAGTATCGCAGCCAGTTATGACAAGGAAGCCAAGCACATTCTCCACTATTACTCGAGGGAGGTTCTCATTGATGACTTGCACTGGAAAGCATTCCTGCTCCTTGGAGGTGCCGCTCATCATCCACACTTCGCACGGTTTGTCCCTGGTAAAGTGAATGAGCGAGAGGAGGACGTCTGTGTCACGACACTTGACGATTATGCTTTCAAATCCAACATCAATGCCTCCAAGGGCATGGAGGACGATCCTATCGTCCGCCTCCTCGTGATTTGCCTTTAACGTTAGGATGACTCCCCGTGTTGTCGAATATTCGTCTGGTTTGCTGCCACTAACAACTATCTCCTTGTCTCTGTCATTGTACTTGGCAAGTCTGCCACTTAGGAACATGGCAAGGTCTTCCTTGTTTTCATCTAAAGCGATGTGTTCTTCCATACTTGGGGAAGTGGAAGATCCTACCGGTCAATCACCTTTCGGGTTGGTCTCTTCATCTGCCCAGATTTTTTGCTCCTCGTAACTGACTTGATAGATAAAGGCCTGTACTGGTCAAATACAACGTCAGTCCTGGTAACCATGCCACTGAACCGCATCATCACAGTCTTCTCGAAGTTTTCGGCATAGTCACCAAAGGTCTTGCATTTTGGTGGCCTCTCGAGGGACTGAATCAATGCATGGCCATCGATGATGATGCATGTTTTTCCTGTTGTATCCGGTATTCCTTTGAATTCTCTACACCAAGATCAGTGGTTAGCAAGGAAAGCATTCCAGATTTCTGGGTACTATTCATCGTTTTATCTGTGTTTGCAAAACTAGGTGGTACAACTGATAGTTCATGCTCCAATACTTTGTGAAGATCAATTACTCGCCCAGCTTGTGACGTATTGAACAGTCTCTGTATCAGTTGCCTGTCCACTTTGATTGTCTTGGTGACCCTCTGCTTTCGATCTTGCACAATTGTTTTGCACAGCATTGCAAATGTCTTTGACTCTTGCCGTTTCTGGCGCTCGAAGAAAGGCACAGTTTTCTCCTCTACTCTCTCCTTTACATTCTGTAACACGACATCCTCCCCTGTCTTTAGCAGTGAGGAGGTCTGCAGTTACCTCTTCTGTGGCAATGTCGTCGGTAGTCAGTGATCTCAGCCGTGACACAGCAGCGGATGTGTCTTCATGATCGGAGTTGTGAACACTTTGAACAGCTGAAACTGGGCCTCACGCTTGGATACAGCATCCCAGTCCTATTTCATTTTGGATGAAAGGCCATCTTTCCGATTTGAGAAATCTTCCTCAGAATCGTCAATGTGAAGGCCAAAGAGATGCAAAGTGTCCTTCGATATCTGGGACCTCTTTGACCAGGTTGTGCAAAACAAGTCTCTTGCTACATCATTCCGCTTAATGCCAATTACTCCATTGGAGAGCTTGCACACCTTGTTCACCCATTCGGTGACTTGATCGACTGGAACTTGGTTAAATTTGCCTGCATGTTGTTTCATAATGAAATTTCCTGCCAGGAATTCTTCATGTATCTCTGGAGCAGGACAAATCGGTTTATGAGAATTTGGCATTTATATTCAAAGATTTCTCACATATACCTATTGTTATGGAATGATTTAAAACCCTTGTATATCATTATTTCCTCAATATTTCATGCCAGACCTAACATTATAAAGTACAAGATAAAAGAGGGAAACACAAAATTTGACCTTCTTTGACCTTTTGACCTCCAAATTTGACCTTAAAGGTCAAATGCCATTTTAGCAACCAGGTGATTCTAAATGCCTGGACCGTTGTGATTCTTTCTAGCAAGATTGCCAGTTTTAAACAAAAAATGCCATCGAAAGTTTTTTTAGGCATATTTCCTGGGGTTGGCCTGCCGACTAATATGTTGCCAAATTGTGACGGGATTAATGAAGGAAGTGTTTGGCCCTCCATCACTAAATATCTCCCCTGAACTGAATGTAGTTTCCTGATAACAAGAGTATAATGAAAAGATATTGTACTGTACAGCAGTGCTCTGCAACCGATTTTACTTCACGGTAAGATACTCAGTTTGTTGAACTCTTGTGGCACATTTGCAGCAATAAACATTTGGCATAAGTGTCAGAACTGCATAAAGTTAATTTTACTTTTGCTAACAAATAAGGAGGGGAAACCACTGTTTCTAAGCATACAGTACTGTGTATTAAAAGTAACGTGTAGAATTTTCTAGTTTTCAATAAATTTATCAAATCATAAAATAAAGACAATTTGGGGTGTATGCACTATTGTTCATTTACTTACTTCACATGGGATAATTTTTCAAAATAATGTTTGTTTTTTCTCAGAAGATGAACTCTAGCAGTTTTACCGCGACAGGTTATTAAACAGACACATTTAACAAAATGTATAATTTCAGGCCCTAGTAAAATAGAAATTACTATTGAAACAGTCTGTAATAATATAAGCCAAAATGGTTTCCAAGGAAAAAAAATATATGTGTGATACTTTCAGTGAAAATTAATGAGAAATTTGCTCCTGTTCCGAGGAGCACAGGTTCTTAATGCCTTGTTCTCTTTCAGAAAGGCCCACACAAAATTCCTCACCTAGTGATTTTAGATATGATCTTATATATATATATATATATATATATATATATATATATATATATATACTAAGGACCGAACTAAGGACCGAACAAAGGACATGGTACGAATAGCTACATGCCATGTAAGGGTTGCAAATGATGAGGTGAAAGAAAGAGAGATTATCCTGGTGCTTGAGGGTGCGAAAGTGGGTGTATGTGGATTAACTGAAACTAAATGAAGAGGTGGGAGTGAAAGAATGGGAGTATGCTTGGTGTATATGCACAAGAGTAGGTGAGAATGAGAGGGTAAAACAAGGAGTGTGTATTGTTGCAAGTAACAGGTGGAAGGAGAATATAAGAGAGTATGGATCAGTTGGCTCAAGGGTTATGTGGGTAAGACTGAAAGTTGGACTACAAATGTGGGAGATTTTGTGAGTGCATGCGCTAATGCAAGATCGTGACAGAAGAGCTCTGGACAAATGTGGAAGCGTGCATGAAAAAGTTTGAAAGGAATAAGAGAGTGTTTTTGATTGGAGATATGAATGGAAAAGGAGGGAATGTGAAGGTGGATGGAGTAGTTGGCGAGTAGGGTCTGCCTGCAGAGATGGACGAGAATGGCAGTGCTTTAGTGGACACTTGTGCCGGGAGGGGATTGGCGATAACTAATACTCTCTTCAGGCACATAATGATCCAAAGGTATACGTGGCGAGTGATGAGAAGGATGGATGGTGAACTGAATGAATGGAAGGCAATGATTGATTATAAGTGTGTGGATGACAGGATGAGAGGGTGTGTAATGGATGCAAGAGTATATAGAGGCTGGGGGAGTGGACTTTCTGACCACCAATTGGTGGTGGTCAGAATCAAGGTCCAAATGAAATGGAGAAATAAAAGAATGGAAGGACTGGAGGAAGTAGTGCATACTCGTACAATGAGGGTGGATAGGTTGCACGAGGATGGAAAAAGGTAGAATATAAGAGGGAAGTGGAGGAGCGATTGGGTAAATATGGATTGGAGCAGATGGGGGACGTGGAAGGTGTGTGCAAGATATTCACAGACGAAATATGTGCAGCATGTGAGGTGGTGTGTGGAGTGAAAAGAAGACAAAAGGCAGTGCAGGAAACAGCATGGTGGAATGAAGAGGTGAGAGAGGCTGTGGCACAAAGAAGAAAGCATATATATAGTGAGTGAATGAGAAACATGGGCGTGGAAGAAGTTGAGAGACAAAAGAGTTATATGTAGAGAGGAAGAGAGAGGTGAAAAGATTAGTAAGAGAGAGTAAGAAGAGAGTGGATGAAGAATTTGGAATTTGAGTGTATAATGCAAGGAATGTAAGAAAATTTTCTGGAAAGAGATAAAGAGAGTTAGACAGGGTACCAAAAAGTTAGCTGGGGAGTGAAAGATAAAAATGGTAGATTACTAGTGGAGAAGGGAGAAAAAGTGAGCAGATGGAGAGAACAATTTAAGGAACTGTTGAACATGGAGAATGAAAATAATGCAAGTGTAAGTGGCTGAGGAATGGCTGGGAGAAGGAAGGATGTGAGAAGGGAGGACGAAATCAGTGGGATGGAAGTTGTGGAAGCAAGTGAAGAAAGTTAAAATGAGGAAAACCCCAGGAATTGATGGAGCGTGTAGTGAAATGCTGAAGCATGGGGGAGAGATGGCAGTAGAATGGATGTGGAAGATGTGCAGATTGGCCTGGGAGGAAGGTAGAGTCCCAGAGGATTGGAAGTCAGGAAGAATTATTCCCCTGTACAAAGGAAAATGGGAAAAAGAAGTATGTGGTAATCATAGGGCCATATGTCTTCTCAAAGTAATAGGAAAAGTATATGGTACGATACTTATTGACAGAGTTAGGGAAATAATGGAGGAATCAGTTGGAGAAGAATAGAGAGGTTTTAGGAAGGGAAGAAGTTGTGAAGTCAGATATTCATTCTTAAATCATTAGTGGAAAAGTTTCTAGAGAAGGGAAGAAAGTCATATGTGGCCTTCAAGGATTTGGAGAACGCATATGACAAGGTGGATAGACAAGGATTGTGGAAAGTATTAGGAATATATGGAGTAGATGGGAAGTTCTTGAAAGCCGAGTGCGTGTGGATGGTGACCTGAGTGAATTTTTCTATTTGAAGGTTGGGTTGAAACAGGGGTGCGTTACGTCTTCATGGTTGCTCAATCTGTATATGGATGGGGTTATAAAAGGGATACAAGGCAGGGCAGTGGATGTTGGAGCAGCCCTAATGAGAGAGGGCAGTGTTTGGAAACTCCCTGTACTGTTGTTTGCAGATGATACTGTGTTGTTACGTGAACACGAAAGGGAGCTGCAAGGCTTGGTGGATGAGTTTGGAAGAGTGTGTAAAAACGGAATCTAAAAGTGAATGTAGGGAAGAGTAAAGTTATGGTTTTCGAGAGAAGTGAAGTCAGTGAATGTACAATGAGGCAGGATGAGAAGGAAAAATGGAAAATGTGAGTGCACGTAAGTACTTTTGTAGTGTGATGAGTAAGGATGGAAGTTTAGAGGGTGAAGTGCTTGAAAAGGTGCACCAAGGAAGAAAGGTTGCTGGATCCTTGAAAGCAGTGAGAGGGAAGTGAGCATGGAAGTGAGAAAATTACAACATGACAGTGTTGTGATACCAGCTCTAACGTATGGAAGTATAGCTTGGACCTTGTTGGAGGAACAAAAGTCAGGAATGAGAGCAGTGGAAATGAGTTATTTGGGAGGAGCATGTTGAGTCACATGGAGAGACAGACAGACAAATGAGGAAGTGAAGGAACATGTGGTGTGGGTGTGGATGTTATAGGCAGCGTTATGAGAAACACAATGAGGTGGTTTGGCCATGTGGAGAGGATGGAACTTGAGAGACTTACGAGGAGAGTATGAGTGAGGTGGAGGGGGGGAGAGGGAGGCGGAAGTCGAGGATGAGGTGGAGGGATGGAGTGGAGAGGTATTTGAGAGAGGGGGTGTGAGCTGGGAGCAGGGCAGTTAAATGGCGGAGGACAGGGCGACAGGGAGGCGATTTGTTTGTGTTTAACCTTTACGGGATTAAGGCATCTGGAAATAAGTAAATATATATATATATATATATATATATATATATATATATATATATATAGAGAGAGAGAGAGAGAGAGAGAGAGAGAGAGAAAGGGAGATGGTAATGTTCCGAGGCACGCCCGGAAGCTTTTGGTGGCATACTGACCGCGGAGCACTGCTGTAACGATATATGTGGAGAAATTTTGGTGGTCTTGCCACGTGCAGTGAATGGAAAGTTTGAGACTGACGAGGGAGATGGTGGTCGATCATATACATATAGCATAGGGCTGGGGATTGTTCGGGAAATGTGTGGTCGTGGGCTGGATGCTGGTTGTTGCAAAGATTATTTTGTGGATCTGAGAGTGAAAGAGAGTGGGGGGGAGGGGGGCGATACACACAGATACAGAGACCTGCCAAATATGTTCCTGTCTATCCAGCTTCAGGTTCACACAACAGGTAAGTCAGGAAGAGCAGCTGCATTTGCCCATCTTCCAGCAGCTTTACTAATAATTTCAAACAGCAGAACCAACAGAGCTGCGGCGTGTCCACCAGCCAGAACTGCGAACATGCCCTGGAACGAGATTTGATGGTTTAGACCATCCACTCAGATGATTTCGTCAGACTGATGTTTGACCTAGCCCTGTGACCTTCACCTTTGACATGCTGTTCGAAAAACGGTAGCTTTTGTCATCCATTAAATATAGTTTAAATCAGATGAAAACTGAAAAATATTTACACACACACACACACACACACACACACACACACACACACACACACACAGTTTTTACAGAAGAAAATAATTTTGAGAGGGATGATATGGAACATGCATGCCCACACATATTACCAGATATACAAGTGTCTGAAAAAGAAATACAAGAGGAGTTAAGTAGATTAGACAAAGGAAAAGCAAATAGTCCTGATGAAATTTCTTGTTGGGTGATACATGAATGTGCAAAGGAGTTAAATAAATCATTATCTTTAATTTTCAAGGAATCCTCGAGACAAAGTAAACTACCTGATATTTGGAAGAAAGCAAACATTGTTCCCATATTCAGGAAAGGGAATAGACAAAATCCACTCAACTACCGACCAGTATCACTTACCAGTGTTGTAACCAAGGTATTAGAAAAGCTGATAAGAAAAGTTTGGGTAAATCATCTAGATCATCTAGAAGAACACAATATGATAACAGAAAGACAATTGGGTTTCAGAAACAGATAATCATGTGTTACTAATCTGTTGAGCTACTATGATACAGTAACAGAAACATTACAGAAAAGAGAAGGACGGGTGAACAGTATCTATTTACATTTCAAGAAAATATTTGACAGAGTACCACACAAAAGACTTTTATGGAAACTGTACCATCAAGGAGGAATCCGAGGCAAACTGTATTGTTGGATGCAAGATTTTCTCAAAAAAAGAGAAATGAGAACAGTGCTAAGGGGAAATTACTCATCATGGAGGGATGTGAGTAGAAGAGTTCACAGGGCTCAGTGCTGGCACCAGTCATGTTTTTAGTGTATAAAAATGATATAGATAACAACATTGGAAATGAAAGCTATCTAAATATGTTTGCTGATGATGCAAAAATACAAAGAAAATTACTAATGCAGACTCTCGTAAAGAGCTACAAGAAGAATTAAATAAACTTCATGAATGGAACAGTACATGGCAAATGGAATTCAATGTGGACAAGTGTCATGTAATCATGTTTGGTAAAAGTGGAAAAAGACCTGATTGGGATTATAAGTTAGGAAATAAAACCCTACACACATCAGAAAGAGAGAAGGACCTAGGTGTGATTATCAATAACAGACTATCTCCAGCTGACCATATCAGTGAGAAGGTACGGAACATGTATACACGGCTTCCAAATATGAGAATAGCGATCACATACATAAATGAAGACATGCTAAGAAAGACAATAACATCATTCATCAGACCAACCCTGGAGTATGCATCAATAGTCTTGTGTTCTCATCTCAAAAAACAAATAAATAAGATTGAAAAAGTTCAAAGGGCCGCTAAAAGATGGGTACCAAGCTTATGGAATCTAAGCTACGAAGAGAGACTAGAAAAACTGAATCTGTCTACACTACAGGAGAGAAGGAAAAGAGGAGACATGATTATGCTATATAAATGCATATCAGGGAAGGAGAAAATAGACATAAATGAGTACATAATTTATGGGGATGCATCAGCAAGACGACACTACAAAAAACTGCATAAAAAGAGAGGCGATAAAGACGTAAAGAAATCTAGTTTCCGAAATAGGGCAATTGATCAGTGGAATGCACTACCGAATGAAATATTGTGTGCCAAAGCAATTCATAAATTTAAGGATATGTAGGTTTAAAATGGTTTAAGACAGGGGACAGTACGAGCTTGACTCATTCCCGTAAATATACATTTAGGTATGAACACACACACACACACACACACACACACACACACACACACACACACACACAGCGCGAAACAACACTTGATATCAGTTGAAAGAGTGAGCCATACAGCTACCAAGACCCACCCATAGGTTTGTGAGGGTGAGTGTTGTACTGACGGTGATCCTGGTGGGTAGGTTGAGGCAGGAGGTGGAGTTGGGTACTATGGCCATGATCCACTGGTTGTACAAGCCAGCCTCAGCCACGGAGAACACTCTGCACAACACGATACAAGATTTTTTTGTTAGTGTCATACTCTGGGCATACACTTAGCAGCCCGTTCCCTGAGACCCAGCATCCCTCCTACGCACTATGCACCTCCACATGCCACTACTTCAGGCCTAACACCCACCGACCATACTGAATACTTGCTAGGGCTGTCCCATACAGGACTGGTGTACTATAATTAGTGGAGACATTTGTGCAAAATGTCAGAGGGGTCTTATGGTATGTCAGTAAAATCTGTTTTAACGAAATTCGAATCCTTCAACTGTTCTCTGCTGCAGCCAGGATTCCAAACCGCGTCCATTGGGACTGCGGGCCACCTGTCTGTTAACTCAGCCACTCTTGAAAAGTTGTGTCAAATGAGAATAATTTCAAGCGATTAAGTATAATTTTTAAAAATATAATAATTATCAGTATGTAAGCACAGTCCACGAGAGTCTTATCTAGGAAGAAAATTGGATCAGTAATAGTAAACGAAGCTTCAAAATGCTCGGAAGCCTGGAAAGCAGTGAAATACATTCTCAGAAAATGAATTAATGCTTATAAAACATAAATCGAAGACATGCAAGCCCGCATATTCTGTCGCTTATTTTTTAAACAATTTTAGGGATACATTGCGGTCTGCATACTACATTTTAAAATGGACTCGGCAGCGACAGAGAGAATTATTACAACTATATCTCATCACATTAATTCTCTCACTTAATTTGGTCCAGATTTTCATCCTTTATACCTGTCGACACGCACCTTGGCCCATATTCTCGTTGATTAAAGAAGCACCTTTACACTTCTGCCTATGCAATTTTTCTTTCTTCCTCCTTAATATCCTCCTCTGTCATTTTAATAATCCAAATACCATTACACTCAGCATAAAAAACACACACACTGATATTAGCCAGCTGTATAAAAAAAATTATAAATAAAAATAATTAACTAAGGCAGACGAGCTAGGGAGCATAAAAAAAATGGAATAAAAGAACTCCAATCTCTTAAGCCCCTCCCCTTTCTTGAAATCGTGGCTCCATCCCTGCTTGAGTACTCTCTGAGCGGTGGGTGAGAGGGGGCAGGGCTTATGAGACAAGCTTATTGGTGGCAGGTATAGTATTTCACATAAGTCAGTAGCGGCAAGGTGTGTATTAAGAGAGGTGTCTTCATCCCCATTGAACTCTGTAGTAACACATCTTGAAAATGACATTTTTTTCCTATGGACTTTTAAAAACTTTTTAGCACACTAAACGCTTCTTTAAAACAAATAAAGTTGGGGAATTTTTGTTTTATTCCTGATACTTTTATTAACACAGAATAAATAATAACAATAATTCTTTATATAGCAGTTTATGGCAGTCCCATCTGTGTACTGATTGGCTAGCTATTATGACGTCACTAGCTCCGTCCCCTTACCACACGTCACTTGGTGGGAAGGCGGTTTGTTTGTGTTTACAGTCTATTTTTGTAGCAATGATGCTTTGTCGCTACATGCAAAGTTATTTCGAGAAAGAGAAGGAAGTTTGTATCTTTTCATGTATTTCTGCGAAACTGACACAATGTATTACGAAAGTGGCTATAGATGTCTGCAAAAGAAAAGATCTATCGCATGTCAAGTAAGACCATAGCATTTCATTTGCTCTATGCATTTTCCCCCAAAGTGTTTTAACATTCGCCTGTCATATGACAATGTCAAGCGCTCTGCTTTATGTTCGTGCCCTGCTTTAAATCGACCAAGACTAGGAAACAACATTCGCAGTCCTGCTTCATATGAAGACCACATGCAGCAAGTACTTTATCAATGTCGAGTTTTTGCTTTCAGAACATTAGATTTTTATTGGAGGTAAAAGATTTAAACTTTCAGTACCTATTCAGTTGTCTATTAAGTGACACAATGGTAATAATTTTGTCAGTTTCAGCATTACTTGATAGTTCTCTAAATTTTGTTGTCTTAGTTGTGGATATGCAGTATTTTCATCAGACTAGACTATGGTTTTAAATGCACAGAATGGGCTACTGAATATACAGGTTGTCTAGCGAGTTTTGTCATTACTGTTTTGTATGAGGTAGATTAAAATTGCATTAGTTTTCCAATATGTTTTTGTTTATGTGGTAAAGACATTTTCCCATGAATACTAATACCAAACCATTGTGTATAACTATTGCAAAAAACATGTTAATGGAGTTTCTTTTTTTCTTTTTTTGCTTAGAATGTCTTGAATAACCATCACCAGAAGTTAATGACAAAACTCGCTGGACACCTTGTACAGTATAGTAACACAGATTTGCTACTGTGTAGTTAACAGCATTTGGTTCAGTCGTTTAAATTCTTATATAATGAAAGTTCTTATCAAAACTTATGCCATCCTTATCGCAAAATTTGACAAGATAATGTCTTTCAGATTACGCTTCGTAATTACAGTAAGGCCTGATGGAGTGAGGATTAGTTAGGCCTATTTTTCCCCCCTTAGTTTCGGTTGGTTTTCTTTCTAAGCTTACCAGGTAACTGCAGCTTCCTAAACTGGATATTGTCTTTGCTAATATAACTGCAGTATCAGTTTCATGCCAGGAAGCTACCGTTATTTTATATCTCTGTGTATGTACAGATAGGCTGCAGTAAGGAGGCGTGGTCAGGGCTGGCCTGAGTAAAAGTTGCCAACTAGTTAATTTCCTTGAGTCTCACATGCACACACCTCTTTACACACCCTGGGTAGAAGAAACAAGTACAGCTATGCCTCATCATCCTTTCTACTGCATTTCTTCATTATTAATATCATTTTCAAGTGTTCACCCATTGTTTGCACCTCAGTATTCAAGACTGTGAAATGGCAATTTTAGGCCAGGCTAAAATAAAATGAGTATACCCTACACCAACTAACCATCTTTGTACATCTTATTCTAGAGTTCAAATATTTTTTTACACTGCAGCATTCAAGATTGAGAGATGGTAGTTTTAGGCCAGTTTGATTACACAGTATACCCTACACAGTCCAACCAACCACTTACCTTTTGCTAAGTGCTGGAACAAGAGGACTGTCCTTCTGGCCTACTATGGACAGCATCACGGGCAGGAACCGCTCCCTCGACGTGTAGAAGTCGCATGTCCCTTGAGAACGATGACATTATTATTACTATGTTCACTCTAACTTGGCCCAGATTTTCGTCCGTTTGCTGCATATTTCATGTAACTTAATGGCAGAGAAAGATAATACCAGTACTCTACATTCTTTGCATATCATTTGTTTGGTCAGCATCATATTAAACTGCTAATCTGTTGTTATAATTCTGCATTCATGACAGAAAGATGGCAAATTTAGGGCAAGTTAGAGAAACAATAATTCTTTTCATCTGAATTTGGCCTAAATTTTCCTTTTGTAACTCATTTCACACAGCTCATTTGGCAGAAAAAGATAGTGTTAATCTATTGTTAACTCAACGTTTAAGAGGAGATATGACAATGTTCAGCCAAATTAGGGTAAACGGGTTATAGGATCTCATACTCCACAAAGACTTACTTTCCACACCAGTAAATCCTCCCTCCCCCTTACACACACACACTCATCTGATGATACTAATTAGCAGTTGATAGAGATCCATTAATATTTCTAAGTACCAATCTCTCTCTCCCTCTCTCTCTCTCTCTCTCTCTCTCTCTCTCTCTCTCTCTCACCTGTAACGGAGAAGTCTTGTGCAATCATCGTAAGCAGGATCAAATCGAGATCCACAAGAACGTGGTGTCCAGGTCGAACCTTTGTGCTGATCACATTGAAGAATTCCGCTATTGTGTGATGTCTGACCCTCCCAGCCTCCTCTGCCTCCATCATCTCTCGATATATCCCGGTTTCCACCGACTGGGGGAGGTAGGAAGGAGAGTTCATTATCATCATCATCATCATCATCATCATCATCTGAATTTTCCTCAAGTAAAAGGTGAAGGACTTCTGAACGGTGAAAAAACAGTGTAATAAAGATCTGAGGTCATAGCTGTTCACTTGTACTAGTGCACAATAAAGATGTGTTCTGCCAGGCCACATTGGCAGGGTAGTAACACCAGATATCAGACGTGCAAACAGGAATTTTCTTGCACTTTTTCTCCAAAGCAAAATTTTGCCTCGCATTTGGAAATGCAAAAATGGCATTATGTTGATTTTTCTTAGTTTCAAGACGAGTTTATTAACCCTTTCACGTGTGGATAAGTTAATATGTTTTGTGGAACATGATGCTCCGGCTTTTCTCCCCTCCCCTCTCTGCCCGCCATGCTCTCCAAAAATGTGTATGCTCAGCTTATTTTCACCATCCAAACATATTTACTCTGCCACAAAACCTACATATTCCTATTCGTCGATGTTCGTTCTACATGATAAGCAAAGAAAACAACCAAAAAAAACACACTATACATACGTTAGGGCCATGTGAATAAATATTGAGGAGCATACATCTCACTTTCCAACATCATAAGTCGAATGTTTACTAATCAATCTCTACATGTTATACAATCACTGGAAAGAGAATTGTATTAGCTTTTGAATGCCGGAAGTCCCAGTTTGCTACGAGGTTTGGTTTTCGAGTAATAAGTGAAAAATTATAACCCATTTCCGACAGACAACAAATTTTTTTATTCGGGGAGCTCTATCAAAAAACTTTTCTCGCCACTCTTATGTTTTTATTTTATCATCCTCTGCAGAATTTCACTGGTTTTCATTGGAGCCCAAAACGGTGATCCTAGGCCTCATAGCTTTCGAGAAAAATCCAAAAAACTACGGTGTACCCATGCCGTGTTGTGACTGAAGGGCAGTTTCCTGCCTTCCTCATAGCTACTGCACATATTTCACCAATTCTCTGTACACTAGATATGCACATTATATAGACATGATTCACTGTCACTATTTTTATACCTGAATACTCACATTTGGTGCAGGGTAGAGGCAGTGTAGCTGATTAGAAACAGTAGCACAATCTTTGTTGGGCCAACGGCTGATAACGACCAGGATTGCTTCACAAACACCAAATACCTATTGCAAACACCAAATCTGATCACAACAGTCTCCAAAAACTATACACAAGCACTACTAGCATAGTGAAATATGTTGCATGGCCGGGACGGGCATAAGAGTGGGAATTTAAAGGGACAGAACCATGCAGTATCTTCCCCACTCACCGCTCATTTGGTACTGAACAACCTGTCCACTCTCTTGCTGGTATCGGGACCCACGGTTGCCAACTCATTACTTTTGATGAGGATCAAGGAAGCTATGATGCTTCCAAAAATGATGCTGATCGGCCGAAAACTTTTCCTCTGATGAAAGTTTTTATGCTTTAATGATGCCAAAGGCATCATCGAGTGTAGTCGCAGCCATACCAATATGATGATAAACGTGCAATTGTGCACGGAGGGGTTAAGATAAGATGCCACTTTTGTACCATCATACTTTATAGTTGCTCTTGTGTAATCTCAGTCTGTCTGGCCGAACAGACCCATTAACATCAGGCAAGCAATCGTCCCTGCAGGGCTGTCCTGTGCTGTACACCAATATTCCCTTGTGACAGACAGTGCCTCACCACAACAAGGCATCGGTAAGAGACAGAGGTTTGGTTCCTGGATGGATGCTGCATTAGCATCTCCATTCTGTTATCAAGGGCATCAGATTAGGCTCAAAATCATCCCATGATTTGGTTATATGCTTACCACCTAATGCTGTCAGTGGTTTCCTGGGTTACAGGAAACATCAGGCTTATCCCTCAGTGCAGAGTTGACTGAGGTAGAAAGAGGATTGGTATAAAGTGGCAGGAAAGATGGGAGAAATAAAAGGGGAGGAAGGTAGAAAGAGAAAGGGATGATAAAGAAGAAGGAACGAGCAGACAGCACTACATCAAGTGAGTGGATGATGATCACCACCACCTCCCACCATACTTTTGAGCAATTACATTAAGTCAAGGTAGCTGGCAACACATCAGTTTCTGCCTCTAGACACTGCGGTTAACAGTTCCCGTATATTATCATTTGGGTGATTCATTAAATGGTAAAAAACTGAAATATATTTAACGAAACTGTACAAGGACCCTAAAATAACTGCTCGAAAGATTTAAGGAATGCAGAGCATGAAATAAATATCAGTAAAGGGGATATTTTAGCAAGAACTTAGGTTACACATTTTTGTGTGAAGGCATAACGTTACAAAAAAATGAGACAAGGTGCAAGTTGCTCACCCTGTAGTACTGTGCATTAGGGGTGTTGGTCTGCCAGACCATAGTGACGTGAGGGTCATCCAGCACGTGTCTGAGGCGCTGATATGGCTGCTGGATGTGCCTCACTGCCAGCACTGACATCAGGTTTCCAGCATAGCTCCGTACTACCACCACAGATGCAAACATCCACCCAGCCAGCCCTACTCGTCTCCACCACCGCCAGCCACTTAGCCAGATGTCTAAACATACACATATTATCACCTTCATTATCATAACAGCAATAATAATCATCACCATCATCATTGCAGCAATAATAATCAGCATCATTATCAGCAAAGTAATAATAATCATGCCCATCATCATTGCAGCAATAATAATCAGCATCATTATCAGCAAAGTAATAATAATCATCATCATTGCTATGATGAGAGAGGGCAATGTTTGGAAACTCCCTGTACTGTTGTTTGCAGATGATACTGTATTTTTAAGAGATAACGAAGGAGAACTGCAAGTTTCGGTGAATGAGTTTGGAAGTGTGTGTAAGAAACATAATCTAATGGTGAATTCAGGGAAGTTTAAAGTTATTGTCTCTGAGAGAAATGAAGCCACTGGATATACAGTGACGTTGGATGATGAGGAAATGGAAAATGTACAAGCATTTAACCCGCCCCGTGCCGACCGATGTTCCACCACTGACTCCCACCAATCCCTTCCAATTTTGGAAAGAAAATTTTGGCTCAAACCTCCGCTCTTGGTGAGAAACATCGAAAATTCATAGAGAAATCGCTCACCTGAGGTTTAAAATACTTGTTACAGGTACCAGTACCCCTTACTTTACTGGGTTTTCTATCAGGTTGGCTCCAAAAACGAGTTCTATGGGAGGGTAACTATTCCACACCACTCATAAACAGTATTTATTCATTTATTTGGTACGAATTTATATGTAGTACGAGAGTATATTGGTTTTCACACAGTAGTATAGGCAACATCATCATTGTTTCACTTACCAAACACATCAACATATCTGACCTTTTTTGGTGACATTACCTGATCATCATTTCTGACTGTTTCTTCCTCTAATGGTAGGTAAACTTTGTCCTCCACATTGTCATCAATTGGGGAATCACTCTGGCCTTGAATTTCGTACCGTGGCACGACATGTCTTTATTGGCCAGGTCATTGGTAACAGGTGGATTGCTGAAACAATGGCGTGCGAGGGTGGGGGAGGTCATTCGGGGTAAGGCATTGACCCTGTCTGGCATTTTGTAGAGGAAGGGTGTCCCATGTATACGTACCAAAAATCACGCACGAAATTTGAAAATTGTGCGAATTAGGGACCTTGCAATTACTGCGCATTTATATACTTCAATGGGAGTCACAGTGACAAAACTTGTGGACGTATATATATGTCAACTGGAGTTGGCGGGTTAAGTAGCTAGGTAGTGTGATGAGTTAGGGTGAAAGTTTGGAGGATGAGGGTCTTGAAAGGGTACAACAAGGAAGAAATGTTGCTGGTCCTTTGAAAGCAGTGATAACAGGGAAGTGAACATGGAAGTAAAAAAGTCGCTGCATGACAGTATTGTGATACCAACTCTAACATATGAAAGTGAAGCTTGGACCTTGTTGGAAGGATATAAGTCAATAGTACGAGCAGTGGAGAGGAGCATTTGGAGGTACATAGAGAGACAGACTGACAAATGAGAAAGTGAAGGAGCATTGTGGTGTGGATGAGGATGTGATAGGAAGTGTTAGGAGAAATACATTGAGGGAGTTTGGCTTTGTGCAGAGGATGGACAGTGAGAGACTGACAAGGAGTGTAGGTGAGTGAGGCGGAGGGGGTGACAGGGAGAGGGAGGCCAAGGATGAGATGGAAGGATGGAATGGATAGATATATGAAAGAGGGGTGTGTGAGCTGGGAGTGGGGCAGTAAAATGGCAGGGGACGGGGCAACATGGAATTTGTGGTCACTCTTTACAGGATTACGGCAGTTGGCAATAGACAGATTGATAGATCTGTTGTAACCATCTGTAATAATATGTAACATGTAAGTATAGCATGTAAGTGTGATCTAAGTAGGGCGCCATTGATCGCTTACTAAGGTCTGGCCTGATTCAAATTCTGCTGAACCCTGAGTTTAAGGCCACAACATAGCCTAGCCGGCTCTCCTCCAGCAGTCAGCAATGGCCTGGGGACGTGTAAGGGTGGTGTTCATACGGCTGTGTGGAGATTATAAGGTGGTAATTAATAAATTATCAGAAAACCACTCCAGGATTTTGAATTCACCAGCAACTGACGTCAAGGGGGATTAACATTTTTAACATTTGGTGGAAAGCGAGCAGGATAAGGTGATTTCATGTGTTCTATGGGCAATCTTGGCCGTACTGTCCACTTTCCCACGCTGCTTCTTTGTCAAATTTCTTTGCTCCAGCCTCCAGCCCCTTTTGCAGTCTTTGTGTGGTTCTTCCATGGTTACGGAATCATCCTTGCGTTTTGGTGTGGTTTTGGGACTTTCCTCCACACCAACACCCCACCTACCACCACACCACAACAGTCACGTAAGCCTCCACCACTACCCTCACTACCTGCCTTCACCTGCCAGTCCTGTGTGACCTGTTATATTATCACGCTGTACGGGGTTAGTTTTACCCCCCATAAACACAACCAAAACCCCACTCCAGGAAGTAGCCACCAACCGCCGCCCAACGCCGTTACGTCATCGTCCCCCCACCTACCACGCAGCCCTGACATCACCCATGGAGCGTGGCCACTCACAACGAGCTACGTCACACCCTCACGCTCCTATCAGCGTCTCGCTCCGCCCAGTGCTTGGCTGCTGCTTAGTTACATCACCACTATACCACTATCTCCGCCCAATCAACGCTTTCGAGGGAAGGAAACACTACTGGACCAAGAGGCTCACTTGATACGCACCTACTGCAGTGAACACATCTTACTACATGTATTTTCCTAAGTGCATTTTCATTCATTTTCTTATCCCATCACATTAATTGATTCCTTTCTATAGAGATTGCGAGCTGTCTCTATAGATTGTGATATTTTAATAATTTACTCCTATTCATTCATTGCATTTTCCGTCCCTCATTCTTCATTCATTCAGAATTTCTCATTCACTCCTACTTCATCCCATTTTCTCCCAATTATAATCATACTCAGCTGTATATAACGCATTCATTTTCACTTATATTCACTGTATATAAATTATTTCTTCATATATTATTAATATTGTCATTTATTCATTCTTTCATTTATTCATCCATTTGTTCATTTATTTTCATTTACTTGCTTCCTATTATATAAGTGTCCTTTTTTAAAAGGGTAGATATCTCCTCTATTGAATCTGATAGCGAAACTGATGATCCTGTGTGTGTCGAAAGTGTAAAGTATCCTCGCAGTGGCAGATCTTATAGTAGGCATACCATAAGTTCCCTACCTGGTACTACTGCGACTACTCCTATTACTCCTACCACACCTACTACCACCCATATTGACCCTACTACTCCTACCCTAAATCCAGATATATCGACACCAGATACTCTATCATCTTCCCAAACTGATTCTCTTGAAGTTACTCAGCCTTCTCCACAACCTCTGTCCTTACCTTCTACTACACATACACCACCACTAACCACGATACACACCACTATCGCTATAATACTTCCTTCTCACGCAACGTCTCAGTTTACTGCCGTGACTACTTCACCTTCGCAGTCTCACCCTCTTCCTACGATGATGAATCAGGACCCCCACCTCCCCAGTTCATATATTTGGATGATGTTGACCGAACCAAATTTACAGGAGAAGATAGAACATTTTCTGTTTACGATTTCCTTAGAGAGGTCGAAAATGATATTCGTAAATGGCAAATTACAACTGAGCCCTTAAAAGTTTTATATCTAATGGGTTGACTACATCAAGGCAGGTCACTAATAGGAGCCGCTATTCATGTGGGGCACTTCGAAGATTGCCAAACATTTGATGCCTGCCACCAATGCCGCATCTCTCATAGAGTTGACAAACCTTCTTAAGCAAATGGAAGAAGATATGAAAATATCTCCCCAACATGCAAAGGGAATTGAGGAAGCCACTACCATGAGGGCAACGAGTTCCGAGATGAGCCAATTGTTCCATGGTACTCAGTGGGTAGAAGTTAATGAACAGCTTATGGTTTCACTAAACAATTTTGTAGATTTGTATGGTTACCTAAGATTTATTAATTAGCTTACAGGCCCCCAAAGGCAAATAGCACCACAGATTGGCTTTAACCCCGGTGACAAAATAGTTAACATCTCATAGACCACAGTAGAAAGGTCGAGATCAGACTTCATTTGCCAGGCCAGTTCTCACACCTCAGCCTCTCACTCCGCGGGTGGTACTGTGAGGGTACTACACACCAGCACTACTTCATCGGACTCCTCACGTTCGCGGCCAGCTACAAAAAGCAAACCTAGTAATCGGTCTCACTCACAGTACCAATCACCATCTAGCGGTTGTGACAAATCTACTGAGCGAAGAAGCAAGCACTCCTCGATTGTGTGCTGGCACTGTGGTAATGTAGGTCATTGAGAGTCTAGTTGTGCACGCAAACAAAGACAATTTCACTCATGGGAACGGCACCGCTCACCTTCACGATCCCGTCATCTTATGTGCAAATATCATAAGAATAGTACAACTCACTCCACTGAAGAGTCTCGTTTCCTTAAGAGCCATCAGTCGGGGGAAGAGGAGCGCTCGGACCAGAAAAATGTAACCTAGTGGCGAAAGATCTGCCAGTGCCTGAAAGTAATGTAACAGATGATCAACTCCCCATTCACCAGGTGGGACCCATAACTTTTTTAGGCCTAGTCATTCTAGGATGGAGCAATGGGGTACAAAGCTTTTTCTTCATGGGCACTGGATCTATGGTAAATTTGATTTCTGATTCCTCTCTAAACAACATTAGGGGAACAACTAAAAGGGTTGGGTTACTCAAACCGCCTGACATTCGCCTATGCAGCGTGGATGGCTCAGAATTTCAGGTCAAAGGGAAGGTCTCCTTAGATGTCCAATTTGATAGTGTCTTAATACCCTTCGGCGCCGAATTTCTGGTAACAAATGATCTTAATTATCCAGCGGACATCCTCACTTGCCCTTTGACAATGGCTCAACAATCAATTGCCCTTGTACCAGCTTCTCATAGCATAGATATCAACAGGCTCCCGATATCTAGCATGGAATATCCATGCCCGGTACTCTGCCAAATAAAGTCAGTTATTCACTCTCACGTGATTCCACCATTAACCGAGCATGAGGAGGTAAACACACCGCTACCTGAATAGCCAAATTCGCTAACATCTAGTACTACATCCTCTGAGCATTTAAAAGTGGATACACCTTCTGAGTGTCCAACTGCGGATTGTATCAACCTTCTAACAGTGGCACATTTGCCGACTCAGACACGTCTCATTTAACTACCTCACACAGCGTGAATGATGTTTTGCAACACGCAGAGACAAGGCGTGCAGTAACAAATCAATGTGCAATTTTGTTGATGCATAAATTTACCAAAGTCTCTGTATGTGTTGTGCATGTGAAAGAACAAGTGGATGTACTAACCTTACCTGAGATGTGTTGTGTGAATGACTATAATCCGACATTTGAATACGTTTCTGGGAAGTCCAGTGTCGTAGCTGATGCCCCCTCGCATCATGTAGCCAGTCTCAACTGGTTGCGATGTACACTTAGCATTCAGTTATGACACACTACATCGGTTACAGCATGTGGACCTTATATGGTCACAGGTTATATATTTTCTAGAGTCAGGCAATGATTCTTCCTTGCCCAAGTTACCAGTCCCCGTATCTGATTTCTTCTTCAACAATGAATTGCTCTATAAACACTCAGTACTGAAAGGCAACAATGTACCTCATCGCGAAGTTAAGCAACTAGTCATTCTAAAAGACTTCATTCCTTATGCACTTCATTTAATCTACGACACCCCTCATGCACCACTCCCTGGCAAAGACAGATGCTTACGGCAAGCACGTCTGTCACATTATTGGTCTACTATGCGAAAGAATATAGAAGCACACTGCAATGCACGTTTATCATGTGCCCGTCATAAGGGAACCACCTATCAACCTGCTCCTATGTTGCAGTACCCAGTACCGTCAAAGCCTTGGCAAACTGTCTCTCTTGATCTTCTGAAGCTGCCTCGTACAGAATCTGGCTTCGTCTATCTATTAGTGGTAGTTGATTATTTCCCTAGATTTGTTATATTAGCTCCATAGCGTGACAAATCTGCTAATGCAGTGGCACATGCCTTTATTAATTCAGTAATTTGCCCTTTCACAACACCAGAAGTAATTTAAACTGATAACGGGTCACAATTCAATAATTCAGTACCAGAAGAAATTTGTCTTCGATACGGAATTTAGAAATGCAACATAGTGGCCCATCATCCAGCCTCGAGTGGCCTAGCAGAGTGCCAGAATAGGAAGATATTGGAGAGTCTCCATCACAGTGGGAGATTAGACTTCCCCTTGGGACAAGTGGATTCCACAGGTAGCTACTTCAATTATTTCATCCATCAATAAGTCAATTGGTGAATCACCATTCTTTGTCATCTATGGCTTTGACAAAAGGCTACCTTACTCATTATTGCAATCCAAACCTGATCCGATCTACAACTACAATGACTTTGTGCGAGTCCGCTTGTCCAACTTCCAGAAAATTCATAAATACGTTCAGGATAATCTGGCCCTTACAAATGAAGAAATGGTACGTAACCAACATGCCGCTGCCTCAGATGTTACCATCCAAGTAGGTGACTTAGTTTTTGCCTTAGATCATGACCGAGATTCAAAACTAGATAGTAAATTCTTGGGTCCCTTCTGTGTCATATCTTGTAAGGGTAATAAATTCGAAATAAGAGATCCATACAAGGCAGAGACAACATGGGTGCATGCAGATGATCGCAAACGTGCATCAAAGCGCATAGTCTTGGAGGAGCCAATGGGAGAGGCCACATCTCCTCAGCAAGGAGATGCTCCTTCTTCTTCAAGTCTTTCTTCTAACACTCCTACTCCACCTTCCCCTACTACCGATAACTATCGTGCCAAATTGCGTTCTGCCACTGTCTCTTGCATAACGCTATCATCTCACACTCTCACCATCCTCTGCATTAACATCACCTCTAACATCAACTCATTTTATAGGAAATATGTTGTGGGTCTACGTGCTGGCAGTGCTGACTCTCATCGGGTCTGGCTTGGGTGAGGACGATGGTGTCGTACGGCCCGGGGCCTTGGTTGGTGCAGGAGACGAGGTAATGATGGTGAAGGATGTAGTCTCCTTGCGCTACGACTTAGAGCCGCTGGCCGCCGTGGCCATCGCCCTGCCTGACTTTGCACATCAGCTAGAGAACCTGTAGGGACTCCTGTCAGGTATTAAAGATCAACATCCCACAGACACATTTTGGTACCCACTCTACCTACCCATCTGCTGGAAACTAGACTATATGCATTACCAGTTCAATCATCTCCAAGATTCCTTCCCTAACCAAACACCTGTGGGTCGTTCACGAGTGAAACGTGGAGTCTTTGACGTCGGAGGAGCAATTCTGAGCAGATTATTTGGTGTAGCGGCTGCCCGTGACCTTTCTGGATTTAAGGAAAATTTGGTTCAATTAGCAAATGCTGTGGAGTCTCAGGAAAAGGTATTAAATGTTCAACATTCTATGCTAAAAGAGATCACACACCATTTAAATGATGTTACAAGCACGTTAGATAATTTTACAGGAATTCTTAAGCATGATGTATCGAAGGTAAATATTGTATCAGAGTTACTGTATGTAAAATTACATGTAGATAATTTGCAATTTTCTCTGGACTCTCTTGTCTCCCAAGTTTCTAGTTGAATTCGTATCCTAGTCAATGCTGTCGATGGTCGTGTCATCCTAGATTTAGTACCTCTCTCTGACTTTCTCTCTACATTGGCATGGGCTATCTATACTTTCGACTTGTCTCCTGTGATTTCATTTTCTTCTATAGAACACTACTATCTAATACTAGAAGCCACATTCCTTACTAAAGATATAATTGTTCATATCCTTCTTCGTTCTTCTATCACATTCGACCTCTTTCACAGCATGCCCTTTCCCTTCTGGTACAATAATTCCCTGGTACAAGCCTCTGTCTCTTCAGAGTACTTCCTTCTCTCCCATGATCATCTCTATATCACCTTCACTTCCACCAGTGACCTCGACAGATGTGCTTTTCTCACACCAAGCTCTCGAGTTTGTGCTGCATACCTCCTAACAATCTTTTCTGGCAGCGTTGCTCCTTCCGAATCTGCCTTAGTCCGTTAACTTCTCAGTAAAACCTGTCTGTATCTTTGTTCCGGCCACCAAGCTCCAAGTGCACCATGCTTGTCTAAACCACATCTGTTATTTCTTCTTTAGTGCCTCAATTCCTGTCAGTCTTATTTGTCCAGGAATTCCTGTCTGCTCACTATCCGCAACTGGTTTGTATAAGGCCTCTGATTATTGTAAAGTCTGAATCCGTAATAGCCCATGCTACACATTATCACTTAGTACTTCGCTCCCACAAATATGACATCTTCAAACCTATTAATAGTACCTTTCATCTACCAACAGATAATCTTTCCATCACATCAGACAACTTACGTATGTTGAACTTTCTGAATCAGTCTAATTTCCTTATGAACCAGTTTTCATCAGCCTTTAACCGCTCCTGGGTACATCCAGTCGAGTGGTACTCTGTCTTATTGGATTTGTTACTGTTTGTATCCTATACTGTTGTGTCAAGCGAATGGACAGAATACTGCACGAAATTCGTGTTGCAACAAGGTTAGTGCGACAATCAAGAGACCTGGAAACTGGTAGTTCTAAGTAACACTCATTATGATTGGTGAAGATGTAAAGATCATACTGAAAAAAAAAATGCAAAATTGAAAGTTGAGCTAATTGAAACAAAATGTAATAATATCAATATAATTACTACACAGTTAGTCAAGGACATAAAAACTAGTGAATTACAAATGAGATAAGGGAAATGAATGTATGATCACTCTCAAACAGTGCCTTCTATGAAAGATGAACTATACTGTATTCAGTGATGTATTCAGTTGCTGTATAATCCTCATAGGAATATCATTGTGGTTACTGGTACTTACCACATATATATATTAAGACATTCATTTGTAAATTTGACCAAACCTATATATGTATGCAATCACTACGCTTCTCATATACTACAAGCCTAGTTAATTCGTGGCCTATACCACGATAGTGCATTGTTTGCATTCTGGTTTTGCATTTATTAATAATTATCACCTTCCTTGCCTTTCGAACATGGCCATGTACTGTAAATATATTTCTTCCTTGTTGTATCCAGCTTCTTACATTATACTATAAGAGATCTTTTATTACTATACTCCCATGTAGTCCCCAGTCAACTGTATAACCTCTCCGATTACACTCTTGCCACATTATAATTTGATGTCACCACCGCTGTGTCAGGAGACACCCTTTTTAACGTGGGGGGAAAATTGTTGTAACCATCTGTAATAATATGTAGTATGTAAGTATAGCATGTACTGTAAGTGTAATGTAAGTGTGATCTAAGTAGGGTGCCACTGATCGCTTACTAAGGTCTGGAATGGAATGGAATATGAAGTTTAGGCCAAAGGCCAAGCACTGGGACCTGAGAGGTCATTCAGCGCTTTGATGAGTGAGATATGAAAGACGATAGTTTAAAAGAATGAGTTTAAAAATAGAGAAAACTACTACACAATAATCATGCAACTAAAAATCGTAGGTAAAATGAAAACAAATGTAGACAGCAAGCCCTAAAACTTAACTATGACAACATTAATCACAGCTTGCAGTATAGCCCTGTCTCCTTTAAAAACGCCATATGGCTAGAAACATTTGCCCTATTACCTAAAACAACTGATAGGGATCCCCTGTTTGTTAAAAATTTCGCCCGAGAACGGGCATAGGTCGGACAGTCCAATAAGAAATGCCTGCAAGTTATTGTGATATGACAGATGTCACACTGCGGTGGGACCCCTCGGTCCAAAAGGAACCCATGAGTCAAATGCGTATGGCCAATTCGCAGCCTAGTCAACCTCGTCTCAAAACCCCAACAAGCCTGAGAAGACGATGACCAGACATAGACCGAAGGCCGGATCTCTTTATACTTCGAGTTATTGGCCACTCAGACCAAACAAAGTTACGGATAACGGTCTTCAAATCAGAATAGGGAACCTTATTATACCCAACAGAAGGAAGAGAACATGCCGATTTTGCCTCTTTATTAGCAAACTCGTTCCAGTAGAGATTAACATGTGACGATATCCAGCAGAACGAAACAAATTAATACTTTGTAGCCAGGTGCCAAAGCCAAGACTGAATCTTCCTTATTATAGGGTGGAATGTATTAAACTGCTTCATGGCGGTCAAGCTTCCATAGGAGTCTGAATATATTGTAAACGTCTTTCCCAGCATTGAGTAAGCCTCTTCAAGAGCCTTCTCAATAGCAGTTAGTTCAGCAGTGAGAACAGACGCATTGTTTGAAAGCTGTCCAAGACGTACACCCCCTTTATGGACAACAGCACAGCCTACACCAAGGGGTGAATTTGAGCCATCAGTATACAACTTTACTGAGTCCCTGTGGAGAAGGTCATGGCGCAAAAACTTCGATTTAGTTTCTTCATCCGAAGAAGTTTTCCTACATATGGTTTTGGGACACACATTAAGTTCCGAATGAGCCAAGAAGGGAGATTGCTGTAGCTTACTGGTTCATTTTTTGCTCCCTCAGCGATGCATCACCCAGAGATAGCATGCGAATCTGGAATGGTATAGAGGCTCTTGGACCACAGAACTTACACGAGTCACACTGCAACAGAACATCAACACAAGAATTGGTGTAACGATTGCTCTTAATTCGCGCAATGTAACGAAGCCCTAACTCATGCCTGTGCAAGTCCAGGGGAAGCTGGTCTGTATCTACATATAAACTCTCCACAGGGGAAGTGCAGAAGGCACCCGAGCACAGTCGTAGACCTGTATTTTGGACCACATCAAGCTCATGAAGTTTAGTCTTACATGCAGAGGAATAAATTTTGCCAGCATAGTCAATCTGTGACTGGCACAAAGAGTTATAGAGCCTGAGAATGGAGTTCCTATCAGCACCCCAATCAAAACCAGAGACCACCCTAAGGATATTCAATGATTCCTTGACTTTAAGCTTCAGATAATCAATGTGCTGTGACCAAGAGAAACGTGAGTCAAAGATCATGCCAAGAAACTTAACCTCCTTCTCAAAATGGATGATGCCATCTTTTAACTTCAAGTGTGGGACAACCTCCTGGCCTGTGCTTCTAGTGAAGGGAACTGCAACAGTCTTGGAAGGTGAAATGCAAAAACAATTATCATCAGCCCAACGACAAATAGTATATATGGACTTTACTAAGGTCTGGCCTGATTCAAATTCTGCTGAACCCAGAGTTGAAGGCCGCACCACAGCCTAGCTGGCTCTCCTCCAGCAGTTAGCAATGGCCTGGGGACGTGTAAGGGTGGTGTTCATACGGCTGTGTGGAGATTATAAGGCGATACTTAATATATTATCAAAAAAACACTCCAGGATTTTTAATTCACCTACGACTGACGTCAAGGGGGAATAACATTTTTAACAAATCCTTACCATCATCATCATAGTAATAATTATCATCATCACCATCTTTACCATTGCAGCAATAATCATCATTATTATCTTAACTCTATGATGTCAGCATGGGGAAATAAGTTTATATATATTTTTTTCTTTAGCAATTTTAGGTTTACAATGTATATAACATAGGTAATAGAAACCTCCATTTACTTTTTGTTTTTGCTTAATGGTCATCACCCGCAATGCGGGGCAATAGGCCAAACATCTCAGTCGCACAATAATAAAACAACTCACTCCCGTACCGCATGAGACAACCAATCTATGAGGCCAAGCATGGAGGGAACATATGATAGGATGCTCTCAGATTAGCTAGACGCACCTCTTCCCCCCTGACTTGCAACGCTGGTCCGATCTCCTTGCCCTGATCAGCAGCCCACAGCAGATCGTAGAGGCTGGAGTAGAGGGTAGCTCTGAGCTTTATGACCAGGTGTGAGCATTGAGGGGTCAGGAAATGTTGGTAGGAGGATACGCCTAGCCGATCCCTGTGGTCCATGACGGGGGGGTGAGATAGGATGCCCTCGACTGCCAGAGGAGGGGAGGACTCATTGACCTCCTCCTTGGCCGAACAGCCGGTCAATGCATCCCCGGGCCATGGAGGCAGTGTCAGAGTAGTCCTGCACCTCCTCAGTCTCTGACAGTTGATGGTCTACCTCAGCCGTGGTCTGAGCCATGTCCATTTCCGGAACCAGGTTGGTGATAAGGGTGGCAGTCTGCCTGTTGAGAGAGGCATCCAGGCATAACCTTTTCCGCTGTGTTGTGCGGGGGCAGCAGGTTGCAGCTGCCAGGCCCAGCACTCCCATCGGCGAGGAACTGAACAAACATCATAGGCAAAGCACTTGGGGATGCCAAGGCGGGGCAGCCCGTTTTCCTGAAAGATATTGGGCAGGAGAATGCATAAAGCCCCCTTGTCATCTCCCCAAAAAGCCTTCACCATCGCGATGCACATCACAATTATCATATCAGTCTCCCCAGCACTCCCAGGATCCCGAGGCCAGTGCCCCCGGGCCGTGGGACGTCTCTGTGCATGAGAAGAACCCTACATGGCCAAGACCCCCGGCCCAGTGACGTCCCACATGGGAGAAATGGCGTTCCCCCGAGCTAGACCCTGTATTGGATCATATAGCCCCGCTACTCACCTACTCCCAAAAGTATCGGTGGATTAAATTCTCAGTGGTTAGCTACACAGCCCATCCATATTTTTTCTCTCAGTAACATACTAGTAAGCATATTTTAGCATTAGCTGTATCAAAAACCTTGCCATGAATGTCCTGACATGGAATTAACTTCATTTTTTACCATTGGACAACCAGAATGCCTTTCAAATAAGGGAATAAAGAGAGGGGAAAAAGAACATTCCTCACCTTGTGTTGTATGACTTCTACAATGTAAACAGTGCCCTGGAATGCGTGGTCTTGACGATTCCTATGATGAGTGCAATGCAGAGACATAGAAAATGTAAATGAGCAGAGTCAAATATTTCAGAGGGCTGAACCCATTAACAAGAAGGAAGTGGTTACCTGAGCTGACCCCTTGGCGTTAAAGCATTCATCGCCACAGTAATGACTAGAAAGCACTTAGAGAGCGAATACCTCCGCCAATGCCATTAAAAAGACTCTGGATCCGGATCCGTGGATATGGGGCTCGAATCTGGACCCTTCCACAAAAGTACATCAAAATCAATTCATAATTTCTCTAAGTAATCCCGGACCCGAATCGTGGATATAAGATCCGAATTCAGATCCACCCTCAAATTTAATCAATTCATTCTTGGCCCATGCCCCACCATGCCACAAAATTTCATTGAAATTCATTGACAACTTTTGGAGATATTGTGTGGGATACCCAGGATCAGGATCCGGAGCCGGCCCAAAATTTAACCATTCTTCCTTGGCCGATGGCCCACCCTTCCACAAAATTTTGTCAAAATCCGTTCATAACTTTTTGAGTAACCCTGCTAACAGACAGACAAACAATCCAATGTGGGGTAAAGCATAACCTCCTTGGTGGAGGAAATAATCATCATCATTTCCATAATTTTCAGCACAGTAATACTCACCATCATCTTCATCACAGTAAGAATTACCATCATCATCATCATAACCATCATAGTAATAAGTATTATCACTATTAATTACCATCACAGTCACAAAAATAATCACCTTCAGCATAACAAATAATCATTACCATCATTCCCATCTTCACCATTACATCATTCATCCATAACCTTATACTCTTCATCCTGAAACAAATACTATAACACCAGCCACTGGAACAGTCACAGTCATTATCATCATTCCCATCATCACCCTTGTTATAATCATCTATAACCTCAAATTCTTACAAATAGTATGAAAAGTCACAACAACAGTCACGCGCTGAGGCTTTGACATCTGATTTCTGCTGTATACCATTGGGTCAGTAAACACTTCTAAAACCGAGGCCTCGTTGTAGATTAAAAAGATGTCAAGCCGCAATAATTGACATCTCCTTTCTTATCATGACACCTAAAATTAGGTGAAGCAGTGAACATTAATTTACGTGGCCAAATCAGTTGCGAAATACATGCAGAATGGCAAATTGCAATAGACCATTAGGTCTGTTAATCATGCCTAAGCGTGATGCCCCGATGTCACCTTGCCACTGCCACTGCAATAGGTCAGGATGTGAGAATCCAAAAGGAAGCTTTTTTTTTTTTTTGCCTATCGATCATTGAGGCCGGAGCCCCTGGTCATTAAGGCAAAATTATATATATGTATATACATGGATACATATATACATATATATACGAACATATATATATAAATACATACGTACATACACACATCCATGCGTATGAACATACACACTTTCATGCACACGTACAATATATAAATATATATATATATATATATATATATAATTTTTTTATTTTATTTTTTGTAATTTTTGTATTTTTAACCTTATATTACTTATAAACAAAAATGCCTAATATAAAGACCCTAAAACTAATCACCTAACAGACAAATCGCTAACCTATACTAAGTCCCAAGAGACAAATAACTAGACCTACACTAATGGTAAAAAAGCCTCGACCAAGAGAACACCATCGACTGCAGATATGTAATGCCTTTCTACATTACATACCTGCACTCATCATCTGGTGACTGTCAGTCGAGGCACAACCTAACATAGGGGACATCAATATATGAAAGGGAACCAGACGAGTCGGGAACATTTCCATATACGTCAGCTGTCGTCCCTAATTAGAATAATTTAAGCAAGATGGTATAATGTATTTACATAATTTATACAGAAAGTGAAGAACCTCGCCCAGCAGACCACCATCGACTGCAAGTGCCCAATACCTTCCTATATTGCACACTTGCACTCATCAGCTGATGACTGTCAGGCGAGGAACTTGGCTTAATGGAGGGGACATCTATATTAGAAATAGATCAGTGGGAGGAGGAACTATTTCAAATATGTTAACTGTCAACTCTAATTAATAAAAAGGAAGCATCACAGTATTGATGGTGTCATATTTTAGACCTGAGGAGGCGAGGTGGCATCGAGTCCTCTCTCTTAGGGATATTTTACCGACTCAAGAGAGAACTGCAATTTTTCATTCGAGCTTAGAATACTTCTGGTTTCTTTCTAATTTTTTTATCGATCCAGAAGGATCATTGTTAGGCTTCTTGCCTCAAAAATCCTCTTCCCTCATCTTTCAACTCTGCACTTATCTTACATATGACAGTCCTAATACCTTCAACAGCACATTTATCTTCATCCTTTTTATATTCTTAGTGTCATCAATTCTTTTGACCTATCATGCAAGGATCACATTGCTTCCCTAGTAAAACAACTTTAAGTTAGGTGTGCGGCGCCGACTCCGTGCATTCTTTAGTCTCATGCAGTTGTTCACTCCTTACAAGTCTTTGTTCACTGCAATATGCAGCACCGTTCTAATGTATGTGGGTGGGGTTGGGGAGGGGGAGGGGAACTGACTGCATGACTGTTCTACTCATTGCTCATTTGATCTCATTGTGCATATTCCTCTCCCATCCAACCCTCTGATGCAAGAGTCTGTTGGCAGTCTCAGTCCTTCATGTATGCAACTGGTCATTTCTGGAACTGTTTTCCTCGATCTCTTCGCACTCCCTATAGCATCCACTTTTTTAAATTGCAATGTGTCCAGCCACTGTTAAACTAAGCGATCATTAATTTGGCTTTCATGCTTAGTTTCATTTGACAGCAATGAGTTTTACGGGCCTTGGATTCTTTGTTTTCTGCGAAAAAAATTATCCAACTCATCATTTTTTTCCGGACTGCAAAAGAGAAATGGTAGCCCGTAACAGCTTGTCCAGTAAGCACTAGCGTGTATACTGGGAGTAATGTTGCGCTACAATTGCACTGTTCTCAAGCACGGCATCTTAAACGCATGATATAACTAACAAAAGGTACTTGCTGTGATCTCTCCTAATCTGTAACCTGAGATATGGCACAGAGAGAACAGAAACATCCTCCCTTAATTCATATTCGCAGTTCTAGTGGCAGTTTCATGGTCAGTTTGGAATCCTTCTGCCAGGTTTCCTCATCCCTGTTCTTGGTTTGTGTACACTGAGAAAGTAGGTAAAATACATGATCAAGGGAACAGGTGGAGGAGAAATACGGTAGCCACTCTACACATTTAGGGACTAACTTTATTGTAACAAAACTCAAATCATAGTAGGTGTATCCTCCTGCCAACATTCCCTATTCCCGTTCTCGGTGTGCTGGTAGAAGGAGAGGAGATAAAGGACGCAGGAACAGCCAGGAAAAAGATAACAGTGACTACTCTGTCTACAACTTGTGTTATAATTTGTTTTATAATTTGCCATGTTGAAGTAGTACTTGAGCCATAGTAAAGGGTATTCTCTGGCCTCCTTTCTCAACCCCTGTTCTCAATGTGTTAGGAAAAGTCATAAAGGAGTTAACAATGGCTACTCTATCGCTTTTTTTTTTTTTTTTTTTTTTTTGGCTGTATAATTACTTACCCTGTTGAAGCAGCACGCGGACAATTGTAAGAGTATCCTCTGGCCAGCTTTCGCCACCCCGGTTCTCGGTGAGTTGGCAGTAGGAGAGGAGGTACATAAGAATAGGAAGAGCCAAGAGAGAGATGACGATAGCGACCCACACCATAGGCTGAAGAGGTAGGAAAAAACCCCAGGGATTGACTTCAGTTCTGCCCCTTCCCCCGAGGATCATGGTGTACTGGAACAGCACGGGGTGGGTGTAGTCTATTACTTCGGACCGACTCTCTGACAGGATGAAGGGCCCGATCGAGAAATCAGCCTCCTAGATGTCACCAGTGAAAAAATAAGAATTATTAAAGAAAACAGTAATAATAATAATAATAATAATAATAAAAGATTATATATATATATATATATATATATATATATATATATATATATATATATATATATATATATATAAGTATTCAGAAAAGACTTTGAGCTCATGAATAAAAAATGGAAATAAACGTAAAAACAAAGAAAGATGAAACTGAATGAGCTAAATTGAATAAGCTTATCAACAGGAGACAGAGGGAAGAAAAATACAAGAGAAACATGTATCAGATCAAAGAAACCATCAAAAAAGGAAAAAGTCTAAAACAGGTCCAAAGTAAAATGGCACTAAGAAAGTAACAAATTATATCACTGAAAGACAATAACGTTGAAGTCATGAAATGCAGAGATATGATGAAGAGAGTTGAAGAATTTTATAAAGAACTGTATGCATCAAAGACAGTAGTACCAATAGCAAACTTTTCAGTTGACACAAATGAAATACGTGAGGTAACACCAGACGAAGTAAATATATCTCTCAGCAATATGAAATGAGGGAAGGCTCTGGGAGAAGATGGAATAGTAGCAGACTTACTCTTGGATGCAGGAGCAGAAGAAGAAAACAGGCTCGCCCATTTATTTACTCAACGTATAAAAAGAAGAAAATCCCAAATCATGGTATAATGCAATAGTTATTTTACTTTACAAACAAGGCCACTATAAAGATCTTAGCAACCATCGATCCATTAACTTACTGTCAGTCATTTACAAACTCTTCACTTAAGTTTTTTTTTTTTCTATGTGAGGAAGAAGGAACCAAAGGCAACGAACCAGCAAAACTGTTCCTTCCGAGAGAAAAACAAAATACAAGGAGAGCCAAATTCAAGATCCATTCATTTCGAGATGCCTGGACACACTGCGTTTGAAAGACTGGAGATCATAGGAAGCAGGAAATACAGACAGAGGGAGACAGTTCCAGAGTTGACCTGTTGCATAAATGAAGGACTGGGAGTAACTGTTAACTCTTGCATTAGAGAGTTGGACAGAAAAGGGGTGAGCGTTTGCTGCTAGACAGGTGCTACGTACCAGTCGTAGAGGTGCAGAAATGCATGAAGACAGTTCAGAGGAGCAGGTACCATTGAAGTAGCGATAAAAAAGAGATAAAGATACAACAGTGCGATGAAGAGACAGAGGTTGAAGGGAGTCAGTAAGAGGGGGAGAGTTAATGAGACGCAAAGCCTTTGACTCCGCCCTATTGAGCAGAGCTCTACTGTATGTGGGGAGCCTTCCCACACATGAGAGTAGTACTCCATGCAGGAGCGGATAAAACCCCTGTATCTAGTGAACAACTGGGCAGGGGTAAAGAAGGAACGGAGTTGGCTTAGCACACCCAATCTCTTGGAAGCATATTTTACAAGAGATGTAATATGATCTTTCCAAGACAAGTCCCGAGCAAATGAAACCCCAAGCATGTTCAACGATGATGCAGGATTAAGCTGAATATTATTAAACATTAGTGGGTACACCTGTGGAAGACCTTGTCGGGCTGATAGATGCAAAAACTGAGTCTCTGATGCATTAAAAACAACCAGATTATTTTTACCCCAGTCAGAGATACGAGCCAAGTCAGACATTAGGTGTGCCATAGCCTCATCCCTTGTTTGTTGAAGTAACTGTTGAGATGGACGTTGTGGGAATCGAATGGAAAGGTAAAGGGTGGAGTCATCAACTTATGAGTGGATAGGGTTAGATGTACAGCTTAGAAGGTCATTGATGAATAAAAGGAAGAGAGTTGGTGATAGGACAGAGCCCTGAGGAACGCCACTGTTAATAGATCTAGAAGAACGATGACCGTCAACAACAGCGGCTATAGAACGACCAGAAAGGAAGCTATAGATGAAGGCACAGATAGAAGGATAGAAACCGTAGGAGGGCAGTTTGGAAATTAAAGAATTATGCCAGACTCGATCGAAAACCTTTGAGATATCAAGTGCAATGGCAAAGCTTTCGCCAAAGTCCCGAAAGGAGGATGACCAGGAGTCTGAAAGGTAGGTGAGAAGATCGCCTGTGGAACATCCTTGACGGAACCCATACTGACGATCAGAAAGAAGGTTGTGATAGGAAAGATGTTTTATAATTTTTCAATTAAGAATAGACTCGAAAACTTTTGAGATACAGGACGTTAAAGCAATTGGACGATATTAGAGGGTTGGGAATGGTCACCCTTCTTTGGGACTGGCTGAATGAAAGCAAACTTCCAGCAAGAAGGAAAGGTACAAATTGACAGACAAAGGCGAAAGAGTTTGCCTAGGCAGGGTGTAAGCACAGAAGCACAGTTCTTGAAAACAACAGGAGGGACTCCATCAGGCCCATATGCCTTTTTAGTATTGAGGCCTGTGACGGCAGAAAATACATCAGCTGAAGAGATTTTAATCTTAGCCATGAGGAAGTCAGAGGGGGGAAGTGATGGTGGAACAGCACCGGAATCGTCTAAGGTGGAATTGGAGGAGGAAGTCTGAGCGAAGAGATCTGCTTTATCAGTAGAAGAAATAGCTACAGAGCCATCAGAATAGAAAAGAGGAGGGAAGGATGATGAGGTATAGTTGTTAGAAAGATTTTTGGCAAGGTGCCAAAAGGAGCGGGAAGAATTCGAGTTACAGAGTAGAAAGCATTTTGAATGGATGAAATTATTTTTAGCAGAGCGAAAAACAGACTTAGCAAGATACTTACGAATGGAATAAAAACAAATTTAAAAGAAAACCAACCTCGTGAAGAGGCTGGATTCCGAAGCGGGTATTCGACTACTGATCATCTATACACAATGAATCAGCTAATTGGTAAAAACAAAGAATATAATAAACCACTGTGCTTAGGTTTTACTGATTACGAAAAGGCTTTCGACTCATTAGAGCACATAACAATTATAAAAACACTGCAAGAACAAGGAGTAAATGAGATCATTGTAAAACTGATCGACAACGTATATAAAGAGGGAACTACTACAGTTAACTTACATAAAGACTCAAAAAAATAATAATAATAAGATTGAGAAGAGCGTGTGTCAGGGAGATACAATTTCACCAAAAATATTTACAGTATGCTCCAGAAGACGAGCCGAGATGTCGTCAAAATACCCCCGCTAATACCAATACACCAGTCCTGTATGAGGCAGTCCTAGCGTGTATTCAAAATGGACGGTGGGTGTTAGCGCCGAAGTGGTGACATGTAGAGGTGTATGGTGTGTAGGAGGACTACTGGGCCTTGATAGCAGGCTGTGAAGCCTATGCCTAGAGTCGGACACACATAAAAAAAAAAAAAATTAGATTTGCAGATGACATTGTCCTAAGCTCAAAAACAGTAGAGTCATTGCAAGAAATGTTAAATGACCTGAACAGAGAAAGTCTCAAAGTAGGGGTAAAGGTGAACCGGAGTAAAACTAATGTTTAATCTACATACACAGCGTCATCTAAGCGAAGATATTCTTGAAAAAGTACATGAGTACAATTACTTGGGGCAAATACTAAAATTAACGAACGATCATGATAGCGAAATATAAAGACGTATTACAACTGGATAGAAAGCTTTCGGTAAACATAGAGAAATTATGAAGGCAGCTTGCCAATTTGTATGTAACGAAAAATATATAACGAATGTACAGTTCCAGCTATGACAAACGGTTGTGAGACCTGGAAACTGACAAAATCGATGGAAAATAATCCGTTCTCAGAGAGCAGTGGAAAGGTGATTTTTGGGAATATCTTTAACAGACAGGAAAAAATCAACTTGGTTGAGAGAGCAGACTAAAGTCAGACATTATACAGTAGAAGTTATAAAAGAATAGAAATAGAGGTGGGCAGGTTATGTAGCAAGAATAAAGGATCACCGATGAAGCAAGAGGTTGACTGACCGGACACAAAGAGATTGTAAGTGTAGCAGAAAAAAAAAAAAAACACGACAGGTGGTGGAGATGAGACAGAGAAATCTGCAGGGAAACGTGGCAAAGATTGACTCAGTCAAAGCATTTGTGGATAAGGTTAAGGGAGGCCTTTGTTCAGCAGTCTACTTGTAATGGCTGATGATGATAATGACAGTAATTATATATATATATATATATATATATATATATATATATATATATCAGTAAGTGAATAGTTGTAGTTATGACTTGAAGCACACATGGAAGCGATATGCATAAGTTTACACTAAAAAAAACACAAGGAAAAAGGAAACTTATCACCACATACACACACACACACACACAAGGAGAGCAGACGTGGGCCGGCAGCACTCCATACCGAGCGAGCACGGCCAGTGGCATTATCTAAATTAGGATCTTTATATGAGTCAAGCTTTGTACCAGGTTAGACTAAATGGTTTTTTATTATTTTAAAAAAATAAGAAGTTTAAACAAGATTTGTTCAAACAGAAAAGAGAACCGAGTAGCGAAAGAATGCGCTCAATCAGCTGATTGTTTGTTTAGACTACAACTGCCCCAGGGAATGTAAATACTCTGTGCTTTTAGTATTGCAAATTGGCCACATACTTTAGTAAAGCAAATTTGGAAAAGAAACCGGATAAAGGTAGAAAGCAAGATGATGATTTCTACCAAGAACTGATTGAAATGGAGACTCACAATAAACTGGTTGAACGTGTACACAGACTGGAGATGGCTTTCCAGAATGAAATTGATGAAATAAAGAAGCAGATGCACTTGCAAAAGGAAGAAATAGAAAAACTAGGAAGGGAGGTCAACAAGAAAGACACAACCATATGTGAACTAACAGTGGAATTGAGTACACTTAGGAGGAAAATGAGTGAAATGACAAGTACAGTAGTCAGCCACGAGAGTATTATGGAATAGTTCGAAAATGATACAGAGACAATCAGGCAAGTAAGCAGTCTGATAGACCAGAGCAGTGATATTGAGGAGAAGATAACACAGGTGAATGAAGCTGTGCAAAGCTACAAAAATGATGTGGAAACCACTTATGCTGAAATGGTGAAAGTAAAGAAAGACTTAGAAACAAGGGTGGAAGAAAAAAGCATTAAAAAGGAAGTGAAAAGAATAATCCAAAACAACCCAAAGTTAGTCAGAGATTCAGTAGATATCAACAAATCTATAGTAATCATTGGTATAGAAGAGAAAGAAGTAAAAAAGAAGATCTCAAGAGACAAAAAGGAGATGGCAAATGTAATGAGCTTATTGAAAGAAGTATCAAAGGATATCTGTAGTAAAGACATGGAGGAACACAAAAGGTTAGGGAAATACGAGAAAAGCAAGTCAAGAGCTCTAAAGGTAACTTTCCAGAGTGTAAACACCGTGGAGGAGACACTAAAAAATGCAAAGAATATTATGGAAAAAGAGGAGTTCAAAAATGTATGGATAAAAAGATGCCTAACACAAGAGTAACTGGAATTACTGAAAGAGAAGAGGGAGGAAGCAAAAACAAAAAATGAGGGAAGATCAGAAGAGGAGAAGAACACATTTTTTTTTTTTACAAAGTAATAGGATTGCAGGTACGAAAGTGGTACATAAACAGGAGAGAATAAAAAGGAGGAAGGTAGTAGAACCAAGTCATGACAAGTATATAAACAAGATGATAAAGTTGATGTACTCAAATGTGGATGGAATGGTATCTAAATTATTAGAGATGAATGATTATGTCAGAGAAAATGAACCACATATAATATGCCTAACTGAAACAAAATTTACACCAAGGATATCCAATGACATACTAAACTTAGAGGAATATAATATATGGAGAAGAGATAGAAACTTAAAAAAAGGAGGAGGAATTATAATATTAACTAAGAAAAATCTCAAAGCCAGTGAAATAAAACTAGATATACCCTCACAAGTAGAACTGATTGCAGTAGAGATCAACACATCTGAAGGGAATGTAATTGTAGCCAATATGTACATGCCACCCAGATCAAACACATGGGAAAGAGACGACTATGAGGACCTGGCAGAGAGTACAATTCAGAGTTTAAGAGCATTACTACATAAAATGGAAGAGAAATCGGAAAGAATTATACGAACTGGAGATTTTAATACAAATATAAATTGGAATACTCTAGATATAATTAGCCAAGAAAGCTGTTGGGACCAAAAGCTCCTGGATCTCGTGCAAGAGTTTTTCCTAACGCAACATGTGAGGGAAACCACCAGCAAAAGAGGACTCGATGTACCTTCAATGCTAAATCTCATATTTACTAGGCAAGAAAATGATATTGACAGTTTAATATATCACCCTCCACTCGGCAAAAACGACCATCCAGTACTAAATTGCAACTTCAGGATAGCATATGACATAGTTAACAGCAATGAAAGTTACAAAAAGAACCTAAACTATAAAAAGGGAAATTATCAAGACCTAAAGAAGTATTTCTTAGAAGTTGATTGGGAAAATGAGCTTAGAGGACAAGATTTAAATGCTGTATATAAAAAATTCTGTGAATTTTATGAAATAGGAGTCCAGAAGTACATCCCACAGCACATAGAAGCAGAGAAGAAAATACAGAAATGGTTCAATACAGAATGTAAAAAATCAAAAGAAAGAAGAGATTTGTTGTGGAATAGATACAGAAGACACAATAGTGAAAGGGCATATAATAATTACAAACAAGCAAGAAACGAATATACAAGAATAAGGAGGGAAGCCCAAAAACAGTTTGAGGAGGATATAATAAATAAAAGTAGTGATCAAACGAAGCTATTTTACAGCTACATCAGAAGCAAAACCAAAGTAAAAGATATAATACAATCCATTACAGACGAGGGAATCACCTATACACAAGAGAAAGATATTTGTGAAGCACTAAATAAGAATTTTCAATCAGTTTTTACGGAAGAAAAAACTTTTGAGAGGGACTATGTGGAACATGCATGTCCACACATACTACCTGATATACAAATATCAGAAATTGTAATACAGGAGGAGTTAAGTAAATTAGACAGAGGAAAAGCAAATGGTCCTGATGAAATTTCATGTTGGGTGCTACGAGAATGTGCAAAGGAGTAAAGTAAATCATTATTTTTAATTTTCAAGAAATCTTTGAGTCAAGGTAAACTACCTGATATTTGGAAGAAAGCAAATATTGTCCCCTTCTTCAAGAAAGGGAATAGACAAAATCCACTCAACTGCCGACCAGTATCACTGACCAGTGTTGTAAGCAAGGTATTAGAAAAGCTTATAAGAAAAGCTTGGGTAAATCATCTAGAAGAACACAATATGATAACAGAAAGACAGTTTGGTTTCAGAAAAGGAAAATCATGTTACTAATCTGTTGAGCTACTATGACAAAGTAACGGACACAATACAGGAAAGAGAAGGCTGGGTGGACGGTATCTATTTAGATTTCAAGAAAGCATTTGACACAGTACCACATCAAAGACTTTTATGGAAACTGTACCATCAAGGAGGAATTCGAGGCAAGCTGTTTTGTTGGATGCAAAATTTTCTCATAAAAAGAGAAATGAGAACAGTACTAAGGGGAAACTACTCATCATGGAAAGAAGTGACTAGTGGAGTACCACAGGGCTCAGTGCTGGCACCAATCATGTTTTTAGTGTATATAAATGATATAGACAGTAACACTGGAAATGAATGCTATCTAAATATGTTTGCAGATGATGCAAAAATACAAAGGAGAATTACTAACACAGACTCTTGTAAAGAGCTACAAGAAGAATTAAATAAACTTCATGAATGGAGTAATACATGGCAAATGGAATTCAATGTGGACAAGTGTCATGTAATGAAGTTTGGTAAAAGTGGAAAAAGACCTGATTGGGATTATATGTTAGGAAATAAAACCCTACACACATCAGAAAGAGAGAAGGACCTAGGTGTAATTATCAATAACAGACTATCTCCGGCTGACCACATCAGTGAGAAGGTACGGAACATGTATACGCTGCTTGCAAGTATGAGAATAGCATTCACATACATAAATGAAGACATGCTAAGAAGGATAATAACATCATTCATCAGACCAACCCTGGAGTATGCAACAGTAGTCTGGAGTCCTCATCTCAAGAAACACATAGACAAGATTGAAAAAGTTCAAATGGCCACTACAAGATTGATACCAAGCTTAAGGGATCTAAGCTACGAAGAAAGACTAAATAAACTGAATCTACCAACACTACAGGAGAGAAGGAAAAGAGGTGACATGATAATGCTATATAAATGCATATCAGGGAAGGAGAAAATAAACATAAATGATTACTTAACATATGGGGAAGCATCAGCAAGAGGACACTGCAAAAAACTGCATAAGAAGAGAGGTGATAAAGACGTAAGGAAATTCATTTTTCCAAACAGAGCAATTGATCAGTGGAAGGCACTACCGAATGAAATAGTGTGTGCCAAAACAATTCACAAATTTAAGTATATGTACGATAAATATGGTTTAAGACACGGGACAGTACGTGCTTGACTCACTCCTGTAAAGATACAATTAGGTATGAACACACACACAACTGTTATAACTCGACTTCCACACAAACACAGATACAAGACTAGATTGCACTCAAAGAGTTCATACCTGCGCCCAAACCATAGCCATTAAAAAGGATCGGGATCTGATTCCGGATTCGTGGATATAGGATCCAGATTCGGATTCGAATCTGATCCAAAATTTAATTAGTTCTTTTTTGGTCCACGGCCCACCTTTCCATAAAATTTCATTGAAATTCAGTGAGAGATTTTGAAGATGTGCGGGATACTCCGGATCCTGCCCAAAATTTAATCATATCTTCCTTGGCCCATGGCCCACCCGTCCGCAAAGTTTCATCAAAATCACTTCATAACTTTTTGAGTAATCATGCTAACAGACAGACAAACAAACAGACAAACCAACGGGGAGAAAGATATAATCTCATTGGCGGAGGTAATAACCGGTATAGGGAGAGTGACTTACCCTCCTGGCCACCAACCCGATCATACCAGACCATGAGCCGTCTTGTTGCTTGGAACCGAAAGTGCCGTCTGGGGTGTGCACATACCGGTACCTGACACACACAAGAACGTCAACCCCAAAATTACACCAACAAAACACACAACAAATAGATAGGTAGATAAATAGATACAGATATAGATATATAGATATACCGAGTATACATATATATATATATATATATATATATATATATATATATATATATATATACTATCTATCTATCTATCATCTATCTATCTATCTATATATATATTTTGTAAATATACATACTATCTATCTATCAATCTATATATATATATATATATATATATATATATATTTTTTAATATTTTTTTATTTATTTATCAGTGTGTGTATGAGTGTGCATGTGTGTGTGAGACTGGGAAACACCAAGGCCCGTCTCCTTGGGAGGTGGCCTGCACCCACCGCGTACACCACTCGAAACCCGAAAACATTAAGACGGTATTTGTTTTAAATCTAAGGAAACGAATTTTTGCACACTGACAGAGCATTACTCGCTCCAGGTCATAGCCAAAGTGGAACCCTTTGTGGCTGGTCTCCACAGGGGGAGCAGCCGCTGCAATCCTGATCGAAGCATCTATGCATGATCACGATTTTTACCCTAGGAACAGAAAATTTAGCACAGCAGTAGACGTTCATCCAGGCCACGTTTTAGGCAGGGCGCGACCTTAGATGGCCACCACCCATGGGGCAAAACGCGTCTAAAGGTGACAGCGCCATAGTTTTTAATTAGGCACACAAAATATGGCTCAGGTCTAGACCTTCACCCATAGCAATGTTAACAGAGGATGGGATTCCAGGGTTCACCCCTCCATCTCTCCTGTCAGTAATTATTACTTTACTCCTACAATATTGCAGGGATGAATGCGGCTATCAGAGGTGCCCTTTCTCTTCCTGCATATGTATGGTGTGGAGGAAAAGCTGCTGATTGTTGTTAAGAGCTTAATATTTGTATGAGAGTAAGCAGCTATCTAAGTGAGTAGTAGTTCTGGAGTACAACAAGCATATGTGATGTCTTATGGTTGTTCAATATTCTGTTCGTATGGATGGGGCTGTGACGGATTAAAAACTTAGTTGACAGAGAGAGGAATGGAAAGTGTAATAAATGTTCAAGTGTAGAATGTTTCTGATGTATGCAGATGGTGCTGTGCTGCTGGCTATTAGATAACAGGAAAGAATATGACAGTGTCTTGAATAAAAATATGAAGAAGAATAAACTGAGAATCACTGAGAGGGAGAGGGAACTTTCATTATAATGATCTGGTGAATGGAGAGAGACTCGCTTTGGTGAAAGAGTTACATACAGACAGAGACACAAGTATCTTCCCAGAGACTGATGATTACTTAGCGGAAAAATTGAACCATCTGAAACATGCGTTAACAGAGACAGGGTTTTCATCGTATTTCGCCATTTGTAAAATTTCTTTAGACAGAACTGGGAAGATAGTTCTTTCTTTGACTACTTGGGTGCCAAAGTATATGAATAAAATTAATCAACTGCACCTACGAGAAATTCATGCCTTGAGCCAAGTAATCTGCCACGTGGTCTTTTCGGCGGCCACTTGGATCGGCCCCCTGAACCACACGGACATGAAAGGCCTCAGTTGCCAAGGCCAGGGTGGGCTGCTGCAGGAACCTGAAAAATATGACCCTAGAGGATTAAGTCTATCAGGGTAAATCCTCGTTACTAGTAAATTTCTTACGATATTCTTTGCTCTTAACAATTCCACCCAATAACGTATTTTGAATTTGTCATAACCCCGGATGACGTTCTTAGTTTTGGGCAGACTTTTCAGACCAGAGTTGTATTTTTTTAAAATGCCCCACAATGCATCTCTCCCTCAGTAATCTCAGACTTTTCCAAATCTTCACACATCCTCACCATTATTAGCATCATAGGCCCATCTCTGCTACACTCCCTACGGGTCAAACCCCTCACAGAGAAAAGACTCCCTTAGAGGATTAAAATAACTCACGGAAAGCCATTCCTTCCAGTGAAACCATTATCCCATCATGGAGGAAGGGTACACCCTTTGATACATGGAACTTTTGCTGTTCCACACTTGAAGATTGAAAATTAATATGCCTTGTCCACCAGAAACCCACTGCCACTATCTCACTAACTCTCATCCAGTGCGGTATGTTTCCTGCACAGTCTTCTCTCATTAAGTTCCTAGTCATGGGAGGAACTGAAGTCCCTCCCCTAAGCTTTGCACATTATCCTACCCAACAAGTTGGATATGGCAGTTCACATGATATTAAATCCCATGGTTCCCCCCGCTCTATGATCAACTAATGGCACACACCCCATCACTCACCTAAGCTCCACCAGTAGGATGACTCAGCAAGTTTCTAAACAAAGAGAGAGAAAGAAAGAGAGAAAGAGAGAGATCCTATGGGTAAAGTAGATAATACATCCATAAAAGCCAAAAGATTGAACCTTCTAATATACTGGTGCTAGGGCAGGGTGTTTTCACCTGGTGGTGCTGATATAACTGAGTGATGGAGCTGCCTGGTTACACAAACGTCCCTTACTTACTTCCCTGTCTGCCGAATGAAGGGTGATATGCTACAGGATAACGTCAACTTCAGTCTGCAGTCCACCGGGTTCATGTTTTGGATGAGACTGGAGCTACATCTACAAAAGCAACAACACCAACAACTTTTTTTTGACATGTCTGACTCTGGGCAAAGGCTTCAGGGCCTATTCCCAAGTCCCAGTAGTCCTCCTTGGGGCCAAGTAGTCCTCCTACACACCTCCACATGTCACCATTTTGGCACTAACACCCACCATCCATATTGAATACATGCTAGGGCTGTCTCATACAGGACTGGTTTACTGGTTTTAGCAGGAGTACTTTTATGACATGTCAGTGGATCATCTGGTAGATCAGAAAATCTGCTTTTTATGAAATTCAAATCCTTAAACTGTTCCCTGCCCCAGCCAGTATTCAAAGCTGGGTCCATTAGGACTGCAGGCCTCCTCTACCGATTCTGCCACCGCCTCCTCCAACTACTACTACTACTATTACTACTATACCTGGTGTACTTATCAGGAAAGAGCGGAAGAAGTGTTGTAAGAATAAGGGATCTTCTAGGTGTCCATGTTGCCAGGAGAAGAGACTTTTGCTGAGGCGAAGTATATGGCAGGTAGATGAAGATCCCGCAGCTGTTTTAAATATTGCTTTAATTATACTGCAAGACTTTTTGCCTTTAATTAACTGTTAAAAATGTTGTCTTTAATTATCTGTCTATTTATTGCCAAACACCTTAATCCCGTAAGGGGTGGCAGCAAATAAATCGCCTTCATGTTGCCCTGTCCTATACTATTTAACCGCCCTGCCACCAACTTCCATCTCCCTCTCTCGTATATCTCTTTACTTCATTCTTCCACCTCCTCCTTGGTCTCCTCCTCCTCCTCCTCCTCCTCCTCCTCCTCCTCCTTCTCCCCTCCAGCTCACTCACATACACTTTTCTAGCCAGTCTCTCATTCTTCATCCACTTCACATGGACAACCCATCTCACAGTATTCTCTTAACACTTTCAGTCAGATTCATATCACCACAACAACACTCCTTTACTCCCTCATTTGCCTGTCTATGTCTAAGTAAAATTCCACATGCTCTTCTCAAATAATTCATTTCCACTGTTCTCACTTTTGACTTGTATTCTATATTTAACTGTCATAAATTTCGCCATTGCAGTAATATTTTATAATAATACTGAGAAATACTCCCTTTAACTAACTCTTAGAAATGTTGACTTTAACTGCCACAGAAATCATCAATACAGTAGTTATATTCTGATACAACTGAGAAATATTGTCCTTAACTTTTATCAATTTTGTCTTTGTCATAAAATTCTTCACTGCAGTAGTCATGTTTTGATAATATTGAAAATTGTTGCCTTCAATGAACTGTTAAATATGCTGTCTTTATTTATCTGCCGATTCTATTTCCACTGCAGCAGCAAAATATGTTTTCTTTAACCCCATCAGTTCAGTGACGTATATTATATTCCTGCCAATACTAGACGATTTTATTAACCTCAAGTGTGACTTTTTGCAGACAAAGGATTAACTAAGTCCCTTTTAGTTGAAAAACTCACTGAAAGTTTGAATAAAATCGTCTTGAGGAGCCAAAAGCGAATTAAACATAAGGAAGAACATACATAGAGCGAATCACCTGCATCCATCAACTGGTTTAAGAGCCAAACATTTGACTTTGCCCCTTGACACTGACCTTCGACCGCTTGCTTTAACCCACCGCGTCCTGTTGACGTATATATGCATCCACAGGTTGTGTCATTGCCAGTCCCGTTGACGTATATTAACGTGCCTCAATTGCAAGGTTCCTAATTTGCACAATTTTCAAATTTCGTGCATGATTTTTGGTATGCACACTCATGCAAGCCTCCCCTAACTGCCACCAGACAGGCCCATTCCCAGATCCCGCATGACCTGCTCGCTCCCTTGTCTCGGCCACTCATCTGTTAGCAGTGACCCAGGTCAGACATGGGGCGTAGAGGTCTCTCTGAGGACGAAATTCAATCTGCCCTGGACGCCTTCACAGGTGATAGTGATTCTCCACTGGATGACGTTGTGGAGGATAGGGATTATGTGCAGCCTGAGGAGGAAACAAGCAGCAGAGATGAGGAGGTCTCTCCGCCTCGGAAAGTGCGGTATGTTACGTACCGTAAGGTGAGGGAAGGCCGGCGTGGACCCTATACAAATGCACGGACCTCTCTCCAGCCCCTAGACAGAGTCAGATGAGGACGAGGACAAGGATGAGGACAGCAGCATAGGATGTGATATTACCTAGTGGTTGGGGAGGGAGAAAATTTCACAGCGAGGATCCGAAGGTGCGGCGAGAAGGAAAATCAGGCATGGTCCTTCTGTGTTGTCTGGGGAAGGTGCAAGTGGTGTGGCAGGAGTTAGGGGTGAAAGGAAAAGTGGTGTGGTGGGAGTGAGGGCTGAAAAGGAAAGTGGTGTGGCGGGAGTGAATGGTGACAATGAAAGTGGTGTGAGGAAGGCAGCACAAGCATGTGGTGTACGTGGGCAGCAGGGAGGCGAGGTGGAGCCTCTCCCTAGCATGTCTTTCACCCCACAATATTCCTTCACTTCCGCCCCATAGCCCCATGACGTGGGGAAAGGAAGGCAAGGGAAGGAAAAGGGGAAAGGAAAAGGGAGAGGGAAGAGAAGTGCAAGTGGGGAAGGGCACTGCTCTCCACCTCCCCAACCTCCCCCACCACCATCCCCTCCCCATCCTGACGAAGGCGATGATGGGGACGAGGCTGGAGACGGTAGTGTGCCGTAGGACTGGGAAGATGGAAATAATTTCACTCCCATCATTCACCCTTTCACTGAGGAGTGGCGGTCTGGTTGCACGGCTCCAGGTATCCATGCGGGCTCCACCAGGGGGGATTTCTTTCACCTGTTCTTTGGGGAGGAGTTTCTGGGCCACATAGTGGAGCAAACAAACTTATTTGCAAGCAGCCAGTGCCGTGAAAGTGAGCATCAAGGTGCAACGAGCAGGCAGTCCCAGCAGTATGACTTTCCTGTAACCCTAGGTGAGATGTTCATATTTTTGGCCCTGGTTCTCTTGACAGGTGTAGTATGAAAAAATCAAATTCCTGCATACTGGACCACAGACCCAATGACCAGCACACCTTTCTTTCGTATGATAATGGGTCATAATCGATTCCAGCAAATTCTCAGCCGCCTCCACTTTTATGATGCAGATGACCCTGCTAATGCTAATAACACAGATAAAATGAGGTGAATTAGGCTTGTCTTTGATCACCTACGGGAAATGTTCCGCTCATCATTTTATCCTTACAGAGACTTTGTCATAGACGAGAGTCTTGTGTTGTGGAGAGGCAATATTTCCTTTCGCCAGTACATACCCAGCAAGAGACACCGTTTTGGGTTCAAGATCTTTGTTATGTGTGACTGTAAGACTGGTTATGTGCAAGACATAGTCTTGTACACAGGCACACAGACAGACATAACAGAAGATCGTAGTATTGAACTCTCAGGGACCGTGGTGAAGACAATGATAGAGGAGTACCTTCATCTTGGTCATGTGCTGCACATGGACAACTGGTACACTAGCCCTCTTCTCACTCAGTTCCTCCACCAACACGATGCCAGAGTCTGTGGTACAGTAAAGAGAAACCGTCGCCATATGGTCAAGGTTGGGAGGAAACTTGACAAGAACGAGGTGGTTTTCTTCCAGGCAAATAACATCCTTGCCACCCTGTGGAACCACAACAGGGAAGTTTGCCTCTTGTCGACTGTACACCACCACTGATGCACCGCACAGACTCCGTGGATCACTGCAGCGAGAGCAGGCGCCACGTCTGGAAACCGGAGTTGGTACTGGACTACAATATCAACATGATGCAAGTGGATCAGTCTGACTGCATGATTTCCAGTGTGGACTGTGCCAGGACCACGATGAAGTGGTACAAAAAGCTCTTCTTCCACTTGCTCAACATCACGGTCCTCAACGCACACTACCTCCACGCCATGACAATGGGAATCTCTGAGACCTTTGAGAGGTTTGTGAGGGAGCTGTCTCGTGAAATTATCGCCAGATATGCACAGGACAGGGCCACACACTGCACCCGCACCCCCAGTGCCGCCCAGACTCCCCTACGCCTTTCAGGACGCCACTACCCGAGCAGCATCCCTCTTCAACCAAACCGTCCTAGACCCCAGCGCTGCTGCCATGTATGCAAGCACTCAACAGTAAGACCAGCCACTCAGAGAAAAGACACAAGATATGAGTGTGTAGACTGCAATGTAGCATTGTGCCTTGAGCCATGTTTCAAGGAATATCACAACTTCCTACATTACTGATACTGTGTGTGATAGCGATAATATGATGCTCACTGTAGGAGTAAGGCCTGTACATACTGTATGTGATAATATGATGCTCAGTATAATGGTAAGGCCTGTAAGATATGATAAGAATTATATAAAGTTGAAATGGGTGTAATGTTAGTGGGAAAGTATTATATAAGTTGAAAAATAGTGTAAGTTGCAACAAGTGATATCGGGAGTTCACTCACTGTGTAAATATGCGATAATATGACGCTCAGTAAAATAGTAAGGTCTGTAAATATGTGATAGCAATTATATAAAGTGGAAACGGGTGTAATGTTAGTGGAAAAGTATTATATAAGTTGAAAAATAGTGTAAGTTGAAACAACAGTCATAGCAACTTCACTCTCTATGTAATTATGCGCTAATATTATGCTAAATATTATCATAAGGCCTGTAAATATGTGAAAACAGTTCTCTAAAGTGGAAAAGTGTATAATGTTATTGGAAAAGTATTATGTAAGTTTAAAAAAGAGAATGCGAGTTGAAACAACAGTCACACGAGTTCACTCACTATGTAAATATGTGCTAACATTACGCTAAATATTATCATAAGACCTGTAAATATGTGAAAACAGTTCTCTAAAGTGGAAAAGAGTATAATGTTATTGGAAAAGTATTATGTAAGTTGAAAAAATGAAATGTATGATGAAACAACAATGTTAGAGAATCATCGATGAACAGTTTGGGCGATTTCGCTAGGTTCGCCCGATGGAACAATGCATATTTCACCTCTGTTTTTGAATACAAACCAATATACTCTTGTACTACATTTTTTAGTTTGTAATAAATAAATATCTACCTGTTGTGAACGGTTTTCCATACTAATAATACCATAGAAAACGTGACAGCCGCAGTGCACCTCAATAGGACACGGTATCAGGTGTAATGAAGGTATACTTGTCTAGGCCACTTATAGACCCCGGTGACCATTTTCTTTGTGATTTTCCATTGTTTCTCACTAAAAGTGGAGGTTTGAGCCAAAAAAAATTTTATCCATAAATGGTCAGGATTGGGTGGGTTAAAAAAACATAGTAGTTTATTCCTTCCTCTCCCACAACATTGCACCAAGTTTGGTCTATATCATATCTTTATGGCATTGAATTTTTACTTTGCTCTGTTATCTACAATTTTGTGTAATCATTTATGAACCATTATAACCGCCACCAGACAACTTGTCTCTTAAGTCCCGCCCCCCTTACCCACCTCCCAGGGAGTGGGTGAGGATGGGCGAGGCTACAACTTCTGGAAGGGGAGAGGATTAAGTGACAAGTTTCCTGACGGAGGGTATACTCGACATCGATTATTATAAAGCCAAATGGTATTCATACCTATAATCCTTTGAAGAGTCATTGATAGTCATGACCATAGCATTCATTGATGAAAATGTCTTGTGCAGGATTTGATGACGAGTGAAAGGGATACGGGTGACAGCAAGCAGCCTTGTTGACCACACCAGCAGGCGGCCCTTGAGGGACCACTCAGCGAAGGAAGTGAGGAAGGCTGGGTCGTCACTCATGAACACCACCATCACAGACCACGATACCTGCCGCAGCTGGTGGATTGAGTGACTGAATATATTAAAAAGAACATGGCAGTGTAACTAGCGAGGTTATTGCCGCCATATAAGACTAGTAGGACAGAACAGGGATGAGATATGTACACATCTACATGTTTATGTATAAGAAATAAAACTGTTACGCAACGTACTCGGAGCTCAACTCCTTGCTCTATGAGTACGAAGGTCTGAGTTGGGTTCTTTCCAAGACTGGGTCCACAGCATGCAACCAGAGGAAAAGGGCTCAAAACACAGGCTACCCAATCTTACACATATACTTCCATAAAGAATACAGTAGCTGGGCACAATACAATGTGATGGATTTCACACACTATGGGAGATACAAGGATTTGGAGTTTGTGACTGAGGGTGACAGGGTAACTGCAGGTGACGCCCAGGCATGGGATGGGTCCCGTCAGGTATGCGCTTTCTATAGGGGTGCTGGACCACTGTCGTACGCCAGATCGTCAGGTGGGAGCTGCTGGGCAGTGTAGAGGGAGGCCTTTCACTGAAAGGTCCTCCGCAGGTGTGTCGGCCCTCAGGGCTGGGGCCGAATAGAGCAAGTAGGCGCGTGCCTTGTGCCTACCCTTGGTGGGGGACAGCTTGCCAGCTGGTCTGGGAAGGTCTCGGCTGGGAGTCCTGGGGGCATTCCTTGGTGACTTGGGGCTGCAGTCTCGCCTTCATTGGGAGTCTGACAGGGGCTACCAGTGGTTCCTTCTCCGGTAGTCCGACAGAACTGGCGACGTAGGGGTGCTGGCTGCAGTGAGCATACCCCAGGCTCACTATAGGGCCGCTCCAGCACCTTTCCAACAGCAACTCCATTGGGGAGCTGGCTCTGCCCCTTGGGGGAGAGCGGGAGAGGCGTCCTGCTTGGCCTCTGAAGGCGTGGAGCAAGCAAGGGGCATGACCATCAGTGGGTGCCACAGGGTTAGCAGACGATGGAAGCACGGTGGGCATTCCCTCCCCGGCGGGCATGGTGGGTGCCACCGCAGTTCTACTAGGTCCTGGGACTACATGTGAGATGAGCACAGTGGACATCTTCTCTCCGGCAAGCACAGTGGGCATCGCTGCGGTCCTGCTTCCGGTGGGGGCTGCAGACGAGGGAAGCTCGGTGGGTGTTCCCTCCGTGATGGGCACAGTGGGTTCTGTCACAGTTCTGGCATGCCCTGGGATTACACGTGAGAGGAGCACGGTGGGCGTCCTCTCCCCAGCGAGCATGGTGGGCGTCGCCACGGTCCTGCTCCCTGTGGGGGGCTGCAGATGAGGGAAGCATGGTGGTCATTCCCTCCCCGACAGGCATGGTGGGCACCGCTGTGGTTCTGCTATGCCCTGCAACTACAGGTGAGAGCAGCATGGTGGATATCTTCTCCCTGACGAGCACAGTGGGCATCACCACGGTCATGCTCCCGTTGGGGGCTGTAGGCGAGAGAAGATCGGAGGGTGTTCCCTCCCTGACGGGCACGGTGGGTTCTGTCATAGTTCTACTATGCCCTGAGACTACAGGTGAGAGGAGCATGGTGGGCGTCCTCTCCCCGGTGAGCATGGTGGGCGTCGCCACGGTCCTGCTCCCTGTGGGGGGCTGCAGACAAGGGGCGCGTGGTGGTTGGGGACTTATGCCCGTTTGCTCAGGCTCTTGTCGTGCCTCTCTGTGGTCTCCCCCCCTCTCTGTGGTTTCCCCTTGGTATTTCAAAAACTAATAGAAATAGTCATCTAACAATATAATTCAAATAAAAACATCAAGGACACAATAAAAATTATGCATACAACAACTACAGTTAAAACTGCATAAAAAATAAACCTTCTCAACAAACGAGAAGGTGGCTACTGCCATCATACATGTCTCCTCGTCGAGCACTGAGGAGAGAATAATATGATGCAAGTATTTTGAGAAATCGATACAATCGCCTCCACTTACAACTACTGCAGAGGGTAATGCGTTAAGAGTCGTATATGGTTCTAGTGTACCTGTTTACATGTGTCTGCTGGTGTATTGAGAGATTGTATGTGGCATCAGTGTATTGTATGTTGGGGGCCAAATGAGACATCAGAGTATATGTTTACCTGTCATGTAGTTTTTTATGTATCCAACAATGGGTATAGAGCAGCCGTTCTCAAACTTTTTAGTGTGTGACCCTATTTGGAATATTTCAAGACTTCGTGATCCACAGGGGAGAGAGAGAGAGAGAGAGAGTAACTGGTATATAGCCTATCGTAGTCATTGTGAATAAGCTAATAGTCTAATAAGGATAATTACAATTTCAGTTAAGTAAATAACATTCACTGAAAGCATTAGGCCTAACAATGACCCTGTGACCCATCAAAATTCTTTTCATGACCCAACTTTGGGTCGCGACCCATAGTTTGAGAATCACTGGTATAGAAGCATAGACTATACATCAAGTTCCCTGAGATCCAGCAGTTCTTCTACATACCATATACCCCCACATGCTACCAATTTGGTATTAACACCCACCGTCCATATAAAATAAGTACTGTCTGAAATAGAATTAGTGTACTGGTATTACCAGGGGTATTTTTACATGTCAGCGGGTCTTACGGTAGATCAATAAACTTTAATGATTTTTAAATACTTACTCTGTGGTATGATCACTATAACTTGCGTATTCCAACAGAGTAGACATGAGACATAAATATTTACACCTTATTATTTTAACTTGTAATAAAATTGCCATCGCTCCATTTGATACACAGATATTTAGCAAGAAATTAACATTAGAATCTGATCCTACATGCTGATAGGTAACAAAAGATTAAATTATGATGCTATAAAAAAGTAAAGTTGTAGTATTGTCATTATGTGCCTTAGAGGTAGGTGAAATAAGCTACGAAAATATAGGCCAAGAATTGCTATGGAAAGGATGTAGAGACACAGCTTTGTCTTATTCTTTTATTGAGCTAAAGGAAATAATCAGCAACATGACAAAAATCTGTGCCAAAATAAAGTAGAAAGATTCTAGTGCCAAAAACACCCCTAGTGTATGAGTCCCTGTACTTCTTTTAACTGGAGATGATTGTACAGCCATTAGCAAAAAGTCATAGACAATTCCCTGCCAGAATTATGTCCTGTCTCCCAAATTTCTCCTTCTCCCTTAGCGTTAAAACCCATCCCCATTCCTCCCAAACGTTAAAAGCCATCCTTCTCTCTCATACCTTATCACTGTGTGCTTTATATTGCAATCGCATAAAGCCATTTCATATAACACTTTTCATCGTCACGGCTGTCAGGGAAGTGTCGCCGAACGTGTGCCCATGGGTGAACATTTTGCCAAATTTATAATGAATATTTATGAAAATTAACTGAGTTATGCACAAACTTGATTATATTAGTCACTTAACCATTTCATATGAAAATGTTTTATAAGCTTGTGGCTACTTTTCTGCCACTTACTTCTTTTACCCAGTGACTCAATTCTGTACATATTGTATATTGTAAATGAGACTCGTGGTACTGATGTGCATGTGATGGAAAGCATTAAGAGAAACACCCATTGTTTGGCCATGTGGAGATGATGGCGAGTCTTTTGTAACAAGCATAACAAGGAGGGCGGTAGGTTTAGCCTGTTTGAGCCTTACCTGTGCACGCCCCTACTGAGAGAGCAACTTACCTGGCGAGCTTGGGAGATGAGCCGAGAGAGTTGTGCCTGTGTTGTATTAGCATCCAGGCCATGTGACACCTCAAAGGCACTTAATCCTATGTCAGGACGACGGCTCAGAAATGCCTGCAAAGAAAATGGTATCCTTCAACCTTTCAGTCGTATCCTTGAATCTTGTAAGCAGTATCCTGGAACCTGATAAGTTGTATCCTTCAACCTATAAGTCATATCCATCAGCCCGATAAGTCGTGTCCTTCAACTGAGTCGTATCGTTCAGAGTTATGAGTCATTTCCTTCAACCCTATAAGTCGTATCCTTCAACCTTTAAGTCATATCCTTGAACCCCATAAGTCGTATCCTTCAATAACTCATATCCTTCAACCCCATAAGTCGTATCCTTCAATAACTCATATCCTTCAACCCCATAAGTCGTATCCTTCAATAACTCATATCCTTCAACCCCATAAGTCGTATCCTTCAACCTTTAAATCGTATCCTTCAACCCCATGTCGTATCCTTCAACCTTCAGATCGTAGCCTTCGGCCCTATAAGTCGTATCCTTCAGCCCTATAAGTCACACCCTTCGGCCCTATCAGTGTTTTGCTTCAGCCCTATAAGTCATATCCTTCAACCTTTGTGTTGTATCCTACAATTCAGTAGCATTTATATAAGCTAATTCATGCCAAATGTATACAATTTTACTGAAGCCAGACGTTATTTTCTGAAGGGGATTATGAAGCTCTCTCTAACCTCGCCAGATCGAAAAGCGTCTCATAAGTTGAACGAAATATCCTCATGAAGAAAAAAAGTCACGTAATACAAGAAATTAACAACATTGCATCCCCAGCATCTGATGAGTTATTTTATTTATTTACATTATATTATTTATTTTACTTATTTATTTCGCACATATCTAACGCAGTTATTGTTGTTGCAGTGGTCCAAGGCTCATCTCTACGTGAACCCAGTGGACTGCCGGATGACAATATCCTTTTTCTGCTCCCCAGCATCTCTTTTTCTAGGGACAGGGAGAAAGTTGAGGGACGCTGGTGTAACAGAGAGCTGCCCAGGTATGATGGCTGTGTGTGGGTGCGTGTGTGTGTGTGTGTGTGTGTGTGTGTGTGTGTGTGTGTGTGTGTGTGTGTGTGTGTGTGTGTGTCTTGATCTAAAAAATACTGATAAACACTTTTACTAATAATAAATACATAATTATCAAAGTGCTAAAGGATACGTTAGACCCTTTTTCAATATTGTTCTCATATATCTGCATATTTGCCAAGTTTTCTAGATGTGTACAGATTCTCCAGTAACACAAATTTCTACATGAACTTCTCTCTATGCACTCCAGAAGCCTTCCTCACATATACCCATTACTTTTTTATGTGTACTACTCTGGGCATAGGCTTCACAGCCTACTCCCAGGGTCCAGTAGTCCTCCTACGTATTATACACCTCTACATGTCACCACTTCAGCGCTAACACCCATCGTCCATATTGAATACATACTAGGGCTGTCTCCTACAGGATTGATGTATTGGTATCAGCTGGGGTATTTTTACATGTCGGCGGGTCTTCTGGTAGATCAATAAAGTCTGATTTTATGATATTCAAATCCTTAAACTGTTCCCTGCCCCAGCGGGGATTTGAGCCTGGGTCAGGTAGGACTGCAGGCCACCTATCTACTCGCTGAGCCACAGCCTCCTCCATATTAATGACGACTATTCTCTCCAATTCGAATAGCCTCACTTCATTTCTTTTATAACATATCCGACTCTGGGCATAGGCTTCACAGCTTGCTTCTAAGGCTCAATAGCCCTCCTACTGTATGTACCATACACCTCTCCATGGCATGGGGTGCGCTGGCCTAATTATTTGACAATAAATAATGTATGTTCTTGGCCATATGAACTAGTTGTTCCTCAGGTTACAATGATATAATTGAGATACTTACTTATACCAGGAGTATGAATAGATTACTGTGACACACCACAAGTCATAACCGTGGACTCACATTAAGGAAGGAGGTGGTAATGTTGGTACCATCGGTGATAAACACCAGTGAGTTGCGCGCATCACACAATGTTGTCAGCACAGACTCCAAGGCATTGACGTTCAGGGTGTTGTTCACTGGGAATCCTGAAATGACACAAATAGTTAATACGAATGAATAAGAAATGAAATCAAACTACAGAAAGAAATATGATCAATTCAGGTGATGCTTTCCCACACTTCTATGTGTGCCTGTCGTATTAACCCACTGCTGGTCGTAGGTTGCATTATTATTATTATTATTATTATTATTACTTTTTTTCGTATGGTCTGCATTTTGTATTGATGTAAGGCCATTTGTAATAAATAACTTATCTGATATTTCTTCAAGGGTAGGTGAATTTACCATCCACACCATTCCCTCCCTCATAATCACTCTTTGTGACACGCAGTGAATATGTGGGCAGTGTTGTGTGTCATAAGTGCCATGGTGATATCTGCTACCCTTGATAAGAAAGAAGTTCGAAAGCTTTAAGAAGAAATGTGTTGTATGTACTGTATGTGTGAATCTCAGCTTATACGCTAATTCAGTATACTTGTGGCTAGCTCTCTGCCTTAGTGTAAAATATTTGCATGTTTAGTTATGTAGCAACCTTCATCCATCTTAATGGTGCTGCAGAGGGACGCCTACACGTGGTGGCACGGACATGACCAGGTGGCTCTGCTGCCTAATCATACAAACGTCCCTCAGCTCCCTCCCTCTCCCCCAAAAGAAGGATGGTGGACTGCAGGAGAAGGGCGGTTTCTGCCTTCAGTCCACTGGGTTCACATCCAGTTGATCCTGAGACTGCAGCTACTAGTGCTACTACTACTACTACTACTACTACTTCAATTGCTGCTGATGCTGCCACCCACTTTTAATGCCTCTCAGGTGGATGGAAACAATAATTTCATTACAAAGGGCATATGAATGTACCCTTGGTGATGCGCCAGTCTGAAAGCTCTCTCCCAGTCTGAATAAATTAGTTTGTAACTTGCATGAGTGAACTGTAAAAGATGTCCTCGGGCTGGACGGGTGAAAGAATTTCTGGAATACTGACCGGTGTGATGCAGTAGGGGTGTGGGCGACACCAGAGCAGCAGCCAGTGCTCCTAATAAGAGAGGACAGACCTTCATGTTCACCACACCGGGATCTGTAAGAGAGAGAGAGAGAGAGAGAGAGAGAGAGAAATTAATACAAGAAAGTTCAAGCCTGTATGGTCTTGAATTGTTTATGCTATATTCCTTACAGAATTTGGTCCTCAGCCATTAACCCATTATTGGCCAGAGTTCCTGTGAGAGGGATTATGCTGGATGGGAGCTAAGTGTACCGCCTCCGCCTATCAGCTCATAGTCGCGAAGCTCATACGTCCCTACCCTGGGGTTCCCTTCTTCATTAAATTTTGAAAATGCCCAGTTCTCTCTAATATTTTGGACGCTGGGCACCAATGGGTTAAAGTATGAGGGATATAATATATATATATATATATATATATATATATATATATATATATATATATACATAAATAATATATTCATATCACTATATTTTCACCATCAGATATCCACAGCAGTAGTAGTAGTAGTTGTTCCCTAGGCAATCTGGCTGAACAGCCCCGAGTCCCTAAGGAAGGCCATGGCTGGGACTGGGCTTTCCCACAAGGCTTTCAAGGAGTGTATGTTGTGTTATTGGCGTAGGTGATTGTGTGCAATGCAGTCTTCCATAATGTGCTTAATAGTTTGGGATGTTGTGTTGCATCCTGGACAGGCATCGACAACGAAGTCATCCAGCCTTTTCTGGTACCTTAAGATGGCTGGATGATGCCTGCATCTCCGCCTGGCCAGGTGGACCCTGTCCTCACGAGGGAGATAAGATTCAGAAGGGTGGATATCAGGAGGCCGTGCATGCAGTTGTGTGTTGTCTTTAAGTGACTAAATGGAATGGCGAGTGATTTGAGTATGGATATGCTTCTGGAAGCTGGTCTGAGGCATGCGAGGGGGGGAGAGATGACAGTATTTGTGTATGATATCGTGTGCTGGGTGTTGTTTTGATATTCCTTTGTGTGTGTGGATGTGCTGCCATGTAGTGTTGAGGATGGTGGGGGTTTGAGGAGGCTGCGACGAGAATTTGGGTGTCTCTCATGTCTAGATGATCCTTGACTTTGAGGACTTTGGTTCCTTGGTGTAGTTGGTCTGTGGATGTAGTAGCTGTGCAGCCTGCGATTATTTTTAGGGACTCTTCTGTATGGTCTGTAGAGTGTTGTAGTGTGTTTTAGTTAGGTTAGAAGCATAAGCAGGGCTCGCATAATTCATCACTGAAAGTATATATTTTTTGTATACTGTGGTGGTGGTTTCTTTTTTGTGTCCAAATGTTGTATGGGGAAGTGACCTCAAGGCGTTGAGTATTGGTGTTAATTTATCTTTGATGTTTGTGATATGTTGTTTAAATGACATTGATGTATTGTATGTTACACCAAAGATTGTGTGTGTGTGTGTGTGTGTGTGTGTGTGTGTGTGTGTGTGTGTGTGTGTGTGTGTGTGTGTGTGTGTGTGTGTGTGTGTGTGTGTGTGTGTGTGTGTGTGTGTGTGTGTGTGGGGTAGAGGAGTGTTATTTATGGTGAGGTGTGGAATGTGACTGTGTTCTTTTGTCCAGTTTGTGAGAAGGGTCATTGTAGATTTGGCTGGGGCTATTTTGAGCATGTTTGTTGGGAACCATTCGTGTAGTGTGTTGAGGTAGGGTTGGAGGATGTGTGCGGCTGTGTTTGCATTTTGGTGTGTACATGTAAGTGTTATGTCGTCTGCATAGGAAGCTATGTGTATCTGTGGGGTGTGGGGTGTAGGTATGTCGTGCATGTATGAGTTAAAGAGTGTAAGGGACTAAACAGATCGTTAAGGGACGCAATTTGTGAAGTTTCTGATGTTCGAAGACTAACCGCCAAACGTTACATGTGCCATCTGCCTGCTAAGTAGTTTGCCAGCCATCTTTTTGTGTTATTATGCATGTTTGTGTTGAATATTTTGTTTGTGAGGTTGTAGCGGGGGATGGCATTAAAAGTTTTGCTAATGTCTACTGTGACTAGGAGTGTTCTGTGTGGTGGCCTAGCTGAATTCATGCCATCAAAAACTCTCTGTGTAATATCTGTAAGACGAGTGTTTGTGGAGTGGAGTGGAGTGGCCTAAAACCATGGTGTGATGGGGCTATGGAGGTGTGAGGTATAACTAGTTGTAGTACCAGTCGTTCCGTGACTTTGGAGGAGTGTGATGGGGCGGTGTGAGGAAGGTAACGTGGGATCTTTGTTGGTTTTGGGGATAGTGATGATAGTGCCATGCGTCCAGAAGTTGGGTATTATGTTGTGTGAATAGCTGTAGTTCGATTTGTCGATGAGTGCATGCATACCCTGTGGTCCAAGGTGTTTATGGTGTATGTTGCTCATGTTGTTTGGCCCACAGGCAGATGAGTGCTTGAGGATGCTTATGATATGCTTCGTTTGGTTGTAAGTGAAAGGTGCGAAGTCTGGGTCTGTGGGGAACTGTCTCTTACGTCGGATGACACGTCGGTCGTTGCGGTGGGGGTTTAGATGGCTGACATGTGAAAAGTGATTGATTAGAGTGTTTGCTTGTTGTTTGTTTGAAGGTATGGTGTCTGTTGTTGTGATGGCAGCATGTGATTGTGTAGTGTTGCTGTTGGAGAGTGTGATGTGTTTAGTGTTTTGTAGAGTGTGCTGGTGTTTGTTTTGTGATCAAGTGTTTGGAGATAATTATTCCAATTTAGTGTTTGCTGTTCTTATATTTTATTGTTTATTTAAGTATTGAGTTCTTGTATTTGTTGCACGGTGCCTTATGTATGGGGTGTTGGGGAGTGTCGTAGTGTGTCCCGTTGACTGATGAGGTCTTGAATTTCTGGTGTGAAATTGGGGTTGTGTCTCTTTCTGTTGCCTCTAGGGATGTGTCTTTTGTCTGCCCTTTGAATAATTGTATTGAAAATGTGCACAGCAGTGTTGAAGTTTTTGAGGGATGTACTGTTAAATCTTTCAAAGTGTAGTTCTGTTTCAGTTGTGAAGGCCTCCCAGTTGGCTATCTTATAATTAGTGCATATGTGTTTGTGAAGAGCTGGGGTGATTCTGGTTTAGGTAGTGATGATTGGGAGGTTGCCAGAACCAAGGGTTTTGACCACTCTCCAGGATGTTGTGTGGGCGAGGTTTGGGGAGCAAAAGGTGATGTCTGGGGATGATGGGAGGAAGAGGGATATGGGTATCCACAGTTATCATTAGTATCAGCGACTATTAAACAGAGTCTCGACACCAGTATTTACCATCAGATTAGATTAATATACTTAATCATTAATAGATGCATACTACTGCAGAATAATGAAACTTTTCCTAATTAACACTGTTCACTACGTTACACTGCACTTCAATCAAAGCACTGGAAATGTCTGTGTGTCTGCACTATATGTCACATGGTCTACGACGGTGTATTTAAAAAAAAAATAGAATACCGGTATGCGATATATGCTTCCCATGCAATTCATTTTTATAAGGAATCTGACTGTGATATACAGCCGCGCTCATGATTCTTTGGGACACCTCTGATGGAGAGTGATCGGCCCGTTCTACCCTTTCTGGACGGCAAATAGCTGAATCAGACTGCCCTACCAACACACACAGTGAAGCTGGGAATGGAACAGCTTCTCTCAAACTAAGGGTCATGAAAAAGTGATGGATGGGATTAAACATTATTAATGGCCAGTATTACTTGAGAGGAGCGTGTGGAGTGACATGGAGGGACAGGCTGACGAATGAAGAAGTGACGAAACGTTGTGGATGTGGATGTGGTTGAGAAGATTAGGAGAAATACACTGAGGTGGTTTGGACATGTGGAGAGAATGGAGAATGAAAGACTGACTAAGAGGGCGTATGTAGGTGAGGTGGAGGGAGGGAGAGGGAAGAGTAGACCGAGGATGAGGTGGAGGGATGGAGTTGAGAGGTATATGAGGGAGGGGGGGTGAGTTGGGGGAGGGGAGTCAAATGGTGGGTGACAGAACGACTTGGAGGCGTTTTGTCTGCGGCCACCCTTTGGGGGATTATGGCGTCGGGCTATAGATAGATAGATAGATAGATTACTGCACAGGGTAATAAAACACGAAATAAGTGCACTGAAATAATTTTATTTATTACTGATTACATACGGCTTGACAGATGAAATGTTGTGGTTTGGTGTCCATCATCACGATCAACAAACCGCTTCATTATTTGCTGATGTTTCTTTCGAGTTACATGGAATGGGAAACTTTTTTCAATTACTGCATTAAATTTATTTTATTTTCTTTGCTTGTTTTATCATCCCCAATACCATTACCTGTTGTGTCAGTATATCACTAATAACAGAGGTAAAGAAACGTGATAAAAGAAATGAATATAGCATCAAATTATTGTTAAGTAATAATTCACTCAGGGTGATGATGGGACCAGTCACACAACCACGAACGAAATACTGTATGAGTTTTTACGTAACTTGTGAAGTAACTATGATTTCATATAACAAGTTTATTAATGTTAAATAGCTAATAAGCAAACCAGCAGTATGTAGAGGAAACTGCGTATGCAGTAAAAAATTACTCTTAGGAGAGAGAGAGAGAGAGAGAGAGAATCATCTACTGGAGGCCATGGGCTGGTGGAAATTATATGAAATAACTGGTAGCCTTATTTTTTATTAAACTATTCAATTAAAAAGTACATAGGAAGTAAAATGATCTATACAGTAAATATGCCTTGTTCTGCTGCTTGAGTATACTCTGAATCTCTTCGGCTGGACTCGATACTTTGACTCTTAACACAATTATATATTCTTCTCATCTTAATTTGGCCCAGATTTTCTCCCTTTAGCAGCTTCTTTCTCGTTGCTCTGTTGCAGAAAAATGCAATATTTCACCTACATCCTTCCATAGCACTTCTTCCTGACTGGGATAATATTCTAGGATTAATCTGTTGTTACAGTTCAGCCTTCAAGATGTAGAGATGGCAGAGTTAGACGAAATGAGAGTAAAAGGCGTATGGTTAATTGTCAGGGGTTTGTATGGCGAAAACAAGCCTTGAACTGCGACCTAGGGCTGAACTTAATTGGACACTGTACACTAACTTTTTGTGATAGACTGATGAATGTGAACCGTTTTAAAGCTGAATAGTTGCTCTTTTTCGTAGTTTGGTTGATAAAAGCAAATACCATAGCTAAAAGGCCAATACTATAAGTAGAAGTTAGCCGAAAAGGAAAAATCGCACACCCTTCAGTAGAAAAATATTTGTAGAAAATAAAGTTTTAGAGATACATGAATTTTGATAGCACCTTGTCAATCTACAGTAAATACCCTTTCTATTGATATATAGGTTATGGCAATTTATGTTAGTTTTCACAGAGAAAAGCGAAAGTTCTCACTGTCACGCAAGCAAATATCCATGCTGGTAATACCAATATTATTCATGGTAAGAAGCTATTTATTATGCATATCTATCTGATGTACTGTCACTGTAAAAATAAACAGTTGGAAAAGGATAAACAGAATAGTGTATGTAGAACAAGGCCAGATAGGAGATCAAAACCAAGCAAAAAGAAAATATTGTTTCTTATTATTCGAATTTGAGTCATCAGAATCTCAATGGTTGGATTTATGATGACTCAAAATTGCGTCATCGGAGTCTCAAAGGGTTAATTCAACATGGGAGAGGCCTCTCGTAGAAAACATTAAAGCTGCTAAAAATGACATAACGAACTTTGGTTTTATGAGTAATAATGTGGACTGGGCCTCTCATGAACTGGTCACAATTTATAACTAACTCCAAATATGCTGAGGCGTTTATTTTACTATTCCTCATGTGAGATCCCTTCAGAGTGTATCCGAACCTAAGCTCTAATAACGTAAATAGCTAACTGTCTCACTTTACACACACAGTCCAGCATTTTTTCCACTGCCTGAAAATTTTTTCAGTCGGTTTTTGGTATTTCCTTCAGGTGCTTCGTCGCATTCGTCATAATCTCTTCTCTCGTCTCAAATCGGGAGCCCTTCAGCAGAGAACTGAGCTTGGGAATTAACCAAATGTCGCATGGAGCCATGTCTGGTGAGTAGGGAGCCTGCTGGCCCTGTGGGATGTTGTGCTTGGCCAAAAATTCCTTAATCAAATGAGAAGAATGGGCAGGGGGATTGTCATGAACTCATGGTGCAGTTTCCAACATGCTGCTTTCCAAAGGTCTGGAATCATCTACCGAACTGCATGATGAGGACAACGAATAACGTTGAGGTAGTAATTTTTGTTGACAGTCTGACCTTCTGGTGCGTATTCGTGATGCACAACACCACAGTAGTTGGGGAGAAAAAAAAAACTGTCAACATGCATTTCACCTAGCTGCAGACATATCATGCTTTTTTATTTTTTTTTTAATGGCTGAGGCAACTCTCCATGCTTCCACCAGGACGACTGTGCTTTGGTTTTTGGGTCGTATCCGTACACCCAAGTCTCACCTCCAGTGACAACAGGCTTCAAAAAGTCTGGACTGCGATTTGCGCACTCTGAGACGTCTTCAGCAACGTTCATCGGCAGATCTTGTTGTTCACGTGTGGTGAGTTTTGGAACGAACTTGGTGACAACTCTTCCCATGCCCAAATAATCTGTTAAAAATTTGTGTGCTGAGAGTCAGCCAATGATTTCCCACGACCAGATTGCAGACTTTCTTCATATTTTCATCACTCCTGCTTGTTTATGGCCTCCTAGGACACTGACCGCTTTCCACTGACATTTGGCAATTTTTGAAATCATTGCACCACTTCTTTATTTGAGTTAACCCCATAGCTTCAGTTCCCATACCTTGCTTGATCTTGCTGATAGTTAACTTAGATATAACTTTGTTTTTGGCAAAATCTGATACAGTAACATTGTGCGACTTTTTCATCCATCGTGACGATTGCGGGAACGCAACAACAGTAAGCTGCATAACAATGAACACAGGCTATCACTCGTGACAGCTGGCATTAATCATGCATGTGCACGAAGGTCCTGCACAGTGCTACACAAAATCCTACCCCAATCCTCTAACTGGTTGGTGAGAAAAAAAAAAAGTGTGGTCGGATATCTTCTGAACAGACCCTGTATATACAAACATACACTCAAAGTCTTAGCTGATCTCTATATCTCCTCAGGTTAGTAACCTCTGCTGAATGACATTTTACATATTTTATTCTGGTTACTGTCAAGCGTTATAAACAATGAGGTAGTCTGATAATGCAAAAACTACATTAGCTACACCTGTTACATATTCTGAAAATAAGTTGGTCTGATTGTAGATATAAAATAAACAGAAATGTGTGTGATTTTAAAATTAGTGCTTATTGTTGTTCATTTATTGAAGACTGCATTCTTTGGACATTTTCTTGCATATATTTGTTATGCAAGTTACACTGTATAGTTAAGGGATCCACTGTTATAAGTGAGGCTCTGGGTGGTGTACATCTCATCAAAATTTCCTGGTAATGGATGCATTCTTCCAATCCTTCCAAGCAGACACAAGTAATCAGTGAAGGAAGCCATGTGGGAAGTGTAATTAATCTCAGATGAATTACCAGCACATGCCAAATCCAGTTTCTGAGGAAGGGTACAGTGAGGCTCAGTTGGCATAGGGTAGTGTATGGACGTAAGGAGATTTGAATGTAATATGTCTGCTCTGGGGTGCTTCAAGGGTAAGTTTAGTGTTTCGGTGATGTCTTTGTGTGGTGGCTGTGTTTGTGAGGCACCTGAGAACCACTCACTTTGCATAGTAGGGAATGTGAACGAACTTTCCGTTTTACTCCTGAAGTCATGTGCTTGAGTTACTAAGGGCAGTGGTGCATGTAGGTCTGAGCTCTCATTAATATCTTTCCCAGGAGGATCATGTACTTGAGGCATTAAAGGAAGTGATATGTGTAGGTTAGAGTTTTCATTAATCTGTTTGCCAGGAAAATCATGTACTTGAGCCATTAAGGAATGTGATAGGTGAAGGTTGGAGTTCTCATTTTGTTTCCTAGGATGATCTTGTGTTTTAGGCAATAAAGGTAGTGATGAATTTAAGTCAGAATCCTCACTAATTTGTTTCCTAGGTGGATCTTGTGTTGCAGCCACTGAGGGAAATGGTAAGTGAAAGTCTGAGTTCTCGTTAATTCGCTTCCCAGGCGGATCTAGTACAGGAGGCATAAGGGGATACGATAAGTGGGACTTCAAGGTTTCAGTGAATTTCCTTGGAGGATCGTGTGTCTCAGTCAATAAGGGAGGTGATATGTGGGGGCTGGAAGCTTCATTGTGGTTTTCAGATAAATCTTCCCCACTGTATCTACGAGAACTGTTATGTTCTTGACACAGATGAAGCCTTGGGGTCGTTAACAGAAGTGATACATCAGAGGTTCCAGTGAACTGCCTTCTGTATTGCTCTTCCCCGACATAATTATGAAGGCTGCTATGTTTTTGACGAAGATTATGCATTGGAGTCACTACAGGATGTGATACATTGGAGATTGCACCAAAATGCTTTCCACATTGATCTTCTCCAATATATCTAAAAAGGTTATTATGCTTCTGTCGTCTCTGAGCTTGCGGCGTCCATCCAGGTACTCTAGTGTTGACGTGTCCCTCTCTCTGCCAGCGACGTATCCACCTGTACACTGTTGTGATGCTGGTTCCTGTGTGTTTAGCAATGGTACGCAGTGACATCCCCCCAACCCATAGCCAAACGAACCTCGCCCTCTCCTTCACGTCGGTCAGTTTAGCTTGTCTGCGCCACTCCACTGTCTGCCTCTGTGGGGAAATGACCTCACTTGTAGGATACTAGGGCCATGATGGTTGTCGGCACGTTACATTACTGAGTTTTGGTTTTTGCTACTCTGTCACAAATTACACAGATCTGTCAGTACTATGACATTTAGCCTAATCGAGATGCTACGTCTCATCTCAGGAAATACGATTTTGTGCTGCTGTCCAATGAGACATATGCGAGTGCATGCTTAGATTACTGGATCTCATGGAACAAGCTTCTAGCCGTTGTCCTGAGTCAGATATATGGGTATAACAAGGAAAATAAATCCTCGTGTACAGGTAGCAGTTGTTTATGTGGATTAATCATCAATGCTGGGAACGCTACTAATAAAAAGTAGTGGCGCTCCCATTCTCGTTATTAGCTCGAAAGAGTAGTGGCATTACTGGTTTCACTGCTTGATACGAAATGTAGTGGTGCTCCAACTCCCGCTCCCATTACGTTGGATAAGAAAAAGGTAGACGAAGGAAAGATTTTTAAAAATCTGTGATATAGCAATACACTATATACTGTTTTCGATAAGTTTGAGTGGTTGTGTTGTGTACCAGTATTATCAGTAGGTTATATACTTATATTGAAAAAAAAAGAAATCATGTACATGTTGGTGTCACTTTAACCCGCTCTGTCCTGACCGATTTTCCACCACTGACTCTCCCAAATCCTGACCAATTTTGGAAAAAAAAAAATTTTGGCTCAAACCTCCGCTTTTGGTGAGAAACATCGAAAATTCATAGAGAAATCACTCACCTGAGGTTTAAAATACTTGTTACAGGTACCAGTGCCCCTGACCTTACTGGGTTTTCTATCAGGCTGGCTCCAAAGAAAATGAGTTCTATGGGAGGGTAACTATTCCACACCACTCATAAATGGTATTTATTTATTTATTTGGTACAAATTTATATGTAACACGAGAGTATATCGGTTTTCAAACAGTAATATAGGCAATATGAGCACTGTTTCACTCACTAACACTTCAACATACCTGACCTTCTTTGGTGACATTACCTGATCATCATTTCTGACTGTTTCTTCCTCTAATGCTATGTAAACTTTGTCCTCCACATTGTCATCAATTGGGGAATCACTCTGGCCCTGAATGTCTTTATTGGCCAGGTCATTGGTAGCAGGTGAATTGCTGAGACAATGGCGTGTGGAGGGGGTGAGGTCATGCTGGGTAAGGCATTGTCCCTGCCTGGCATCTTGTAGAGGAAGGTGTCCCATGTACATGTACCAAAAATCTATCTATCTATCTATCTATAGCCCGACGCCCTAATCCCGCAAAGGGTGGCCACAGACAAAACGTCTCCAAGTCACTCTGTCACCCACCATTTGACTACCCTCCCCCCAACTCACCCCTCCCTCCCTCATATACCTCTCAACTCCATCCCTCCACCTCATCCTCGGTCTACCTCTCCCTCTCCCTCCCTCCACCTCACCTACATACACCCTCTTAGTCAGTCTTTCATTCTCCATTCTCTTCACATGTCCAAACCACCTCAGTGTATTTCTCCTAATCTTCTCAACCACATCCACATCCACCCCACAGCGTTCCTTCCTCACTTCTTCATTCGTCAACCTGTCACTCCACGTCACTCCACATGTTCCTCTCAAGTAACTCATTTCCACTGCTCTCACTCTTGACTTGTTCCCCTCTTGCAAGGTCCATGCCTCGCTTCCATACGTCAGGGTAGGGATCACAATACTCTCATGCAGTGACTTCTTAATTTCCATACTCACCTCCCTATTTCTCATCACTGCTTTCAGTGTACCAACAACCTTCCTTCCCTGCTGTACCCTTTCACGCACTTCATCCCCCAAAGTTCCATCCTTACTCATCACACTACCCAAGTACTTGAATGCACTCACATTCTCCATATCCTCACCATCCAACCTCACTGCACACTCTGTGACTTCATTCCTCTCAAACACCATAACTTTACTTTTGTTTACATTAACTTTCAGATTCCTCCACCTACACACTGTCCCAAATTCATTCACCAAACCTTGCAACTCCCATGCATCTTCACTCAACAGTACTGTATCATCAGCAAACAGCAACACTGGAAGCTTCCAAATCTCACCCTCATTCATTAGAGCCACCCCCACATCCACTGCCCTACCCTGCACCTCCTTTACAACCCCATCCATATATATATTAAATAGCCATGGAGACATCACACAACCCTGTTTCAGTCCCACATTGAGATCAAAGAACTCACTCAGCTCACCATCCACTTGCACCGTAACCCTAGCTCCCTCGTACATACTCTTCACAGCACTCAACAATTACCCCTCCACTCCATATATTCTTAATACCTTCCACATACCTTGCCTATCTATTCTGTCATAAGCTTTCTCCAAGTCCGTGAAGGCAGCATACACTTCCTTCCCTTCACTAGATACTTCTGCGCTAAACATCTTAGAACAAATATCTGATCTACACACCCTTTTCCCTTCCTAAATCCCCTTTGTTCTTCTCCAACTACCTCCTCTGTCATATGCCTAACCCTATCAATGAGTATTCTACCATATAATTTACCAGTCACACTTAAGTAGGGAAATACCCCTATGGTTGCCACATACTTCTCTCTCTCCTTTTCCTTTGTATAAAGGAACAATTATACCTGATTTCCAGTCCTCTGGAACCCTTCCCTCTTCCCAAGCCAATCTACACAACTTCCATATCCACTCCACAACAATCTCACCCCCATACCTAAGCTTTTCACCACACACTCCATCAATTCCTGGGGCCTTTCCCAACTTAATATTCTTCATCGCTTCCACTACTTCCGCCCTACTGATCTCTTCCTCCCTCCTCTCATCTCTTCTTCTCCCAGCCATTCCCCAACCACTTATACTCGCACTGCTCTCACTCTCCACATTCAACAAATCCTCAAAGTGCTCCTTCCATCTCCTCAGTTTCTCTCTCTTCTCCACCAACAATCTATTATTCCTATCTTTCACTCCCCTACTATTTCCCCTTTCACACTGCCTTACTTTCTTTACCTCCTTCTAAAACAATTTCTTACTCTCCCTCCATTTCACACTCAGATTCCTTCCAAACTCCTCATCCACTTTCTTTTAACTCTCCTTCACCAGTCTCTTAACCTCCCTTCTCCTGCTCACATATACCTCTCTCTTCTCTCTCTCATCTTCTCCCCTACCTCTACTTGCTAACCATTCACTATATGCCTTCTTCTTTTGTTCCACAGCTCGTTTCACCTCATCATTCCACCATGCTGTCCCTTGCACACCCTTGCATCTCCTCCTCACTCCACAAACCGCCTCACATGCTGCGCCTATCTCTTCCGTGAATATCTTACATACGTTTTCCACCCCTTCCATCTGCTCTAGCTCATACCTTCCCAGTCTTTCTTCCACTATGCTCTTATACTCTGTCATTTTCTCACTATCTTGCAATTTCTCCACTCTTCTCACAGGAGTTGCTTCCTCCTGTCTTCCCCTTCGTCTCCTCAACCACTTTCTTTGCAGCTCTACCTTGGCCATCACTAAGTGATGGTCCGAGACTTCATTCCCCCACCCTCTCCACACTCTTGCATCCAACACTTGTCTTCTCATTCGCTCATCCACACACACGTAGTCTATCATTGCCTTTCGATCAACAAGTTCACCATCCATCCTCCTCATTACTCTCCATGTATACCGGTGGATCATCTTATGCCGAAAGTAAGTGTTGGCTATTGCCAACCCCTTACAAGCACAGATGTCCACCAAAGCACTTCCATTCCCATCTATGTCAGCTGGCACACCCCACTGACCAACCACTCCATCCACTCGTACATTCCCAACTTTGCCATTCATGTCTCCAATCAACAGCACTCTCTCGCTCCTCTCAAACTTGTCCATACACGCTTCTACACTCGCCCAGAACTCATCTTTCACTCTTGCCACTCGATTCTCTGTCAGAGCATACACACATACAATCGCCCACACTTGTATACCTACTTTCATCCTCACCCATATAATCCTTGCACCCACTGTTCCATACTCTCTTATATTCTCCTTCCACTTCTTGCTTATCATCAGACATACTCCCTGTCTTGCCCTCTCATTTTCATTGACTCCCGCACATATACCTAAACCATATTCCCATTCTCTCACCCTTTCACCTTCACATTTAGTTTCAGTCAATCCACATATATCCACTTTTGCATCCTCAAGCACCTGAACAATCTCTCTCTCTTTCACTTCATCATTCACTCCTCTCACATTCCACGTTCCCAACCTAAGAATGTCCTTCATCCGTTCCTTAGTCGTCAACGTATGGTCCGTCCGGGTCTGAGGCGCTTTGTTCGCTTTTTTAGTTAGTTCTTTTTACGGGGTGGGGCACTAACCCACAGGTAAATTGCTGAGACAATGGCGTGGTGGGGGGGGGGGAGGTCACGCTGGGTAGGGCATTGTCCCTGCCCACGAAAATTTAAAATTGTGCAGAATAGGGACTTTGCAATTGATGCACGTTTATATATCTCAACGAGACTGACAGTGACAAAACGTGTGGACGTATATATATGTCAACGGGACACAGCAGGTTAATGAAGCTTAGAGCCGAAGGTACAGGTAAAAGCTATTTACTGTATAATGTAACAAATGTTCTTTTACATTGTTACCTAGGATACCTACTGAAAGTTACATATGTAAATAAAAGGCAAAAAAAAAGAATGTGGCTTACCATTGATACATATTATATAGATTTATTATATTTTCAGTGATTCCTATTTAAGATATGTACGAAAACAAAAGTAAAAATGAACTGGGGCTTTCTTTTAAAGGCTGTTTATACAATAGCAATGTTTTTTTTTTTTTTCCATTACTTTAAACTGAAAGTAACAGACTGTCATGAAATAATAACGTAGTGAGTAAGAATTAGTCTGAAAGAGAGAGTGGGGGAGAGAGCGGGAGTTAGAGATGGGGATAGTTAGAGGTGTGTGTGTGTGTGTGTGTGTGTGTGTGTGTGTGTGTGTGTGTGTGTGTGTGTGTATGTGTGTTCCCTACATCTAGCTGACATCCTTATTTATCTTTACTTAATATAAATGATCGATAATTAACTAGCAAATTCCTGTCTGTTACTGCACACTACTAACAAATAATAATTAATAAACTACTGATGTAATGTAGAACAAACTTTATTAATTGACAGAATTGACGAAAGTATTATTTTTCGTCATTAATAAATACAACCAAACAATCGGCATATCTGTCTGTGCTCACCGACTCCTGACCTGTATTCGTCGCTTGAGTAGCGAGGAGCACGGTAATATGAGAACAGCCAAAATGTAGCGGCGATCTCAGTTCCTCTACTGGTTAAAAAAAAGTAATGGCGTTACCACCATCGCTATTAACCCGCCCTGTCCTGGAGACGTGAATTCACGTCCTCACTTGATGTGCACTCATATCCTGGAGACATAAATTAACGCGGCAATATTTCAAGGTCCCTAATTTGCACAATTTTCAATTTTTGTGAGTGATTTTTGGCACATATACACGGGACACCTTCCTCTACAAGATGCCAGGCAGGGACAATGCCTTACCCAGCATGACCTCCTCCCCCACCCTGCATGACCTTTTCTCAGCAATTCACCTGTTATCAGTGACCTGGCCAGTAAAGCCATGTCATGCCATGGTACGAAATTCATGGCCAGAGTGATTCCCCAATCGATGACAATGTGGAGGACAAACATTAGAGGAAGAAACAGTCAGAAATGATGATCAGGTAATGTGGCAAAAAAAGGTCAGGAATGGTGATGAGTTAGTGAGTGAAACAATGCTTATAATGCCTATATTACCGTTTGAAAACCAATATACTCTCGTACTACATATAAATTCGTACCAAATAAATAAATACCGTTTATGAGTGGTGTAGAATAGTTACCCTCCCAAAGAACTCATTTTCTTTGCAGCCAGCCTGATAGAAAACCCTGTAAGGTAAGGAGGTACTCCTACCTGGATCGAGTATTTTAAACCTCAGGTGAGCGATTTCTCTATGAAATTTCAATGTTTCTCAGCAAAAGCGGATGTTTGAGCCAAAAAAAAAAAAAAAAGGTCTAAAAATGTGGGGACTGGGGCGTACCACTGCCCAGAAAACGTCAGGATGGGGCGGGTTAAAATAGTAGCGGCGTTATTCCCAGCTTTGTTAAATATTGGTCAAACCACTTCTTGCCTGAGAAGCTTCTAAGCTAAATTATATCATCTGACGTTCATGAAAACAAAATTCAAAACAACCTCCTTCTGAAAGGGTTAAAGTACATGGGGTTTTCTTAGTGCAATTTTTCTTGAGAATTCCAAAACTAGTTGACGTACATAAAAGAGTTTCATACTAATCAGGTAAGAGCGATATTAAGAATTTTTGCCACGTAGTCTTAAACCTCATCACTCATGAGGATAGTTTTTATGTCCTACTATATATTTTTAGGATATTCAGACAATACAAGAAAGTTTTCTAAGCTTCACGAAAATAATGAAGTTCGTTAAAATGGTTGTAATATTGTTTTATTGGTTAGGAACGTCAGACTTGCATATAGATCAGTGACAGGAACAGTATGCAGTGTAGCCTGAAACATCTGTGGCCGCCGAATAGAGAAAGAACCACTTTTACGTTTACAAACACGCCAAGTCCAGGATCATCCCAGAGTTGCGACCATTAGCAGCATATTGCACGAAGCTCAGTCGCAGAATAGGACAGTACTATGGCTCTACACTCTTCTCATAGCACGTACTGATGACATAGATCATGTTCTAGCGTTAATCTATTGCTAAAACTCAGTACTGAAGAGGGGGAGAGGTCAGTTTTAAGCAAGCCAAGTTAGAGTAAAACAAGTATAGTAACATCTCATTCCACCTCTTCTTTTTTCATCTTCCACTCACTGCTTTACAACTAAGTCATATACGGTACCATTCTTCATTTACCAGATTAACCCCTACCACTACCAGAGATCCTAGTCAGCCTATAGAAAAACTGGTTTGGCAAGCTTAACTCAAAAATGTCGTCACCGTGAACTCCGCTAACTCATGCGTTGCGAGGTGTGCTTCGTAACCTGTGGGAGGGGGGGGAATAGTTGGGATGTCGAGTAATATATATATATATATATATATATATATATATATATATATATATATATATATATGTGTGTGTGTGTGTGTCGTTTCACGGAACAAAGACAACTTAAATTTTTCATTGAAAGAGATCCTTTTCGGGCTGTAAAAAATCGTCCTGGGGGGGGCAACAATAAAGTTGAAATATCACACTCGTAATGATATTTAATGACGTCAAATACTTAAATTGGACTATAACATAATATTGTTCTTTAAATTCTCAGTGTTGTTATAATATGTGAGGTCTCTCGTACACCAATCACAATTGACATGAGATAGATAATAAATAGCAGTATATAGTACATTATTTATCTGAAGGGGTGATTGGAGTTGCTGTGATTGGTTCACTCTGGTAATTGTACCTTGAGTTGTCCCAGATTTTTTTTTCCTTTTACTCTTTATTTCACGTAGCTCAGTGGCTGAAAAAGACAATACTGTGATTCTACATCCTTTCCATAGTGCATCATCTTGACTAGCGCCACATTCTACTGATAATCAACTGTTACAGCTCAGCATTTAAGATAGATGGATGAAAATTTAAGTCCATGTAAGCATGTAAGGTTCTTCTTCTGGGTATAAAGGGCCACGGTCGGCGACACGACCCACTGCCCTTCCTCAGCCGATGGTGCAGGTTCTTCGGTCACAGGCAGGTGAGTTGCCCCGATGATCGCAGGAATTCACACTTCAGGTGCATAAGCTGTAAACATGTATCAGGGTCACCAGAGCCACCATCAAGTAGGAGAGGGAGGGAGAGGCGGGGGTATCCAAGGGTCTTGAAGGGCCACCTGGTGGGAGTGAAATCTGGGACACCACAAGAGGAAGTGCTCAACAGTCTCCTCAGTATGGGGACACCAAGGAACCGCAGGGATTCTATAATACCTAGACGGTGTAGGTGGCCATTCTGACCAGTGTGACCGATGTGTCGGCGGGAGAGGTCCACATCCAATTGGCGGCAGGGAGGGCGGGCCCAGGAATGAGTTGCTGCATCAGCATGGACGAGTCCTAGAGAGGTTGCATCTAGATCATGGAGAGGGACTGCTCCCAAAGAGATCTGCAGGCTTGTCAGATGTGGGAATGGAGAGCAGAGGGATCCGGATCTAGATGAGTAAGATGTTAGAAGTGGAGGGCTTGGTGAGCTGCATGGTCCACAAGCTCATTGCCGTGAATGCCAACATGCAAAGGGACCCACTGAAAGTTCACAGTCCAAGGGGGGGAGGCAAAAAAGACAAGGAGGGAGTGAATTGCATGGACTAGTCACACATGGAGGAATGGCTGACTGGAGAGGAGGAAGTGTAAAGATGATTGGAATTCGGTTTAAAGCACTACTGGTTGGGGTGGCAAATGGCATTTTACAAAAGGCAGTGCTTGGGGGATGGCATATAGTTCAGTAGCAAGGACAGAGTAGGGTCCAGATAGGGTCCAGGTCTGGCAGAAGGAGAGGTCTTCAAAGTACACTGCTGAGGCATAGGAGGCGGGAGGGGAATATGAATTATTGGTAAAGATCCGAAAGAAGCCTTCCTAGAGAGAGGTATCCAAAAGGTGAAAAATCTGGTGGCCCAACAAAGCATTAGAGGACTTCCAAAACAGGACGAGGAGGTCTGGGGAAACCATGGGGGAAAGGTCAACCCATGGAGGGACAGGGTAGATAGGGGAAGTTGGGGCAGAAGACGGGGGGTGGGATAGATAAGGTATGAGAGACCTGCAGGCCACGAAAGAAAAAGAGTGAGTTTGCCCGAGGTCATCAAGGGGTAGGTCTGACTAGAGGGACACAAGAATATAGGACAGAAAGGTGTTGGGGGGAATGTCCAAGAAGTTGGTGGAGATGACAGTCAAGGCCAAAATGCACCGTATAAAGGGGGAGCATTCCTGATTCGGCATGAAGGGATACAACTGGGGATGACAGAAATGCCCCTAGGGCTATACGGAGAGCAGTGTTTTGGATTACATCCAGCTTCTGCAGGTGAGAAGAGGAGGCAGATCGATATACTGATGACCCATAGGAATGTCAGTTCAGGATGAATGTGGAGTAAAGATGAAGCAATGTCTCCCTGGTAGCACCCCAATGAACTCCCGTTATGCTACGCATGATGTCAAGTCGTCGGAGGCAGTAGGATCGGAGGTAGTCTATGTGATGCTTCCAAGTCAGTCTGGGGCCATCCAATCACAGTCCAAGAAAGGAGTACCTAGATTGTAGAGGTAGAGGAGAGTCGTTTATCCGAATATGCAGAAGGATGGGGAGTTTGTCCAGGGTGAAGCACATCAGGGAGCTCTTACCGGCTCTCACTGTCAGACCCCATGCTGCAGCCCAGGCAACAATGACATCTATTGCCTGCTGGAGGCCTGACTTGGCATCGCATAGTTGATCTGCACTACAGAGGAGAGAGACATCGTCCACATAGATGAAGAAGGAGACTTCTAGGACTCAGGGGATGTCTGACAGAAAGATGTTAAAAAGGAGGGGACTAAGAACAGAGCCCTGTGGGACACCCCTATCAATCACAGAACAAGATGATTGTGTATTATACCTAGGGATACGGCGAATCTTCGGTCAGTGACAAAACTTTGTACCCAGGCCAGGGCTGGACCTCTCACTCCCTTGTGCTGAGTTTATATAGTATCCAAGCATGAAGGGCTGAGTCAAACATGCTCTGAGTGTCTACGAAAGCTACCAGGAGGTATCAGAGGTGGCAATATGCAGAGTGGATGTGGTGTTCAATCTGGAGAAGAATGGCCGCAGTGCTCCTACGTGGTTAGAAGCCACAATGATCCTCCCGAAAGAGACCATGGTGTTCTAGCCACCACGTAAGGTGCCTGGAAACCATGCATTCGAGCACCTTGCTAACATTTGGTAATAGGGCAATAGGACGATGGGAGGAAGGCAGGGAGGGGTCTTGTCCTGATTTGGGAAAGGGGAGAAGAAGGGATTCCGTCCATGAGGAAGAGAATGTGCCTGATAACCAGCTGTCATTGAAGAGGCATGGGAGAAAGGTAAGCAGGGGTGGGTGGGAGATGATTAAAAAAACTCACTGGGGACCAAGTCAGGGCCACAAGCTTTCCCACTCCTGGTAGAACACAATGCATGTTGGAGCTTGGGAGGGGAGAATGGAGAAGCAAGTCCCTCTGGCGAGGGGGACGAGATCCCATCTTGGATGATCTGCTGGAGACGGTCTGATATCGCCAGGGGGGCGGGGACACCAAGTTGTAGTTGGAAGAATTGAGCCAGGAACTCTGCTTTGTCGTGAAGTATGAGGAGAGTGGCACCATCCTTGACCAGAGGGTACGAGTGTGAGGTGGGGAGTCCCTTCATGGATCGGATGAATTTCCATGTTCTGGATGTGGAGCTGGAGAAGGACAGAGAGGAGCAGAAGGCTGACCAGGCTGTGCATCGTGCAAAGGATATGGTGTGTCTGTATTCTGCTTCCCGACGACAATGTTGAATCTTGAGGCAGGGACAGGGGTTACGTCTCCAAGCATTCCAGGCAGAGTGTCGAGCTCAAATGGCACGAGTGCAGTCATCAGTCCACCAAGGCACCATTGAGCAGGTCGACATGATGATAGTTTGAAAATAAAGTGTCCTGCCTCCATGAGGGATGAGGAGAACTTGGCTGCCTGGTCTTCAAGGGATGAATCTGACTGGGGAGGGGGGATGCTAAGGGCTGCACTGAATTGAGGCCACTGATCTGGGGCCAACCGCCATTGGGGGCATGGGGCATACTCAGCTGGGGGCAACAGGCTAGCAATGTCAAGGAGAACCGGGAGGTGGTCACTCCCATAGTAAGGGCCAGGTGTCACAGCCGCGTGCTGAAATAATGGATCACCAACACAGAGATCTACAGTAAGGTGTATGGATGGCTGGTCTGTGGGTCATAATGAGTCTGAAGGCCCATAGGTGTGAGGAGAGTGAGGCAGGAACTCTCGAGGAGGAAACTAATGATAGATCTACTCAATCAATTCGTAAAGCCACTGGTTACCCACGGGTCCCAATGTGGATGGCGGGCTTTAACCCACCGACTCCCATTGACATATATATGTCCACACGTTTTGTCACTGTGACTCCCGTTGATGTATATAAATGAGCAGCAATTGCATGGTCCCTAATTTGCACAATTTTCATAGTTCATGTGTGATTTTTGGTATGTATACACGGGACACTCTCCTCTACAAGATGCCAGGCAGGGTCAGTACATTACCCTGCATGACCTCCCCCCCCACACGCCATTGTCTCGGCAATTCACCTGTTACCAGTCACCTGGCCAGTAAAGACATGTCGTGCCACGGTACGAAATTCAGGGCCAGAGTGATTCCCCAATCGATGACAATGTGGAGGACAAAGTTTAAGTAGCATTAGAGGAAGAAACAGTCAGAAATGATGATCAGGTAATGTCGCCAAAAAAGGTCAGGTATGTTGATGTGTTTGGTGAGTGAAACAATGATTATATTGCCTATATTACTGTGTGAAAACCAATATACTCTCGTACTATATATAAATTTTAACCAAATAAATAAATACCGCTTGAGTGGTGTGGAATAGTTACCCTCCCATAGAACTCATTTTCTTTGGAACCAGCCTGATAGAAAACCCAGGAAGGTAAGGGGTACTGGTACCTGTAACAAGTATTTTAAACCTCAGATGAGCGATTTCTCTATGAATTTTTGATTCCCACCAAAATTGGAGGTTTGAGCCAAAACAAAAAAAAATCCAAAATTGGTCAGAATTGGAGGGGGTCAGTGATGGAAAATCGGTTGGGGTAGAGCGGGTTTAAGTCCCCCATAAGGAGGCATGGTGGTTGGAGGTGGTCTTGTTAGTGCTGTAGCTCTTCCAGGGTCTTGTCCTGACATAGGTTGTATGTGATGGCTTCTGTGATCCAGCCCATAGAGAGTCAAAGGCGGATGGCAAGGAGTTCCATGACACCTTGGGGAGGCCTGGGGATTGTGAGTTCTGAGCAGGGGATGGAGCCATGGACCAAAATTGTGATGACTCCTCCAACTCTTTGGTGATCTGTGTAGACGACGTGGTAGCCCCGGACGGACAGGTGGGGGTTAGAGGAAAACCAGGTCTCACAAATGCCAACGACCCCAAGGGAAAGGGTTGTCATTGTCATCTTCAGGTCATGCATCTTAAGCAGGAAGGAATGGGCATTCCAAAGGAAGAAACGGTTGAGGTGTGGGGGAGACATTATTGTCAAATGAGGAGGGAGAGCACATGTGGTTGAAGTCTGATAAAGATATCCAGAAATGACATACCACTTTTATACAAAGATAACGCAAGGTACTGTGGGGGAGGTGCAACTGGGAGGGACTGGCCAGGGGATCCACAGGAGGGGCATTGGGATCAGCAAACTCAGCAGTGGTTGGATCAGAGACTGGCCTCTCACTGTGAGTAGGACGAGGACGATAACGTTGGTACATCAGAGCTGGAGTAGGATGGGTCACGATCTCAGGTGGTGGGGAAAGGTGGATGGCCGTGTCTGATTCCCTGTAGGTGATGTCCGCCTCTGGTGGCTGCAGATCCTGTTTCGTTTCGTTTCATTTTTAAATGCTCCAACATGCTTGCATGCATCAGCCTTGGTCACCTAATGGCGGCTTTCCACTGTGCATGATCCATTGCAGCCTCCCTGTTCAGTCCCTTAACCCTGAGGTCACAATGACCTCGTCCCATGTCTTTCTCGGTCTACCCCTCATAACCCTACCCCCAATATCAACACTTCTCACCTTCCTCACCCAGTTATCATCCCCCATCCCCTCCACATGTCCAAACCATCTCAATCTACCTCTCCTCATCACAGCACCAATACACTCCAGTCCCATCCTACCTCTCAACTCTTCCATCGTAAGCCCAGTCCCCCCAGACCTTGCACGCGGGGATGCACTACACATCCGCCTAATCATTGTCATTTCTGTATGTCTAAGCCGGCAAGTATCCTCCTCTTTTACTCACCAGGTCTCACTACCATACAGCATTACACTCCTAACACATGCTGCATACAAAGACCCCTTAGCACGTAGGGAGAGCCCTCTCAATGTCAGAAGAGGCAAGAGCTCCATGAACTTCTTCCAACCACTTCTCACCCTAGCCACAGAGCTAGCTCCAGCCCCACCTCCAGCACACAACATGTCTCCCAAATTACAAAACTTTTCCATACACTCAAGAGATTCACCAGTAAGTTCAATCCTTTCACGCCTGACAATCTCCACCTGCTCTCCACGACACGCCATACACTTAAAATCAGCATTATCTAGCAGTTGACCTATGATACCACTACATCTCTTGTGCACCCATTTATCACAAACACCACACAAGATAGAATTACTTCCCATGCCCTTGTGGCAAACTGCGCATGGCCACTCTCCCTCGTCTTTGACAGTACTGCCACCAACCCTAGATATCATCACTTTTGTTTTATCTGCATTTACCCTAAGGCCCTTGTGCTCCATACCATCTCTCCACTTCCTAAACCTTTCCTCAGCCTCCCTTTCGTTCTCTGCAATCAACACCAAATCATCAGCATACAATATCTCCCATGGAAGTCCATTTCTAAAGTCACGTGAGAGGGCTTCAGGTATCATGATAAACAACATGGGACTCAAAACTGACCCCTGATGCACAGCAACATTCACAGAAAACCCATCACTCAAATCTCCATTCACTTTTACCTGGGTGCAAGCACCCACATACATAGCTATAACCACCCTAACCAGCCACTCCTCCAAGCCAAGCTTTCTGATTGCCCACTTCATCACCTCTTTAGGGACTCTGTCAAAGGCCTTTTCCAAATCAACAAAAACAAAATACAGATCCCTTCTCCTACCAATATATTGTTCCTGAAGCTGTCGAACAATGAATATGGCATCAGTGGTCCCCCTACCTGGCATAAATCCAAACTGCATCTCATCAATATTCACTCTTTCTCCAATCATACCTTCTAAAACTCTCTCCATTACCTTCATTATCTGATCTAAAAGCTTTATACCTCTATAATTTCCTCTTTCCAGGGCATGACCCTTCTCTTTATACACATTTATAATTACATTCTTCAGCCAATCATCTGGGACAACACACTGTAGGGCAGAGAAACAGCTGGAGGTGATTGCAGCAAAACTGAGGCACTGCTGCATGGGGCAGCTGGGTGGGTGAGAGGAGACGGATGGTGCTGACTGAGCGGGGCGAGGGGGTGTAGCAGCGCGTGGTGCCGAGTTGAGGGCGCACAACTTTGTGTTCACAGGCTGGAGGGAGGATGGGTTGTTTTGGGCTGTCACATGGATGGCAAGGGCTTGCTGATAGACTGGGCAAGATCACAGTGTGACGGTGTGGGCTCAATCACAGGAAAAGCAGTAAGGGTCCTCTGTGCAAGGCTCCCCAGTGGTGGAGCGGTAGGGGTGAAAGCCGCTGCAGTGTGCACATCGAACATTTTTCCAAAAGGAGAAGGATCCATGCCCAAACTGGTGGCAAGTGTAGCAGCATAACAGAGGAAAGGTGTAAGTACCTACCGTGTAACAGGAATATCCCAGTACAACTTTCTCTGGCAGGGAGTCCTCGAACTTGAGACAGACGACCCAAGACTGGACCTGTATGCCATCCAGTCCAGATCGGGAGGTGAGGCATGAAACCTCTTCAAGGCGGCCTCCTGACCCTAGGCAGCAAACCTGAGAAAGAATGTCTTCGGTGAACAGGTAAAATGACACAGGGATGATTTTCGCAAATAAATAAACACTATCAGTGGGGGAGGTAGCCATCCAGCACTTGGCCTTCCATTCTCCCAGGGAAGTTAGGGATTCGGGAGGGGCAGGCAGCTTGGCTACATTTGCCTCTGCTATGCAGAAGCGAAAGGCAGCCCCTCGTCCCAATACTTGAAGCTCGTCCTCCACACTGTATTTGCTCCAAGAGCAAGCACTGATGACCTTAGACAGTGCCCTTGGGTTGGAAAAAACCGTACTGCCATCCAAAGTGCATACTAGGAAAGTGATCAGGCGCTCGCCTGTGGTGTTGTTAGTAGATGTTGTGGGCTTCAAATACTTCCCTGAGTGGGATGTGTCGTTCAGTCCACCATCTTCCTCGTCATCCTGAGGTGGCTGTCGTCCATGCTTGCCTTGGGGAGGCCCCACTTCTAGCATAGCCTCATCATCCATAGGCATAACTTCAGCTGGCTGGGTAGCCGGCGGTGCCATCGCCATGGCGTTCACTTACCTTGACCACGCCTAAACACGGCCAAATAACCGCGGTAGCAACGCCAAATGAGCCACAAATGTGCCCGTAATAAAATAATTAAGTAATCAAAGAGCACTTGGTGGGTTGGGGACTGAAAAGGTGCAGGATCTGATGGGGAGGAAAGCAGGAAAAAGGAGGAGATTGTTTATGTCTGACACACACGCATGATGTCACCGAGTCGCGTGTTACGTTTACAGCAGCAGCAATTTCTTTGACATAAAACAATCGTCATCCTATGGTAAATGGTTAATGCATGCTAATAATATTATAGCAGGTTTCAGTGGCACCTCTTATATACTGTATACCCAGTATAAAGTACAGAAGGCACAGCACTTTTGCCAAGTGGGGATGTTTGTAGTTATGTGTCGCCATCTGTTGAGCGTAGGAAAACTGCTGTAACTCGCTTTCCATCTTGTTCTCTATATGATTTCCTTTCACTACATCTTTGGGTTCCTACTCGGATCATCCTGTTAGTCCACCTTTTATCTGTTTGAAAGACTTGACTCAACTGTGCATTTCGTTTATTTGTGTGAAAAAATCTCATGCATGCCTTCGTTCCCACTTCCAAGGAGGTAATTTTATTTCTCCATGTAAAACCTAATATTGTCCACTTTAATTTCTCTCAGAACAATCATAAAGCTTCCTATCCATAAATTATAATTGGAAGTATACTCTTATATAGTTTTCTGTACTAAAACTCATGCATATATACCTATCCTTCATGATGTTACTATGCTTAACAAAACACCTCCATATCGTTTTAATTCTTCATTTGCTTTCGTTGGCATGTAAAGTGACTGTCCAAACGGTCTAAGTACACAAACTACAGTATATATACATATTTAGCACATTTCTCATTTATACAGGAATGGACTATCTGTTCGTCATAATTTGTGTTTTCTTCATATTAAACTTGAGCTTACTTTCAGACTGCCCATATTCAGATTACCTGTGATTTCACGTAGTTCTTTCCTGGCATCACTGAAAAGAAATATGTCATCAGTTAATCGAAATACGGTCAAACACTCTCAGTATACGATTCCCTTGCCATCTCATTCCATATTTCAAAAGCGTTCTCTAAGCATTCACTGAATTACTTGGGGGATACTGCGTCATCTTGTGTAATACCTCTCTGTATGGGTATGTTATATACTTATGATGCTTTATGTTAACAATGACGTGTCCATATTTCATTGAGTTCGTATATATTTATGTATGTATGTTATGTTTGTTTTTATTAGTTAGTCTGCGTGTGCATGCTTCTGGATCTGAGTGAGGCTAAACTGATTTCCCCTGAAGAAGCCTTGCTACTTATGCACTCCTGAAAGGGAGAAACCTTCGCCGCCACAGCCGGCAGGGCAAGTGCCTTGACGATTGCAGGAAGGGCGCTTGTATCTTCTAAAACTGATAAATATACTGTATATCCATACCTGGTCTTTGCATTGTTATGCCTGACCCTCACTTAACTCAGTGTTTTTTCTTCCTAAGTATTTATGTCATACATAGAAGAGTCTTGCATTTTGAAGGTGTCTCCACTGTTGTCCTTGTATTTTTAATATGATCTGTTCTTGAAAAACTAATACGATTTGTGGCTTGTTCTTTGTAAAGCTAATTTCTTTTGTTAGTACATTCGTGATTATGTTGTAAAGAACTGAAAGAAAAATTATTATACCAATTTTTACTTCTGTCAGACGTTTATATTTACCTTAACCCATTAGTGGCCAGAGTTCCTGTGAGAGGGATCCCACCGGACGGGTACTAAGCGTACCGCCCTCTGCCTATCGGCTCATAGTCGCGAAGCTCATAGGTCTGTACCCCGGGGTTCTCTTCTTTATTAAATTTGAAAATGCCTAGTTCTGTCCATTATACTGGACGCTGGGCACCAGTGGGTTAAGGAAACATCTCTCTCGGTGGCGGATTGATGAAGGCTATCTCAAATAAATCTCTCCTAAATTGAGAAAATTAAAGAAATTTTCTCATCTACTTGAACAATGAAATGAATATCGCTTCTTGTTAACACCTGCACAACGATTACTTATTTTGTATCCTACACTTCCCAACACCAGATATTTACTCAGCTCGCGAAAAACATGTATTTTGGAGTGTTCATGAAGGCTATATCAAATCCTCTCATTTTGGAAGTAGCGAGAATAATGACATAATGGATTGAAGTCAGGTTTGTTATTCTGGTTCGTTTTCTTCTGGTGAATGATGGGGTTGGTTAATTAATATTTATAAAAAGACTTTAAACGCCAGTTGATGTACTAGACTTTTTTTTTTCTTTTGGTCTTAAATGACATTTGTAATACGGTATACTATGAGTATTTTTTCACGAACTGGGTAGGCTACTGCTTTAACTTCTAAATATAGTACGTAAACAGTAGAACCAAATAAGCGATTATAGGAAATAATCAATCAATTAAAGCCATATGTATGAATATACAATAGTTACGTATATTAATGAAATATACTTTTCTTACAAACTCTTGCTATGCTGGAGTTTTGATGGCTTGAAACTTATTATAGGATAAACTTATCAACGAAACCTGTGCAACTGGAAACTGGTCTAATGCACTCTGAACCCGAAAAAGAGTCAATTAAAGGCTTAAATGCAAAATAAATAGCCAAGGAAAATGTTATACCCAGCCCCGAATATAATTCACTAAGACAGAGGATTTACGTGGCCCTCAAAACAATTCGCTAAGGAAAAGGTGTTACGAAATTACTAAGCCAGTGCTTTTCAACAGCGGTGACCGTCTTGGTGCGGTGAGTCGGCAGATGACAAATTTAAATGTCCATAATAAAATACATTCACTGAAATGGAAAAAAGGAGAGTGGAGCCAGTTTTCTGTTGACTGCTGCCGCCAAAGTGTCAAGTGAGTTGACTCATATTTTATACTTTTTAGTACTCCTGGTTATGTTCTTTCCCTGGCTGATGAGAGCTCAAAATTTGCACTTAAATCTAAAACAGCGGGAAAAGGGGTCAGTTTCAGAATAGTGCCAAAAATTACTCTGTGTGTTGTGATGCCTACGTTCAGCATGTCTGGCTGGCCTTATGTGGTGCTCCAGCTTGTGACCGTCTCTGAAGAAGGTTGAGGAAACTGTGACCTAAGCCACTGAGCATACTTAGGGCTTACAGTATGTGGTGGTGGCGAGGGAAGAGGAGAGGAGGATGTGATCAGCTTGAGATGCGACGGCCGAATGAAATCTCAGGTCTCAGGTGGGGCAGTTTAAATAATCTAGGCCTCCACACCTCCTGCCACTCCATTGGCTGACGTGGAGGGGGATTCTAATTGGCCACTTATATACCATAATACGATTTCTTCAGCCCACACAAACTCCGGGATTTTCAGTGCTTTTTTCTTGTTGATTCTGGAAATTTTGTGACACCTTCCTCGGCATTTTATTTTGACTCAGTCGCAGTCATAACCCCTTGTATTGGGCGATTTTTTTTTTTTTTTTTTTGTAGTTAACGCTTTCTGCCTCTGGACGTCTATATTCTAGTTAGGAAAAGATCCCTGATGGTATATGGATTAATAAAGGCTTTTTTAAACCTCTCCATTTGGAAAATCTCTCCCAAGCTAAAGTTGTCTGTGGAAGGCAAGAATAAAGTCGAAAATGTCTCGTTACTGAAGGAGTAAATATATTATACTGAACAAACTACAAAAATTTAATTTCTCCAAGCCATAAGAGCAAATGATTTATAGCATTTTATAGATAGGCAGATTGACCGATTGGCAGATCGACAAAGAGATAGACAGATTTGTAGATAGACCGATATATAGATAGATAACAGCGAGATATACAAATAGATAGGCAGACAGATAGAGAAAATTACAGATATAGATCGATGGATAGATAGAGAAATATAGATATACAGATACATAATGATATACAGACAGATAAAGATATATTGTGATTCGTATTATCTTTTACATCTGCTGACATCTCGTCCTCTGAGCTTTATTCTGTTTGTTACACCTATTTTACTTCCCTTAATATGTCGTGTTGTACTGTATATTCTCTTACTTCTATCGTCAGGCATTTGTGTGAAGCTTAGCACAGCACCTGGATCCTACATTTATAACAAAGGCAATAATCTATCCCCTACAGGTAAAAAAATCTCCCTCAGACTGAATATATTTGCTATACAGTAGTTCTTTCATCTTAACTTGGCTCAGATTCTCGTCCTTTAGCAGCTTCTTCCATGTATTTCATTGGCTGAATAAGACAATATAATGGCTCAGTATCTTTTCCTTAGCACTTCTTCGTGACTAGCATCGTATTCTATTGTTCATCTATTGTAACAACTCAGCATTCAAGATGGAGAGCTGAAAATTTTAGGCCAATTTAGAGTAAAAAGGATGTAGTAGTCAAATTTATTTTTCTAAGTCCAACCTTTTGAAGTCTTAAAATCTCTCTCATACTAAATACAGCTGTTTATACATCCATCCTTTACCAGCTCATTTTATTTAGGGCAGTTGCAGAAAAGGACAATGCTACAGCTCCACATCCTTTCCATCGCAGCTTCATCGTGACTAGCATCATATTCTAAGTGTAAGTCTAATGTTACAACTCAGCATTCACAATGGAAGGATGGAAATTTTAGGCCAAATTAGAGTGAAAGAGGTATTGTCGAAAGTAGTTTTAAAAAGAGGCCATTTGTTTCGAAAGTTTAATATGCTTAATTCAAAATGGCAATACATTATGACCATGATTCAGAAACACTAAAATTTACATTTGTGTTCTAGATATTGTGACATTCTCTTTAACTGGTATTCTCGTTGGTTAAGGAAGCTCCCTAATACCTTTTCCTAGGCGATATAATTTTGGATGTGGAAGGTTTAGTGTCCTTTTCTACATTATCTACGAAAAGTATTGCTATATTAGAAGGATTTATATAATTGAGAACGGGATAGTAAGGTGTAATAAGCAAAATAATCTCTTAGGGAATGGTGTTAGGGAGCTTCCTTAACCCGCCCTGTCCCGTCGACCTATGGGTATGTTGCAACGATTTGCATTTGCCAGTCCCGGTGACGTACCGGTACGTTGTGCAATTGCAATGTGCATAATTTCGACAATTTTCAAAATTCGCGCTTCACTTGCGGTACGTACCCTCGCATGACCTTCCCCACCTGCCACCAGGCGGGGACACTCGGCGACCCCGCGCGACCCACGCTAGCCCACCACTCGTCCACTCACCTGGTAGCAACGGTCCTGCTCAGACATGGCTAAGAGAGGTCTCTCAGACAGCGAAATTCAAGTCGCCCTGGACACCTTTACAGGCGACAGTGATTCCCCACTGGACGACGAGGATATGGACAAGGATTATGTGCAGCCAGAGGAGGAAGAAAATGTGCAGCCAGAGGAGGAAGAAACCACCAGCAGTGACGAGGAAGTTCCGTTTCCCAGGAAGCGGCAGTACGTGACTTACCGTGCTGCTAGAGAGGGGCAGCAGGCAAAGAAGGCATGTGCAACATCCTATCCCTATCCCCAACGTGATTATGAACCAGAATTCGAGGACGAGGACGATGACGGAGCCGTGGGACGTGCTGCCACGTGGTATGGACGTGAGGTGATAACTCATCATGGCCCAGAGCGCACACCACGTCGTATGAGCAGGTATGGGTCTAGCATTTTGTTTGGGGAGTTAGGAAGTCAAGTGGAGGGAGTGGGGAGTGAAAGGGAAAGTCCAGGAAGGATTAGGGAAAGTGAGAGTGACGTGAGTGAGTCATTGCTCTCCCTACGTAGTGTGAGGCGGCGTAGTGGATCACGTGGGCCAGTGCGGGTGCGTTCCTTATCACGTGGGGTTGTGAGGGAGGAGGAAGGTGGGGAGGAACCACTCCCAAGCACATCTTATGCTCCCCAATATCCCCTAACACGTGGTCGAGCTAGGGTGCATGAGAAAGCACGTGGTGTTGTCATGGAGGGGGAAGGTGGGGAGGAACCACTCCCCAGCACGTCTTATGCTCCCCAATATTCCCCTATTTCATCCCCACAGCCCCCTAATGTTCCTCAAGGCCGTAAGGGTAAGGGAAAGGGAAAGGGAAAGGGTAAAGGCAGAGGGAAGAGGAGTGACAGTGGGGAAGCCCTCCGCACTCCTTCTTCCCCACCTCCCCACCAGGATCTCCTCCCCACCCAGACTAAGACGGTGATGGGGATGATGAGGACGAGGGATTTGTGTCGTGGAATTGGGAGGATGGGAGGGATTTTTATCCCCTCATTCACCCCTTCACTGAGCAAGGGCGATCTGACTGCATTGCTCCAGGAATTCACTGTAATTCCACCAGGTTGGATTTTTTCCACCTGTTTTTCAGCGAGGCATTTGTGGAGCAGATTGTATACCAAACCAACCTGTTTGCAAGCGCCCAGCGCCTAGAGAGTGAAAGATTGGGAACAAGGGGTAGGCATTCAATCATCTATGATTACCCTGTCTCCCTCCCAGAAATGTTTTTTTTGCCCTGGTCCTTTTGATGGGTATTATACGAAAGAATAGAATTCCTGCCTACTGGACTAGGGACCCTGTTGTGTTTACCCCAATATTTGGTCAAGTGATGAGCCGTAATCGGTTTCAACAAATTCTAAGTCGCCTCCATTTCTATGATGCTCATGATGCAAATGCAAACAACACTGATAAAATGAGGCGAATTAGGTTGATCTTTGATCATCTCAGGCAAACCTTTCGTTCCTCATTCTATCCCTATAGAGACCTCGTCATAGACGAGAGTCTCGTGTTGTGGAGAGGCAATATTTCATTTAGGCAGTATATACCCAGCAAAAGGCACCGGTTTGGGTTCAAGATCTTTGTTATGTGCGACTGTAGGACTGGATACGTGCAAGACATAGTCTTGTACACCGGTGCACAGACAGACATAATAGAAGATCGAAGTATTGGACTGTCGGGAGCAGCGGTAAAGACGATGATAGAAGACTACCTTCATCGTGGTCACGTTCTCTACCTGGACAATTGGTACACTAGCCCTCTTCTCGTTCATTATCTTCACACACATGAAACGGGAGTCTGTGGAACCGTAAAGGTGAACCGGCGTCACATGGCCAAGGTAGGGCGGAAACTTGCAAGGAATGAGGTTGTCTTCTTCAAAGTCAACAACATCCTTGCAACTGTGTGGAACCACAACAGAGAAGTAAGCCTCTTGTCCATGGTTCACAGCCCCTTGATGCACCGTACTGATTCCATAGATTACCGTAGCGAGAACAGGCGTCTTATTTGGAAACCTGAGTGTGTCATGGATTATAATATAAACATGCGCCTCGTGGACCAGTCAGATTCCATGATATCGACGGTAGAGTGTGCCAGGACCACGATGAAGTGGTATAGGAAACTGTTCTTTCACTTGCTAGATATCACTGCTCTGAATTGCCACCACCTTCACGCCATGACAACAGGAGTTCAGGAAACATTTGAAGGGTTTGTGAGGGAGCTCACAAGAGAAATCTTTGCACGGTATGCTGTTGAAAGGCCCCAACATCGCACCCGCACTGCCCCTATTGCACAAACTCCCCTGAGAATATCCGGCCGCCATTTCCCCACTCCTATCCCTCCCCAGCCAAACAGACCTATAGTCTGACAAATCTAAACGTAGGGTTTTGGTGGAGTCACCCCCTCCCTGCACTGTTGCCACGTTTCCGAGCTGACCTCTCCATCAGCGATGACCTTGACACTGTTTCCCTCTTGTGATCTCCGTTTTTCTAATACCCCCTATACCCCTGCCACCAACACCCCCTATACCCCTAACCCCAACAACACCCCCATCAACAACACCCGCTATACCTCCACCACCAACACCTCCTATAAATATAGACCCCCACCATCAACACCTGTATAATAATTAGCCGTTGATAATTGCTATGCTATTTTATTGAGAGCATACGGAAATGTAACCTACCGTACCGTAACTGCTTGACTCTCTCTCTCTCTCTCTCTCTCTCTCTTTCTCTCTCTCTCCTCCTCCTCCTCCTCCTCCCAGGTACATTGGGAAACATTCTACCCTATTGCTCAAACTCCCTAATCTTACAATCCCATCTGTCTTAATCCTTCCCACTGCCTTGGTTCCTAAATCCCTTAATTGATCTATTTTTAACCTAAGTGTCCCCACACCTTTTAAACCATTTACCTCTCTGTCACTATTCTCCACCATATGTATCAACTTGTATTACATTGTGTATAGAACTTTCATACTGTATGCTGTACTACTGTATAATGTTTAAGAATACCCACTGTTTAGTGGAAATAAAGTTTTATTATTATTATTATTATTATTTCTCTCTCTCTCTCTCTCTCTCTCTCTCTCTCTCTCTCTCTCTCTCTCTCTCTCTCTCTCACGTGTCGCGTGAGTGCTGCCACCCCAGAGCTGTTTGATATATTTATTTTAATTATGAAAGGATCGCCTCTTCCCACTTTTATCCCTTCAAATTTTCTTGCAATTATACTTGCTAAATTAATTAGCAATGTTAGAAGTGTTGGGGAAGTAAATAATAATTAGAATATTTTTAGAGCAACACTGCCAAATTTTTATGCCACGTTTCTCTATTATCGTATAATATAGTATGCAGAATAGTTTTATTCTTCCTTGATACATGTCAGCACTTTCATTACAGTTATATTAGTATGAGTTATGTTTATGTATCATTCCTACTACACAAACCACAGGCGTTATACATCGTAGGGTTAGGAAACATGGCATTAGTGTAGGGAGGGGGTGACTCCACCCAAACCCTATGTTTAGATTTGTCAGACTATAGGCCCCAATGCAGGTGTCACGTGTGCAGTAATTCCCAGGTGAGGCTCACGACACAGAGGAAGGACACCCGCTATGAGTGCGTGCAGTGTGACGTGGGTCTCTGTATTCACCCATGTTTCAGTGAATATCACACGTTGATGCAATTCTAATATGGTGTGAATGCGAAAGGACGCAGAAATTATGAGTCAGTCATGATGATCTCCAAATATTAGTATAAAGTGCATACGGGTAGAACATAAGTGTAAAAATTGTAAGTATATAAATATGCCCTAAGTGGAAACTTACATAGCTAGGGTTTTATGATGCATATTCTGTCGCTCAGTGCAATAAATACGGCCCGTAATTATATAATTATTATTACTGCAAATGTTTACGGGTATAATATAAGTTCAAATTATTGTAAGTGCTGAAATATATTCTAAGTCAAATATTCATAGCGTGTGTATAGAGATGCGATTTCCTGACGCTCAGTTGAATGAATAAGGCACGTAATAGTGAAAATAAAAGTCAGCAAGTGGTAAAGTGTGTAATATATGTGAAGAATTAGTATATAAGTGTGTGAGTATTATGGTGGTCGAAACATTCATTGTGAGGGTATTTTCATGCGATATTCTCACGCTCACTTGAATAAATAATGCCAGTAAGTATGTACAGTGCAGTATAGGGGTGTAAACGTGTGTAATGTAAGTGGAAAATTATAATTGGAGTGAATAAATAAAGTAGATGAAACACGAGTGTTTGAGATCGTGGTTGCTACGTGAATATGCGCTAGCATATCGCTAAATGCCCTCGTAATGAATGAAAATAATTGAAAACCTTTACAGTGGTGGAGGAAAGGTTCTATGTAAAGGGAAAAATAATTGGAAAGTGATAAAACAATTTGGTATGTTGAAATACGAGTCATAGCGAGTGCGCTTACTAAGCTGATGTGCGCTAGACTTATGCTGCATGTCATCATAATGAATAAAAACATCTGAAAACACTTACAAACAGTTGTAATTGGTAAAATGTCATTGAAACAGAAGTATACAAGTAGAAAAAATGATAGGTTGACTGATACAAGACAGCATATAGCATGTTACGACTCGGACCAAACTCGCTATGCTTGCGCGGTGGTACAATGCTTATTTTTCATATATATGTGTCTGAAATCCATTATATTGTTACTGTTATTGTTTATTCGTTCAAATTCAATAAATATAGAGGTGTTGTGTGTTGTTTCTCTCAGTATTCCTTACCATAGAAAACGTGAGCGCGTATCACGTCCATTACAAAACACGACACCTGGCTCGGGGGACCTCACCTGAATGGACCACTTCTAGACCGCGGGAACCACTTTCTTTGTGATTTTCCTTCGTTTCTCGACCTAAGCGGAAGTTTTAGCCAAAATTTTTTTTTTCCAAAAAGGCTCGGGACTGGGGGATGTCGGAGGTGCGGAAATCCTCGGGACGTGACGGGATAATCTACGTGAATACGGGACCTTGACTGAGCTCCCATTGGTCTGTATTTTCTTTTTTTAGGGCTGGTTAGTATAATTTTGTACTCGTATTTATGCAGCGTATAGCGATATGAGATTTGCTTATATATGTCAGACGAGGATAGTGAAGTCTAAAAAGCAAAATAAATTGCTTAGTAAGAGGTGAGTGGGAATTTAACGGGCGAGTGTGGATCATTGACACAAAGGGACGTATTTTTGGTAGCACATGAGGCTTCGTAGCACATCTTCCTTAGTGATTTATTTTGCATAATATGCCTTAACCTTCTCTTCTGGTGCTGAAGAGGGACGCCTTCACGTGGTGCCACCGATACAGCTGGGCGGCTCCCCTGTAGTTATACAAACGTCCCTCAGTTACCTCTCTATCCACCAAGAGGAGGATGGTCCTCATATAGCCTTCATTAATTTTTCCTTTACTAGGGTTCTCTCCAGAGCTGAGTAAATTCGTCTGGTGATAACGAGAATAATGCAGTAAAAGATGCAGACTGTTTTATTGGGTTAATGTACTCAACATTCCTTATTAACCTGCCGTGTGCCGGACACCCCAGACATAAAATGGCACACCAGTGCCGGCCAATTTTCGATTTTTTTTTTCTTAGGCTAAATCATAGATTTTGATGTGAAAAAAACGAATATGATCCTTAAAAGACTCAGCGGAGGCTACAAGTGCGTTTTCTGGAAGTCTCCGGTCTGCCCCTCAGTTGTGGTTTCCTAGAAGAACTGCAGCGAAGGTGAGAGAAAACCTCGTTTTCTATGGAGGTAAACTCAGGTATTCTGGCCAACGTTACTCTCGGAAGGTCTAGGAATGTTTTTTTACATTTTTCAGTTCATTCATACCAATTTTCACTGGATTTCATCCAGAAAACATCTTTTTTTCCCATATAAATCACTTAGTACTGCAACACCTGTCACCTGTCACGTATCTCTCTCACTGTGCATCCTTCGTCTTACATTTATGGTAACTTACGTACAACTTTACTTCACTGTGTACTGCACTTACACTTATGGTAAATTATTTACAACATGCCTTCAGTATACACAGACACTGTAAGGGTATTTCTGAGTGTCTCACTGTGAATACATCGTCTTATACTTACGATAATAACATTACTTCACTATATATAATCCTTACACTTACGAGAAAATGTTTACAAGAGTCTTTCACTGTCATACTCAATAGTTTTGAAGAGTGTGGTACTCCTTAAAGCATGGATAGATGCACAGACCAAGGTCGCATTGTACACATATATACCTAGAAGCCTTCCGCTGAGTACGCGGCCTTGCGGTGCTATTTGCACACACATGACACCTTAGCTGCGGATCCTGACGAGTCTCAGTGGAAGGGATGATCGTGGGGAAGTGGCGACCAGTGAGGCGGATAGGTGTTGCAGCGGTGTGGTGGTGGCGAGCGGCAGCCCTTTCCTTTGAGTATTCCCCCAGTATTTCCCGCACCAGCTCACAAATATAGCCTTCAAAGGTCTCCTTTATGCCAGTTACCTGAGCGTGGAGCAGGTGAGCATTTAGGACTGTGATGTTGAGGAGATGGAAGAATAGTTTCTTGTAGCACTTCATCGTAGGCCTGGCACAATCCATGCTGGAAATCATTGCCAAATCATTGCGTTCGACTGATCTACTTGTTGCATATTCACATTGTAGGCCAGGACAGGTGCTGGTTTCCAGACGTGGCCCCGCCCTTCTGTTCTGTAGTCGATGCTGTTGGTGAGGTGTACGAGTGGCCTGTGTACAGACGAGAGGAGGAAGACTTCTCTGTTGTGATACCAGGCTGTTGCAAGGATGTTATTGGCCCTGTAAAATACAACTTCGTTCCTTTGCATCTTCCTCCCCACCTTCACCATGTGCTTGCGGCTCTTTTTCACAGTGTCACACAGACCTGTCTCTGAAGGTGAAGGTACAGCTGCCAGCACTCCCACGTGTTACAGGGGCACGAGGGTTTGAAGAGATGTGGCACCACTGTGATTATTTACTTCGAAACAGTCCACGTGAGTGAAGCAGAGTAACCTCGATATAGTTCCGTTAAGGAAAGATGTTTGTTGTATGTAAGCTCCATTTCGTAAGGTTGGCATTTCAACCCGAATTATTGGCATAATTTACATTATTCTACATAAATATAATAATCGCCCATATATGACGTATTATGATTGACCACAGTTTTGAGGTGAACTGACGTGTAAAGGAGGGTGGGAGGGGAGGGAGGGTAGTCCCCAACCCCACCTGGGGTAAGAAGGAGGATCTCCCATATGGAGTCAGAGAGGAAGGGGGGGGGGATGCTGTAAGCTTCACACATGACACGGTGAGACGAGACCACATCTGCTTCATTACTCTCAATACTGGAACTCAGCAATACTGAACAATCGTAAAATAATGAGTGACTTCATGAAAGATAAAAATGGTAGATTGCTAGTGGAGAAGGGAGAAAAAGTGAGCAGATGGAGAGAACAATTTAAGGAATTGTTGAACATGGAGAATGAAAATAATGCAAGTGTAAGTGGCTGGGAAACGGCTGGGAGAAAGAGGGATGTGAGAAGAGAGGAAGAAATCAGTTGGATGGAAGTTGTGGAAGCAAATGAAGAAAGTTAAAATGGAGAAAGCCCCAGGAATTGATGAAGTGTGTGGTGAAATGCTGAAGCATGGGGGAGAGATGGCAGTAGAATGGATGTGGAAGATGTGCAGATTGGCCTGGGAGGAAGGTAGAGTCCCAGAGGATTGGAAGCCAGGAAGAATTATTCCCCTGTACAAAGGAAAATGGGAAAAAGAAGTATGTGGTAATCATAGGGTCATATGTCTTCTCAGTGTAATAGGAAAAGTACATGGTACGATACTTATTGACAGAGTTAGGGAAATAATAGAGGAATCAGTTGGAGAAGAATAGAGAGGTTTCTAGGAAGGGAAGAGGTTGTGAAGTCAGATATTCATTCTTAGATCTTTAGTGGAAAAGTTTCTAGAGAAAGGTAAAAAGTTGTATGCAGCCTTGATGGTTTTCGAGAAAGCATATGACAGGGTGGATAGACATGGAATGTGGAAAGTATTAGGAATATATGGAGTAGATGGGAAGTTCTTGAATGCCGAGAAGAGTATGCATGAGGGTGCTAAGGCTGCAGTGCATGTGGATGGTGACCTGAGTGATTTTTTCTATTTGAAGGTTGGGTTGAAACAGGGGTGCGTTACGTCTCCATGGTTATAAAAGGGATACAAGGCAGGGCAGTGGATGTTGGAGCGGCCCTATTGAGAGAGGGGAGTGTTTGGAAACTCCCTGTACTGTTGTTTGCAGATGATACTGTGTTGTTAAGTGAACACGAAGGGGAGCTGCAAGGCTTGGTGGATGAGTTTGGAAGAGTGTGTAAGAAACGGAATCCAAAAGTGAATGTAGGGAACAGTAAAATTATGGTCTTCGTGGGAAGTGAAGTCAGTGAATGTATAATGAGGTTGTATGAGAAGGAAAAATGAAAAATGTGAGTGTGTTTAAGTACTTTTGTAGTGTGATGAGTAAGGATGGAAGTTCAGAGGGTGAAGTGCTTGAAAAGGTGCAGCAAGGAAGAAAGGTTGCTGGATCTTTCAAAGCAGTGAAAGGGAAATGAGCATGGAAGTGAGAAAATTACAACATGACAGCATTGTGATACCAACTCTAACGTATGAAAGTGAAGCTTGGACCTTGTTGGAGGGACAGAAGTCAGGAATGAGAGCAGTGGAAATGAGTTATTTGAGAGGAGCATGTTGAGTCACATGGAGAGACAGACAGACAACTGAGAAAGTGAAGGAGCGTTGTGGTGTGGATGTGGATGTTATAGGCAGTGTTAGGAGAAACACAATGAGGTGGTTTGGCCATGTGGAGAGGATGGAGCTTGAGAGACTGACGAGGAGAGTGTATGTGACTGAGGTGGAAGGGGGGAGAGGGAGGCGGAGGCCGAGGATGAGATGGAGGGATGGAGTTGAGAGGTATGTGAGAGAGGGGGTGTGAGCTGGGAGCAAGGCAGTTAAATGGCGGAGGACATGGCGACAGGGAGGCGATTTGTTTGTGGTTAACCTTTACGGGATTAAGGCGTCTGGAAATATAAAGAGAGAGAGAGAGAGAGAGAGGGTAATGTTCCGAGGCACGCCAGGAAGCTTTTGGTGGCATACTGACCGTGGAGCACTGCTGTAGATATATATGGAGAAATTTTGGTGGTCTTGCCACGTGGAATGAGTGAAAAGTTTGAGACTGACGAGGGAGGTAATGGTGGTTTATATATAACGCGGGGCTGGGGATTGTTCGGGAAATGTGTGGTCGTAGGCTGCATACTGGTTGTTGCAGAGATTATTTTGTGGATCTGAGAGTGAAGAGAGTGGGGGGGAGGGTGGAGATACAGACAGATACAGAGACCTGCCAAATATGTTCCTGTCTATCCAGCTTCAGGTTCACACAACAGGTAAGTCAGGAAGAGCAGCTGCATTTGCCCATCTTCCAGCAGCTTTACTAACAATTTCAAACAGCAGAATCACCAGAGCTACGGTGTGTCCACCAGCCAGAACTGCGAACATGCCCTGGAACGAAATTTGATGGTATAGATCATCCACTCACATGATTTTGTTAGATTGATGTTTGACCTAGCCCTGTGACTTTGACCTTTGACATACAGTTCGAAAAACAGTAGCTTTTCTCATCCACTAAATATAGCTTAAATCAGATGAAAACTGAAAAAAATTTACACACACACACACACACACACACACACACACACACACACACACACACACACACACACACACAGTTTTTACAGAAGAAAACAATTTTGAGAGGGATGATATGGAACATGCATGCCCACACATATTACCAGATATACAAATGTCTGAAAAAGAAATACAAGAGGAGCTAAGTAAATTAGACAAAGAAAAAGCAAATGGTCCTGATGAACTTTCATGTTGGGTGCTACATGAATGTGCAGAGGAGTTGAATAAACCATTATCTTTAACTATCAAGAAATCCTTGAGACAAGGTAAACTACCTGATATTTGGAAGAAAGCAAACATTGTTCCCTTATTCAGGAAAGAGAATAGACAAAATCCACTCAACTACCGACCAGTATCACTAACCAGTGTTGTAAGCAAGGTATTAGAAAAGCTGATAAGAAAAGTTTGGGTAAATCATCTAAACCATCTAGAAGAACACAGTATGATAACAGAAAGACAATTGGGTTTCAGAAAGAGAAAATCATGTGTTACTAGTCTGTTAAGCTACTATGATACAGTAACAGAAACATTACAGAAAAGAGAAGGATGGGTGGACAGTATGTATTTACATTTCAAGAAAACATTTGACAGAGTACCGTACCAAAGACTTTTATGGAAACTGTACCATCAGGGAGGAATCCGAGGCAAACTGTATTGTTGGCTGCAAGATTTTCTCAAAAAAGGAGAAATGAGAACAGTGCTAAGGGAAAATTACTCATCATGGAGGGAAGTGACTAGAAGAGTTCCACAGGGCTCAGTGCTGACACCAGTCACGTTTTTAGTGTATATAAATGATATAGATACTGTAGGAACATTGGAAATGAAAGCTATCGAAATATGTTTGCTGATGATGCAAAAAATACAAAGGAAAATTACTATTGCAGACTCTGGTAAAGAGCTACAAGAAGAATTAAATAAACTTCATGAATGGAGCAATACATGGCAAATGGAATTCAATGTTGACAAGTGTCATGTAATCAAGTTTGGTAAAAGTGGAAAAAGACCTGATTGGGATTATAAGTTAGGAAATAAAACCCTACACACATCAGAAAGAGAGGACCTAGGTGTGATTATCAAAAACGGACTATCTCCAGCTGACCATATCAGTGAGAAGGTACGGAACATGTATACACTGCCTGCAAATATGAGAATAGCATTCACATACATAAATGAAGACATGCTAAGAAAGATAATAACATCATTCATCAGACCAACCCTGGAGTATGCATCAATAGTCTGGAGTTCTCATCTCAAAAACAAATAAGATCGAAAAAGTTCAATGGGCTGCTAAAAGATCGGTACCAAGCTTAAGGAATTTAAGTTACGAAGAGAGACTAGAAAAACTGAATCTGTCTACACTACAGGAGAGAAGGAAAAAAGGAGACCTGATTATGGTATATAAATGCATATCAGGGAAGGAGAAAATAAACATAAATGAGTACATAACCTATGGGGGTGCATCAGCAAAAGGACGCTACAAAAAACTGCATAAAAAGAGAGGCGATAAAGACGTAAGGAAATTTGGTTTCCGAAATAGGGCAATTGATCAGTGGAATGCACTACTGAATGAAATAGTGTGTGCCAAAGTATTTCATAAATTTAAGGATATGTAGGTTAAAAATGGTTTAAGACAGGAGACAGTACGAGCTTGACTCATTCCTGTAAAGATACAATTAGGTATGAACACACACACACACACACACACACACACACACACACACACACACACACACACACACAAACACACACACACACACACACACACACACACACACACACAAACACACACACACACACACACACACACAGCACGAAACAACACATGATATCAAGTGAAAGAGAGAGCCATACAGCTACCAAGACCCACCCATAGGTTTGTGAGGGTGAGTGTTGTACTGACGGTGATCCTGGTGGGTAGGTTGAGGCAGGAGGTGGAGTTGGGTACCATGGTCATGATCCACTGGTAGTACAAGCCAGCCTCAGCCACGGAGAACATTCTGTACAACACGAAACCGTTTTTTTTTTTGTGTGTGTCAGACTCTGGGCATACACTTAGCAGCCCGTTCCCTGAGACCCAGCATCCCTCCTACGTACTATGCACCTCCACATGCCAATACTTCAGGCCTAACACCCACCGTCCATACTGAATACTTGCTGGGGCTGTCCCATACAGGACTGGTGTACTATAATTAGTGGAGATATCTGTGCAAAATGTCAGAGGGGTATTATGATATATCAGTAAAATCTGCTTTAACGAAATTCGAATCCTTCAACTGTTCCCTGCTGCAGCCAGGATTCAAAACCGCGTCCTTTGGGACTGCGGGCCACCTGCCTATCAACTCAGCCACTCTCGAAAAGTTGTGTCAAATGACAATAATTTCAAGCGAGCAAGTATAATTTTTAAAAATATAATTATTATCAGTAAGTAAGCACAGTCAACGAGAGTCTTATCTAGGAAGAAAATGGGATCAGTAATAGTAAACGAAGCTTCAAAATGCTCGGAAGCCTAAAGAGCAGTGAAATATATTCTCAGATAATAAATTAATGCTTATAAAACATAAATCGAGGACAGGCAAGCCCGCGTATTCTGTCGCTTATTTTTTTAACAGTGTAGGGATAAATTGTGGTCTGCATACTACATTTTAAAATGGACTCGGCAGCGACGGAGAGAATTATTACAACTACATCTCATCACATTAATTCTTTCACTTAACTTGATCCAGATTTTCATCCTTTACACCCGTCGTCACGCACCTTGGCCCATATTCTCATTGATTAAAGAAGCACCTTAACACTTGTATCTACGCAATTTTTCTTTCTTCCTTCTTAATATCCTCCTCTGTCATTTAAATAATCCAAATACCATCATACTCAGCATAAAAAAAACACACACTGATATTAGCCAGCTGTATAAAAATAATAATAATAATAATTAACTAAGGCAGAGGTGCTAGGGAGCATCATAAATATGGAATATACGAACTCCAATCTCTTAAGCCCCTCCCCTTTCACGAAGTCGTGGCCCCATCCCTGCTTGCCTACTCTCCGAGCGGTGGGTGAGAGGGGGCAAGGCTTATGAGACAAGTTCATTGGTGACAGGTACAGTATTTCACATAACTCAGTAGCAGCAAGCTGTGTATAAAGAGAGGTGTCTTCGTCCCCATTGAACTCTGTAGTAACACATCTTGAAAATGACATTTTTCCTATGGACTTTTAAAGACTTACTAGCAGACTAAACGCTTCGTTAAAACAAATAAAGTTGGGGAATTTTTGTTTTATTCCTGATAGTTTTATTAACACCGAATAAATAATAACAATAATTCTCTATATAGCAGTTTATGGCAGTTCCATCTGTGTACTGATTGGCTAGCTATTATGATGTCACTAGCTCCGCCCCCTTATCACACATCACTTGGTGGGAAAGCGGTTTGTTTGTGTTTACAGTCTATTTTTGTAGCAATGATGCGTTGTCGCTACTTGCAAAGTTAATTCGAGAAAGAGAAGGAAGTTTGTATCTTTTCATGTATTTCTGCGAAGCTGACACAAGGTATTACGAAAGTGGCTATTGATGCCTGCAAAAGAAAAGATCTATCGCACGTGAAGTAAGACCATAGCATTTCATTTACTCTATGCATTTTCTCCCAGTGTTTTATCATTTGCCTGTCATATGACAATGTCAAGCTCTCTTTAAAGCAATGTTCGTGCCCTGCTTGAAATCTACCAAGACTAGGAAACAACATTCGCAGTCCTGTTTCGTATGAAGACCACATACAGCAAGTAATTTATCAATGTCGAGTTTTTGCTTTCAGAACATTAGATTTTTATTGGAAATAAAAGATTTAAACTTTCAGTACCTATTCAGTTAGCCATTAAGTGACACAATGATAATCTTCTGTCAGTTTCAGCATTACTTGATAGTTCCCTAAAGTTTGTTGTCTTAGTTGTGGATGTGCAGTATTTTCATCAGACTAGACTATGGTTTTAAATGCACAGAATGGGCTACTGAATATAAAGGTTGTCTAGCGAGTTTTGTCATTACTGTTTGGTATGAGGTAGATTATATATATATGGAATATTGCATTAGTTTTCCAATATGTTTTTCTTTGTTTATGTGGTAAAGACAATTTCCCATGAATAATAATACCAAACCATTGTGTATAACTATTGCAAAAAACATGATAATGGAACTTTTTTTTTTTTTTTTTGCTTAGAATGTCTTGAAAAATCATCACCAGAAGTTAATGACAAAACTCGCTGGACACCTTGTACAGTATGGTAACACGGATTTGCTATTGTGTAGTTAACAGCATTTGGTTCTGTCGTTTAAATTCATATATAATGAAAGTTCTTAACAGTAATGTCTTAGCTTATGCCATCCTTATCGCAAAATTTGACAAGATAAAGTCTTTCAGATTACGCTTCATAATTACAGTAAGGCACGATGGAGGAAGGATTAGTTAGGCCTAATTTTCCACCTTAATTTTGGTTGGTTTTCTTTCTAAGCTTACCAGGTTACTGCAGGTTCCTAAACTGGATAATGTCTTTGCTAATATAACTGCAGTATCAGTTTCATGCCAGGAAGCTACCGTTATTTTATATCTCTGTGCGTGTACAGATAGTTTATGGTAAGGAGGTGTGGCCCAGGCGGGCCTGAGTAAAAGTTGCCAACTAGTTAATTTCCTTGAGTCTCACATGCACACACCTCTATACTCACCCTGGGTAGCAGAAACAAGTACAGCTATGGCTCATCATCCTTTCTACTGCATTTCTTTGTTATTAGTATCATTATCCAGTGTTCAACCATTGTTTGCACCTCAGTATTCAAGACTGTGAAATGACAAGTTTAGGCCAGGTTAAAGAGTACACCTAGCACCAACTAACCATCTTTGTAAATCTTATCCTAGAGTTCATATATTTTTTTACACTTCAGCATTCAAGATAGAGAGATGGTAGTTTTAGGCCAGTTCGATTACACAGTATTCCCTACACAGTCTAACCATCCACTTACCTTTTGCTAAGTGCTGGAACAAGAGGACTGTTCTTCTGGCCTACTATGGACAGCATCACGGGCAGGAACCGCTCCCTTGACATGTAGAAGTCGCATCTCCCTAGAGAACAATAACAATATCACTACTCATTTCACTCTAACTTGGCCCAGATTTTCGTCCATTTGTTACATATTTCACGTAAGTTAATGGCAGGGAAAGATAATACCAGTACTCTACATTCTTTGCATATCACTTGGTTGACCAGCATCATATTAAACTGCTAATCTGTTGTTATAATTCTACATTCAAGATAGAAAGGTGACAATTTTAGGGCAAGTTAGAGAAACATTAATTCTTTTCATCTGAACTTGGCCTAAATTTTCCTTTTGTAACTCATTTCACACAGCTCATTTGGCAGAAAAAGATAGTGCCGCAGCTTACATTTTAGTGTTAATCTACTGTTAACTCAACGTTTAAGGTGGAGATATGACAATGTTGAGCCAAATTAGGGTAAACGGATTATAGGATCTCATACTCCACAAAGACTTATTTTCCACACCAGTAAATCCTCCCTCCCCCCTGCACACACACTCATTTGATGATACTAATTAGCAGTTCATAGAGGTCCATTAATATTTCTAAGTACCAATCTGTCTCTCTCTCTCTCTCTCTCTCTCTCTCTCTCTCTCTCTCACCTGTAATGGAGAAGTCTTGTGCAATCATCATAAGCAGCATCAAATCGAGATCCACAAGAACATGGTGTCCGGGTCGAACCATTGTGCTGATCACTTTGAAGAATTCTGCTATTGTGTGATGTCTGACCCTCCCAGCCTCCTCTGCCTCCATCACCTCTCGATATATCCCGGATCCCACTGACTGGGGGAGGTATGAAGGAGAGATCATCATCATCATCATCTGAATTTAACTCAAGCAAAAGATGAAGGATTTCTGAACAGTGAAAAAACAATGTAAGAAAGGTCTGTCATAGCTGTTCACTTGTACTAGTGCACAATAAAGGTGTGTTCTGCCAGGCCACACTGGCGGGGTAGTAACACCAGATATCAGATGCACAAGCAGGAATTTTCTTGCACTTTTTTTCCAAAGCAAAATTTTGCCTCGCATTTGGAAACGCAAAAATGGCACTATGTTGATTTTTCTTAAAGTTTCTAGATGAGTTTATTAACCCTTTTCCACGCAGATAAGTTAATAAGTTTTGTGGGACATGATGTGCCGGCTTTTCTCCCCTCTCCCCTCTGCCCGCCACGCACTCCAAAAATGTGTATTCTCAGCTTATTTTCACCACCCAAACATATTTATTTTGCCACAAAACCCACATTTTCCTATTCGTCGACGTTTGTTCTACATGATAAGCCAAGAAAACAACCAAAAGAAAAAACACACTCTACATACGTTAGGGCCGTGTGAATAAATATTCAGGAGCATACATCTCGCTTCCCAATGTCATAAGTCGAATGTTTACTAATCAATCTCTACATGTTGTACCATCACTGGAAAGAGAATTTTATTAGCTTTTGAATGCCGGAGGTCCCAGTTTGATACGAGGTATGGTGTTTGAGTAATAAGCGAAAAAGTACAACCCATTTCCGACAGACGGATTTTTTTTTATTCAGGAAGCTCTAGCAAAAAACTTTTCTCACCACTGTATGTTTTTATTTTATCATCCTATGCAGAATTTCATTGGCTTTCATTTGAGCCAAAACGGTGATCCTAGACCTCATAGTCTTCGAGAAAAATGCAAAAAACTATGGTGTACCCACGCGTGTCGTGACTGTTGGATGGTTTCCTGCCATCCTCTTAGCTACTGCACGTATTTCACCAATTCTTTGTACACTAGATATGCACATTATATTCACATGATTCACTGTCACTATTTTTATAGCTGAATACTCACATTTGGTGCAGGGTAGAGGCAGTGTAGTTGATTAGAAACAGTAGCACAATCTTCATTGGGCCAACGGCTGATAATGACCGGGATTGCTTCACAGACACCAAATTACTTATTGCAAACACCAAATCTAATCACAACAGTGCCCAAACACTATACACAAGCACTACTAGTATAGTTAAATATATTGCATGGCCGGGACAGGCATAAGAGAGGAAATTTAAAGGGACAGAACAGTGCAATACCTTCCCCACTCACAGCTCATTTGGTACTGAACAACCTGTCCACTCTCTTGTTGGTATTGGGACCCACGGTTGGCAACTCATTACTTTTGACGAGGAGCAGGGAAGCTATGACGCCTCCAAAAATGATGCCGATTGCCCAAAAACTTCTCCTCTGATGAATGCTTTTATGCTTTAATGACGCCAAAGGCGTCGAGTGTTGTCGCAGCCATACCAATATGATGAGAAACGTATCATCATGCATGGAGGGGTTAAGATAAGATGCCACTTTTGTACCATAATACTTTATAGTTGCTCTTGCATAATCTCAGTCTGTCTGGCTGAACAGACCCATTAACACCAGGCAAACAATCATCCCTGCAGGGCTCTCCTGTGCTGTACACTGATATTCCCTTGCGACAGACAGCACCTCGCCACAACAAGGCATTGGTAAGAGACACAGGTTTGGTTCCTGGATGGATGCTGCATTAGCATCTCCATTCTGTTATCAAGGGCATCAAATTAGGCTCATAATTTGCTTATATGCTTACCACCTAATGCTGTCAGTGATTTCCTGGATTACAGGGAATATCAGGCTTATCCCTCAGTGCAGAGTTGCTTGAGGTAGAAAGAAGATTGGTAAAAAGTGGCAGGAAAGATGGGAGAAATAGAAAGGGAGGAAGGTAGAAAGAGAAAGGGGATGATGAAGAAGAAGGAACAAGCAGGCAGCACTACATCAAGTGAGTGAATGATGATCACCACCACCTCCCACCATACCTTTGAGCAGTTATATTAAGTCAAGGTACCTGGCAACACAGTTTCTACATCTAGACACTGTGGTCAACAGTTCCCATATATAATTATTGGGTGATTCATAAAATGGTAAAAAACTGAAATATAGTAAACGAAACTGTAGAAGGACCCTGAATTAACTGTCAGTGTAGAGAACAATGCTTGAAAGATTTAAGGATTGCAGAGCATGAAATAAATATCAGTGAAGGGGATATTTTAGCAAGAAATTAGGTTACACATTTTTGTGTGAAGGCATAACGTTAAAAAAAAACTGAGACAAGGTGCAAGTTGCTCACCCTGTAGTACTGTACATTAGGGGTGTTGGTCTGCCAGACCATAGTGACGTGACGGTCGTCCAGCACGTGTCTGAGGCTCTGATATGGCTGCTGGATATGCCTCACTGCCAACACCGACATCAGGTTCCCAGCATAGCTTCTTACTACCACCACAGATGCAAACATCCACCCAGCCAGTCCTACTCGTCTCGACCACCACCAGCCACTTAGCCAGATGTCTGAACATACACAAATTATCACCTTCATTATCATCACAGCAATAATAATCATCCCCATCATCATTGCAGCAATAATCATAAGCATCATTATAAGCAAAGTAATAATAATCATCATCATTACTATGATGAGAGAGGGCAATGTTTGGAAACTCCCTGTACTGTTGTTTGCAGATGATACTGTATTTTTAATAGATGACGAAGGGGAACTGCAAGTTTTGGTGAATGAGTTTGGAAGTGTGTGTAGGAAACAGAATCTAATGGTGAATTCAGGGAAGTATAAAGTTATTGTCTTTGAGAGATATGAAGTCACTGGATATACAGTGATGTTGGATGATGAGGAAATGAAAAATGTAAGTGCATTTAACCCGCCCTGTCCTGCCTGATGTTCCACCACTGACTCCCTGCAATCCAGACCAATATTGGAAAAAAAAATTTTGGCTCAAACCTCCACTTTTGGTGAGAAACATCGAAAATTCATAAAGAAATCGCTCACCTGAGGTTTAAAATACTGAATACAGGTAGCAGTACCCCTTACCTTACTGGATTTTCTCTCAGGCTGGCTCCAAAGAAAACGAGTTCTATGGGAGGGTAACTATTCCACACCACTCATAAACGGTATTTATTTATTTATTTGGTACGATTTATACGTAGTACGAGAGTACATTGGTTTTCACACAGTAGCATAGGCAATATACTCATTGTTTCACTCAAACACATCAACATAACTGACTTTTTTTTTGGCAACATTACCTGATCATCATTTCTGCCTGTTTCTTCCTCTGATGCTACATAAACTTTGTCCTCCACATTTCTGTCGATTGGGGAATCACTCTGGCCTTGAATTTCGTACTGTGGCACGACATGTCTTCACTGACCAGGTCACTGGTAACAGGTGAATTGCTGAGACAATGGTGTGCGGGGGTGAGGGAGGTCATGCGGGGTAAGGCACTGACCCTGCCTGGCATCTTGTAGAGGAGGGTGTCCCGTGTATATGTACCAAAAATCACGCGCGAAATTTGAAAATTGTGCAAATTAGCGACCTTGTAATTACTACGCATTTATATACTTCAACGGGAGTCACAGTGACAAAACACGTGGACATATATATATGTCAACGGGAGTCGGTGGGTTTAATAGCTGGGTAGTGTGATGAGTTAGGGTGAAAGTTTAGAGGATGAGGGTCTTGAAAGGGTACAACAAGGAAGAAACGTTGCTGGTTCTTTGAAGGCAGTGATAATAGGGAAGTGAACATGTAAGTAAAAAAATCACTGCATGACAGTATTGTGATTCCAGCTCTAACATATGAAAGTGAAGGTTGGACCTTGTTGGAAAGACATAAGTCAAGAGTATGAGCAGTGGAGAGGAGCATTTGGAGTTACACAGAGAGACAGACTGACAAATGAGAAAGTGAAGAAGCATTGTGGTATGGATGAGGATGTGATAGAAAGCGTTAGGAGAAATACATTGAGGCAGTTTGGCTGTATGGAGAGGATGGACAGTGAAAGACTGACGAGGAAAGTGTAGGTGAGTGAGGTGGAGGATGTGAGAGGGAGAGGGAGGCCAAGGATGAGATGGAGGGATGGAATGGAGAGATATATGAAAGAGGGCTGTGTGAGCTGGGGGCGGGGCAGTGAAATGGCGGGGGACGGGGTGACATGGAATTTGTGGCCACCCTTTACGGGATTACGGCAGTTGGCAATAGACAGATTGATAGATCTGTTGTAACCATCTGTAATAATATGTAGTATGTAAGTACAGCATGTAAGTATATTGTAAGTGTGATCTAAGTAAGGTGCCATTTATCGCTTACTAAGGTCTGGCCTGATTCAAATTCTACTGAACCCTGAGTTTAAGGCTGCAACACAGCCTAGCCGGCTCTCCTCCGGCAGTCAGCAATGGCCTGGGGACGTGTAAGGGTGGTGTTCATACGGCTGTGTGGAGATTATAAGGTGGTACTTAATATATTATCAGAAAACCACTCCAGGATTTTGAATTCACCTACGACTGATGTCAAGGGGGATTAACATTTTTAACATTTGGTGGAAAGCGAGCAGGATAAGGTAATTTTGCATGTTCTACAGGCAGTCTTGGCTGTATTGTCCACTTTCCCACGCTGCTTCTTCGTCCAATTTCTTCGCGCCAGCCTCCAGCCCCTTTTGCAGTCTTGGTGTGGTTCTTCCATTGTCATGGAATCATCCTTGCAGTTTTGGTGTGGTTTTGGGACTTTCCTCCACACCAGCACCCCACCTACCACCACACCGCAACAGCCACGTAAGCCTCCACCACTACCCTCACTACCTGCCTTCACCTGCCAGTCCTGTGTGACCTGTTATATTATCACACTGTACAGGGTTAGTTTTAGCCCTCACAAACCCCAACCAAAATTCCACTCCAGGAAGTAGCCCCCAACCGCCGCCCAACGCCGTTACGTCATCGTCCCCCCACCTACCATGGAGCTCCGACATCACCCATGGAGCGTGGCCACTCACAACGAGGTACGTCACACCCTCACGCTCCTATCAGCATCTCGCTCCGCCCAGTGCTTGGCTGCTACTTAGTTACATCACCACTATCTCCGCCTAATCAACGCCGTCGAGGAGAGAAGACACTACTGGACCGAGAGCCTCACTTGATACGCACCTACTGCAGTGAACACATCTTACTACAAGTATTCTTCTACATGCATTTTCATGCATTTTCTTATCCCATCACATTAATCGATTCCTTTCTACAGAGATGGCGAGCTGTCTCTATAGATTGTGATATTTTAATCAGTTACTCCCATCCTTTCATTGCATTTTTTGTCACTTGGTCTTCATTCATTCAGAATTTCTCGTTCACTCCTGCTTCATCCCATTTTCTCCCAATTATATTCATACTCAGCTGTAAATAACGCATTCATTTTCACTCATATTCATTGTATATAAATTTCTTCATATATTATTAATTTTTTTCATTTATTCATCCATTTGTTCATTTATTTTCATTTACTTGCTTCCTATTATATTAAGGTCCTTTTTTAAAAGGGTAGATCTCTCTTCTATTGACTCTGATAGTGAAACTGATGATCCTGTGTGTATCGAAAGTATAACGTATCTTTGCAGTGGTAGATATTATAGTAAGCATACCATAAGTTCCCTACCTGCAACTACTACGACTACTCCTATTACTCCTACCACACCTACTACCACCCATATTGACCCTACTACTCGTATCCTAAATCCAGATATATGAACACCAGATACTCTATCATCTTCCCCAACTGATTCTCTTGAAGTCACTCAGCCTTCTCCGCAACCTCTGTCCTTACCTTCTCCTATACATACACCACCACTAACCACGATACACACCACTATCGCTATAATATTTCCTTCTCACGCAACGTCTCAGTTTACTACCGTGACTACTTCTTCACCTTCGCAGTCTCACCCTCTTCCTACGATGGTGAATCAGAACCCCCATCTCCCCAGTTCATATATTTGGATGATGTTGACCGAGCCAAATTTACAAGAGAGGATAGTACATTTTCTGTTTACGATTTCCTTAGAGAGGTCGAAAATGACATTTGTAATTGGCAAATCACAACTGAACTCTTAAAAGTTTTATATCTAATGGGTCAACTACATCAAGGCAGGTCACTAATAGGAGCTGCTATTCGTGCGGGGCACTTCAAAGATTGCCAAACATTTGATGCCTGTCGCCAACAGTTAATTCAACTTTGTTGTCAACATTCCAATGCTGCATCTCTCATAGGGTTGGCAAACCTTCTTAAGCAAATGGAGGAGGATATGAAAATATCTACCCAACATGCAAAGGGAACTGAAGAAGCCACAACCATGAGGGCGACGAGTTTCGAGATGCGCTAATTGTTCCGTGGTACTCAATGGGCAGAAGAAGTTAATGGACAGCTTATGGTTTCACTAAACAATTTTGGAGATTTGTTTGGGTACCTAAGATTTATTAATTGGCTTACAGACCACCAAAGAGAAATAGCACCACAGATTGGCTTTAACCCCGGTAACAAAATAATTAACATCTCATATGCCATAGTAGAAAGGTCAGGATCAGACTTCACTCGCCAGGCCAGTTCTCACACCTCAGCCTCTCACTCTTCGAGTGGTACTGTGAGAGTACTACACACCAGCACTACTTCATCGGATTCCTCACGTTCACGGCCAGCTACAAAAAGCAAACCTAGTAATCGGTCTCACTCACAGTACCGATAACCGTCTAGCGGTTGTGACAAATCTACTGAGCGAAGAAGCGATTGTGTGCTGGCACTGCGGTAACGTTGGTCATTGAGAGTCTAGTTATGCATGCAAACAAAGATGATTTTGTTAACGGGAACAGCACCGCTCACCTTCGCGATCCCGTCATCTTACGTGCAAATATCATAAGAATAGTACAGCTCACTCCACTGAAGAGTGTCATTACCTTAAGAGCTGTCAGTTGGGGGAAGAGGAGTGCTCGGACCAGAAAAACGTAACTTCGTAACAAAAGATGCGCCAGTGCCTGAAAGTAATGTAACAGAAGATCAACTCCCTATTCACCAGGTGGGACCCATAACTTCTTTAGGCCTAGTCATTCTAGGATGGAGCGATGGGGTACAAAGCTTTTTCTTCATGGACACCGGAACTATGGTAAATTTGATTTCCGATTCCTCTCTAAACAACATTACGGGAACAACTAAAAGGGTTGGGTTCCTCGAACCGCCTGACATTCGCCTCTGCGGAGTGGATGGCTCAGAATTTCAGGTCAAAGGGAAGGTCACCTTAGATGTCCACTTTGATAGTGTCTTAACACCCTTCGATGCCGAATTTCTGGTAACAAATGATCTTAATTATCCAGCGGATCTTCTCACTTGCCTTTTGACAATGGCTCAACAATCAATTGGCCTTGTACCAGCTTCTCATAGCATAGATATCAACAGGTTCCCGATATTTAGCATGGAATATCCACGCCCGGTACTCTGCCAAATAAAGTCAGTTATTCAATCTCACGTGATTCCACCATTAACCGACCATGAAGAGGTAAACACATCGCTACCTGAATAGCCAAATTCGCTAATATCTGGTACTACATCCTCTGAGCATTTACCAGTGGATACACCTGAGCATCCAGCTGCGGATTGTATCAACCCCTCTAACAGTGGCACATTTGCCGACTCAAACACGTCTCATTTAACTACCTCACACAGCGTGAATGAAGTTTTACAACACGCAGAGACAAGACGTGCAGTAAAAAATCAGTCCACAATTTTGTTGATGCATAAATTTACCAAAGTCTCTGTTCGTATTATGCATATGAAAGCAGGAGTGGATGTACTAACCTTACCTGAGATGTGTTGTGTGAATGACTATAATCCGACATTTGAATACGTTTCTGGGATGTCCAGTGTCGTAGCTGATGCCTCCTCACAGCATGTAGCCACAGTCTCAACTGGTTGCGATGTAAACTTTGTGTTTAGTTATGACACACTACATGGGTTACAGCGTGTGGACCCTATATGGTAACAGGTTTATATATTTTCTAGAGTCAGGCAATGATTCATCCTTGCCCAAGTTACCAGTCCCTGTATCTGATTTCTTCCTCAACAAATGAATTGCTCTATAAACACTCAGTACTGAAAGGCAACAACGTACCTCATCGCCAAGTTTAGCAACTAGTCATTCCAACAGACTTAATTAGTTCTGCACTTCATTTAATCCATGACACCCCTCATGCAACACACCCTGGCAAAGACAGAAGCTTACGGCAAGCACATTGGTCATATTATTGGTCCACTATGCTAAAGGTTATAGAAGCGCACTGCGATGCATGTTTATCATGTGCCCGCCATAAGGAAACCACCTGTCAACCTGCTGCTATGTTGCAGTACCCAGTACCGTCAAAGCCTTGGCAAACTGTCTCTCTTGATCTTCTGAAGCTGCCTCGTACAGAATCTGGCTTCATCTATCTATTAGTGGTAGTTGATTATTTCTCTAGATTTGTTATATTGGCTCCATTGTGTGACAAATCTGCTAACGCAGTGGCACATGCCTTTATTAATTCAGTAATTTACACTTTCACAACACCAGAAGTAATTTTAACTGATAACTGGTCGGAGTTCAATAATTCAGTACCCTGAAGAAATTTGTCTTCGATACAGAATTAAGAAATGCAACATAGTGGCCCATCATCCAGCCTCAAATGGCCTAGTAAAGCACCAGAATAGGAAGATATTGGAGAGTCTGCATCACAGTGGGAGATTAGACTTCCACTTGGGACAAGAGCCACAGGTAGCTGCTTCAATTAATTCATTCATCAATAAGTCAGTTGGTGAATCACCATTCTTTGTCATCTATGGCTTTGACAAAAGGCTACCTTACTCATTGTTGCAATCCAAACCTGCTCTGATCTACAACTACAATGACTATGTGCGAGTCCGCTTGTCCAACTTCCAGAAAATTCATAAATACGTTCAGGATAATCTGGCCCTTACAAATGAAGAAATGGTACGTAACCAACATGCCGCTGCCTCAGGTGTTACCATCCAAGTAGGTGACTTAGTTTTTGCCCTAGATCATGACCGAGATTCAAAACTAGATAGTAAATTCTTGGGTCCCTTCCGTGTCATATCTCGTAAGGGTAATGAATTCGAAATAAGAGATCCGTACAAGGCAGAGACAACATGGGTGCATGCAGATGATCTCAAGTGTGCATCAATGCACATAGTCTTGGAGGAGCCAATGGGAGGGGCCACATCTTCTCCTCAACAAGGAGATGCTCCTTCTTCTTCAAGTCTTTCCTCTAACACTCCTACTCCACCTTCCCCTACTACCGATAACTATCATGCCAAATTGCGTTCTGCCACTGTCTCTTGCATAACGCTATCATCTCACACTCTCGCCATCCTCTCTATTAACATCACCTCTAACATCAACTCATTTTATAGGAAAGATGTTGTGGGTCTACGTGCTGGCAGTGTTGACTCTCGTCGGGTGTGGCTCAGGTGAGGACGATGGTGTCGCATGGCCCGGGGCCTTGGTTGGCGCAGGAGGCGAGGTAATGATGGTGAAGGATGTAGTCTCCTTGCGCTATGACCTAGAGCCGCTGGCCGCCGTGGCCATCGCCCTGCCCGACTTTGCACGTCAGCTAGAGGACCTGCAGGGACTCCTGTCAGGTATTAAAGATCAACATCCCACAGACACATTTTGGTCCCCATTCTACCTACCCATCTGCTGGAAACCAGACTATATTCATTACCAGCTCTACCATCTCCAAGATTCCTTCCCTAACCAAACACCTGTGGGCCTTTCACGAGTGAAACGTGGAGTCTTTGATATTGGAGGAGCAATTCTGAGCGGATTATTTGGTGTAGCTGCTGCCCGTAACCTTTCTGGATTGAAGGAAAATTTGGTTCAATTAGCAAATGCTCTGGAGTCTCAGTAAAAGGTATTAAGTGTTCAACATTGTATGCTAAAAGAGATCACACACCATTTAAATGATGTTACAAGCACGTTAAATAATATTACAGGAATTCTTAAGCATGATGTATTGAAGGTAAATATTGTATCAGAGTTACTGTATGTAAAATTACATGTAGATAATTTGCAAGTTTCTCTGGACTCTCTTGTCTCCCAGGTTCCTAGTTGAATTCGTATTCTAGTCATTGATGTCGATGGTCGTGTCACCCGAGATTTAGTACCTATCTCTGACCTTTGCTCTACATTGGCATGGGCTAACTATACTTTCGACTTGTCTCCTGTGATTTCATTTTCTTCTTTAGAACACTACTACCCAATACTAGAAGCCACATTCCTTACTAAAGATATAATTGTTCATATTCCTCTTCGTTCTTCTATCACATTCGACCTCCTTCACATCATGCCCTTTCCCTTCTGGTGCAATAATTCCCTGGTACAAGCCTCTGTCTCTTCAGAGTACTTCCTTCTCTCCCATGATCATCTCTATATCACCTTCATTTCCACCAGTGACCTCGACAGATGTGCTTTTCTCACACCCAACTCTCGAGTTTGTGCTGCATACCTCCAAACAATCTTTTCTGGCAGCGTTGCTCCTTGCGAATCTGCCTTAGTCCGTAACTTCTCAGTACAATCTGTCTGTACCTTTGTTCCGGCCCCCCAAGCTCCAAGTGCACCATGATCGCCTGAAACACATCTGTATTACTTCTTTAGTGTCTCAGTTCCTGTCAGTCTTATTTGTCCAGGAACTCCTGTCCGCTCACTATCCGCAACTGGTTTGTATAAGGCCTCTGATTATTGTAAAGTCTGAATCCGTAATAGCCCATGCTACACATTATCACTTAGTACTTCGCTCCCACAAATATGACATCTTCAAACCTATTAATACTACCTTTCATCTACCAACAGACAATCCTTCCATCACATCAGACAACTTATGTATGTTGAACTTTCTGAATCAGTTTAGTTTCCTTATGAATCAGTTTTCATCAGCCTTTAACCGCTCCTGGGTACATCCAGTCGAGTGGTACTCTGTCTTTTTTTATTTGTTGTTACTATGTGTATCCTATACTGTTGTGTCAAGCGAATGAACAGAAGACTGCACGAAATCCGTGTTGCAACAAATGTTAGTGTGACAACCAAGAAACCTGGAAACTGGTATTTCTAAGTAACACTCTTTATGACTGGTGATGATGTAAAGATCATACTGAAAAAAAGAAAAGAAAAGAAACCCTGTGCAGAATTGAAAGTTGAGCTAATCGAAACAAAATGTAATAATATCAATATAATTACTACACAGTGAGTCAAGGACATAAAAACTAATGAAATAAAAATGAGATAAGGGAAATGAATGTATGATCACTCTCAAACAGTGCCTTCTATGAAAGATAAACAGTGTATTCAGTGGTGCATTCAGTTGCTGTATATTCCTTATAGGAATATCATTGTGGTTGCAAGTACTTACCATATATATTGTATATATTAAGACATTCATTTGTAAATTTGACCAAACCTACAGGATATATGTATGCTATCACTACGCTTCTCATATTCTACATGCCTAGTTAATTCGTGGCCTATACCACGATAGTATATTGTTTGCATTCTTCTTTTGTATTTATTAATAATTATCACCTTCCGTGCCATTCCAACATGGCCATGTACTGTAAATATATTTCTTCCTTGTTGCATCCAACTCCTTACATTATACTATAAGAGCCCTTTTATTACTATACTCCCATGTAGTCCCCAGTCAACTGTATAGCCCATCTAATTACACTCTTGCCACATTATAATTTGATGTCTCCACTGCTGTGTCAGGAGACACGCCTTTTAACGCGGGGGAAAACTGTTGTAACCGTCTGTAATAATATGTAGTATGTAAGTATAGCATGTAAGTGTATTGTAAGTGTGATCTAAGTAGGGTGCCATCGATCACTTACTAAGGTCTGGGCTGATTCAAATTCTGCTGAACCCTGAGTTTAAGGCCGCAACACAGCCTAGCCGGCTCTCCTCCGGCAGTTAGCAACGGCCTGGGGACTTGTAAGGGTGGTGTTCATACGGCTGTGTTGAGATTATAAGGTGGTACTTAATATATTATCAGAAAACCACCCCAGGATTTTGAATTCACCTACGACTGACGTCAAGGGGGATTAACATTTTTAACAGATCGTTACCATCATCATCACAGTAATAATTATCATCACCATCTTTACCATCACAGCAATAATCATCATTATTATCTTAACTCTATGATGTCAGCATGGGGAAATAAGTTTATATATATTTTTTTCTTTAATAACTTTAGGTTTACAATGTAAATAACATAGGTAATAGAAACCTCCATTTACTTTTTGTTTTTGCTTAATGGTCATCACCCGCAATGCGGGGCAATAGGCCAAACATCTCAGTCGCACGATAATAAAACAACTCACTCCCACACCGCATGAGACAACCAATCTAGGGGGCTCAGCATGGAGGGAGCATATGATAGAATGCCCTCAGATTGGCTAGACGCACCCCTTCCCCCTTGACGTGCAACGCTGGTCCGATCTCCTCGCCCTAGTCGGCAGCCCAGAGCAGATCGTAGAGGCTGGAGTAGAGGGTAGCTCTGAGCTGGTATGACCAGGTGTGAGCATTGAGGGATCAGGATGTGTTGGTAGGAGGATACACCTAGCCGATCGCTGTGGTCCATGATGGGAGGGTGAGATAGGGTGCCCTCCACTGCCCAAGGAGGGGAGAACTCATTGACCTCCTCCTTGGCCGAGCAGCCGGTCAATGCATCCCCGCCCATGGAGGCGGTGTCGGAGGAGTCCTGCCCCTCCTCAGTCTCTGACAGTGAATAGTCTACCTCAGCCGTGGTCTGAGCCATGTCCATTTCCGGAACCGGGTTGGTGATAAGGGTGGCAGTCTGCCTGTTGAGAGGGGCATCCAGGCATAACCTTTTCCGCTGTGTTGTGCAGGGGCAGCAGAGTCGCAGCTGTCAGGCTCAGAGCTCCCGTCGCCGAGGAACTGAATGAACATCACGGGCAAAGCAAACGGGGATGCCAGGGCGTGGCAGACCGTTATCCTGAAAGATCTTGGGCAGGAGAACGTGCAAAGCCCCCTTGTCATCCCCCCAAAAAGCCTTCGCCGTTGCAATGCACATCGCAATTATCATTTCAGTCTCCCCAGCACTTCCAGGATCCTGAGGCCAGTGCCCCCGGGCCGTGGGACGTCGTTGTGCATGGGAAGAACCCTGCATGGCCACGACCCCCGGACCAGTGACGTCCCAAATGGGAGAAATGGCGTTCCCCCGAGCCAGACCCTGTATTGGATCACATAGCCCCGCTAGGTTACGGGAGCAACTACCACTCCCGGTACGGCAATCCAGTGCGAGGCTCGAACTCGCAATCCCCCAATTACGAGCTTGATGCTCTACCGCTGAGCCACCATGCCCCTGGTGACGTCCCAAGCCTCGGGAAACGTAGGAGTCCCGAGGAGAGAGAAAATTACTCTCTTGTCATCCCTGAGGGAGCGCTGAAGATGCTGAAGATTTAGTTTAATGATTGCCGTGCACGAAGATATCAGCACCGGTATCCTGGCGCTTGATTAATCCGTATCCTGCCTGTACATTAAACCACACAATGACACCTTTGATCTTCCGGGCCACCGAGGATGTTGGTCTGCTATCAGCCCCCCTCAACAGGTCGCAGGCAGTAGCAGTAGATGCGTTCGTTCGTCATGGCGGTTGCTCTAGATCTCTCTCCTCTCCCCATTTACTTTTTATAATGGATTATTTGGTAGTCAGTAGCATTGACCACCTGACATGTATATGATGTAATCATGCAGTTTTAATTAGTTCCTAACCTCTTACTGTAAATAGTATTAGGAAAATTATAACATCATTCATTCATAACAACCACTGTGCAACGTAATATACCATCACTCTTTAAAAATACTTTCCATAGATAAAAGTATACACTCACCTACTCCCAAACGTATCGGTGGAGTAAATTCTCAGTGGTTAGCTACACAGCCCACCCATACTTTTTTCTCTCAGGAACACATTAATAAGCATATTTTAACATTAGCTGTACCAAAAACCTTGCCATGAATGGCCTGACATGGAATTAACTTCATTTTTTGCCATTGGACAGCTAGAATGCCTTTCAAATAAGGACAATAGAGAGAGGGAAAAAAAGAACATTCCTCACCTTGTGTTGTATGACTTCTACAATGTAAACAGTGCCCTGGAATGCGTGGTCTTGACGATGCCTATAATGAGTGCAATGCAGGGATATAGAAAATGTAAATGAGCAGACTCAAATATTTCAGTGGGCTGAACCCATTAACAAGACGGAAGTGGTTACCTGAGCTGATCCCTTGGCGTTAAAGCATTAATCGCCACAGTAATGACTAGAAAGCACTCAGAGAGCGCATACCTCCGCCAATGCCATTAGAAAGGCTCTGGATCCGGATCCGTGGATATAGGGCTCGGATCTGGACCCTTCCACAAAAGTACATCAAAATCATTTCATAACTTCTCTGAGTAATCCCGGACCCGAATCGTGGATATAAGATCAGGATTCGGATCCACCCCCAAATTTAATCAATTCATTCTTGGCCCATGCCCCACCATTCCAGAAAATTTCATTGAAATTCATTGACAACTTTTGGAGATATTGTGTGGGATACCCAGGATCAGGATCTGGAGCCGACCCAAAATTTAACTATTTCTTCCTTGGCCGATGGCCCATCCTTCCACAAAATTTCGTCAATATCCGTTCATAACTTTTTGAGTAACCCTGCTAACAGACAAACAATCCAATGTGGGGTAAAACATAACCTCCTTGGCGGAGGTAATAATCATCATCATTTCCGTCATCTTCAGCACAGTAATACTCACCATCATCTTCATCACAGTAAGAATTACCATCATCATCATCATAACCATCATAGTAATAATTATTATCACTATTATTACCACCACAGTCACAAAAATAATCACCATCAGCATAACAAATAATCATTACCATCATTCCTATTTTCACCATCATTACATTCATCCATAACCTCATAGTCTTCATCCTGAAACAAATACTATAACACCAGCCACTGTAACAATCACAGTCATTATCATCATTCCCATCATCACCCTTGTTATAATCATCCTTAACCTTGAATTCTTACAAATAGTATAAAAAGCCACAACAACAGTCACGCGCTGAGGCTTTGACATCTGATTTGTACTGTATACCATTGGGTCAGTAAACACTTCTAAAACCGAGGCCTCGTTGTAGATTAAAAAGATGTCAAGTCGCCATATATTGGCATCCCCTTTCTTATCCTGACACCTTAAAGTGGGTGCAGCAGTGAATATTAATTTACGTGGCCAAATCAGTTGCGAAATACATCCAAATTAGCAAATTGCAATAGACCATTAGGTCAGTTAATCATGCCTAAGAGTGATGCCTCGATGTCACCTTGACACTGCCACTGCAATAGGTCAGGATGTGAGAATCCAAAAGGAAGCATCACAGTATTGATGGTGTCATATTTTAGACCTGCAGAGGCGAAGTGGCATCGAGTCCTCTCTCTTAGGGATATTTTACCGACTCAACAGAGAATTGCAATTTTTCATTCGAGTTTAGAATACTTCTGGATTCTTTCTAATCTTTTATCGATGCAGAAGGATCATTGTTAGGCTTAATGCCTCAAAAATCCTCTTCCCTCATCTTTCAACTCTGCACTTATCTTACGTATGACAGTCCTAATACCTTCAACAGCACATTTATCTTCATCCTTTATATATTCTTAGTGTCATCATTTCTTCTGACCTATCATGCAAGGATTACAGTAATTCTCTAGTAAAACAACTTTAAGTTAGGTGTGCAGTGCCGACTCCGTGCATTCTTTAGCCTTATGCAGTTGTTCACTCCGTACAAGTCTTTGTTCACCGCTATATGCAGCACTGTTCTAGTATGTGTGGGTGGGGTTGGGGAGGGGGGGGGGAAACTGACTGCATGACTGTTCTAGTCATTGTTCTTTTGATCTCTTTGTGCATATTCCTCTCCCATCCAACTCACTGATGCAAGAGTCTATTGGCAGTCTCAGTCCTTCATGTATGCAACAGGTCATTTCTGGAACTGTTTTCCTCGATCTTCTTACACTCCCTATAGTATGCACTTTTTTAATTGCAAAGTGTCCAGCCATTGTTAAACTAAGCGATCATTAATTTGGCTTTCATGTTCAGTTTCATTTGAAAACAATGAGTTTTTCAGGCCTTGGATTCTTTCTTTTCTGCGAAAAAAATAATCCAACTCATCATTTTTTTTTTCCGAACTGCAAAAGAGAAGCAGTTTCCTGCAACAGATTGTCCAGTAAGCACTGGCGTGTACACTGGGAGTAATATTGCGCTACAATTGCACTGTTCTCAAGCACAGCATCTTAAATGCAAGATTAACTGACAAAAGGTACTTGCTGTGATCTCTCCTAACCTGTAACCTGAGATATGGCACAGAGAGAACAGAAACATCCTCCCTTAATTCATGTTCGCAGTTCTAGTGGCAGTTTCATGGTCAGTTTGGAATCCTTCTGCCAGGTTTCCTCATCCCTGTTCTTGGTTTGTGTACACTGAGAAAGTAGGTAAAGTACATGACCAAGGGAACAGGTGGAGGAGAAATATGGTAGCCACTTTACATATTTAGGGACTAACTTTATTGTAACAAAACTCAAATCATAGTAAGTGTATCCTCCTGCCAACATTCCCTACTCCCGTTCTCGGTGTGCTGGTAGAAGGAGAGGAGATAAAGGACGCAGAAACAGCCAGGCAAAATATAACAGTGACTACTCTGTCTACAACTTGTGTTATAATTTCTGTTTTATAATTTGCCATGTTGAAGTAGTACTTGAGCCATAGTAAAGGGTATTCTCTGGCCTGCTTTTTCCACCCCTATTCTCATTGTGTTAGAAAAAGTCAGAAAGGAGTTAATACTAGCTACACTATCACATGTTTTTTGTGTTGCTGTATAATTACTTACCCTGTTGAAGCAGCACGCGGACCATAGTAAGAATATCCTCCGGCCAGCTTTCGCCACCCCTGTTCTCGGTGTGTTGGCAGTAGGAGAGGAGGTACATAAGAATAGGAAGAGTCAACAGAGAGATGACGATAGCGAGCCACACCATAGGCTGAAGTGGTAGGAAAAAACCCCAGGGATTGACTTCAGTTCTGCCCCTTCCCCCGAGGATCATGGTGTACTGGAACAGCACGGGGTGGGTGAAGTCTATTACTTCGGACCGACTCTCTGACAGGATGAAGGGCCCGATCGAGAAATCGGCCTCCTATATGTCACCAGTGAAAAAATAAGAATTATTAAAGAACACAGTAATAATAAATATAATAATAATAATAATAATATCATATATATATATATATATATATATATATATATATATATATATATATATATATATATATATATATATATATATATATATATATATATATATATATATATATATATATATATATGTATATATATATAATCCTCCCAACCAAACATGAGTTCTATTGCAAATGGTTTGACGGGCGTTCCTGTTGGATCATCGTCTACTTAAGGTCCAACCATACTGCCTCCTGTGCTTACGGGCAGTGTGCCACCGAAAGTGAGTAGGCATTGTGTTGGAAAATTAGACTCTTGGATGTTAAACAAACTGAAATCGATGAAGATTTATGCATACAATGTAAGAAGCCTTGCAGAAGATTACAAACTTGATAACCTGATGACTGAACTGGAAAACATTAGTTGGGATATTGTAGGTTTGAGTGAGATCCGCAGAAAAGAAGAAAAAGTAATTCAGCTCGAAAACAGCGAACACCTATTTTACTACAGAAGAATGGAAAATGAAAGAGTTAGTGGTGTAGAATTTCTAATTAACAGAAATCTTGCAGACAACATTGTTAAATTCAGCAGTGTTTCTGATAGAGCAGCATTTGTTGTCATCAGACTATGCAAAAAATATACCCTAAAAGTCTGTCTATCTATCTATTGCCAGACGCCTCAATCCCGTTTGGGGTGGCCAGAAACAAATCGCCTCCAAGTCGCCCTGTCCCCCGCCATTTCACTGCCCTGCTCCCAACTCACACCCCCCTCTCTCATATACCTTCCACCCCATCCCTCCATCTCATCCTCGGCCTCCCCCTCCCTCTTCCCCCCTCCACCTCCCTCCCCTCCATCCTCTCCACATGGCCAAACCACCTCAGTGTGTTCCTCATAACGCTCCCTATCACATCCACATCAACACCACAACGTTCCTTTATATCCTCATTCGTCAGCCTATCTCTCCATGTGACTCCACAGGCTTCTCTTAAATAACTCATTTCCACTGCTCTCACTCTTGACTTGTGTCCTTCCAACAACGTCCAAGCTTCACTTCCGTACGTTAGAGTTGGTATCACATTACTGTCATGTAGTAACTTTTTCACTTCCATGCTCACTTCCCTGTTTTTTATCACTGCTTTCAAAGAACCAGCAACCCCTCTTCCCTGCTGTACCCTTTCAAGCACTTCACCCTCCAAACCTCCATCCTTACTCATCACACTACCCAAGTACTTAAACGTACTCACATTTTCCAATTCCTCACCATCCAACCTCGCTGTACATTCACTGACTTCACCTCTCTCAAAGACCATCACTTTACCCTAAAAGTAATACTGGTATATGCACCAACTTCACAATGCCCAGATGAAGAAATAGAAACTTTCTATGATGACATCTCCCAGATTATGGAAGAATAAAAGACAACATAATACCATACTCATGGGAGACTTCAATGCAAAAGTCGGGAAGTCGAAAAATGGAGAAGCATGTATGGGAAAACTGGAGTGGGAGAAAGGAATGAAAGAGGAGAAATGCTGGTAAATTTTGCTGAAATGTTTAACATGAGAATAATGAACACATTCTTCTACAGAATAACAGGAAGAAAGTGGACCTGGAGAAGCCCAAATGGTAAAACAAAGAATGAATTTGATTTCATTATAGCAGATAAGAATAACACGGTCACAAATGTCACAGTTATCAACAAAGTAAATATAAGTAGTGATCATAGAATGGTGGGTTGCACAACAAGATTCAATTTCAGAAATGAAAGAAAGATGATTAAAGATAAAAAGATATACCCAATAATAGTAAACGAAAACAAAGCAGCCTTTCAGTTGGAAATCAGGAACAGATTTCAGGCTCTAAGTAATGCTTAATGTGACATTAATGAGCTGAATGACAGACTAACAAAAGTGCTAAGAGAATCAGCAGAAGTAGTAGGAAAACCTAAAACAACCAAACCCATGAAGTATTCAGAAAAGACACTCGAGCTTATGAAAAAACGAAAGGACATGAAAGTAAAGACAAAGAAAGACGAAATAGAACGAGCAGAATTAAATAAGCTTATCAACAAAAGACAAAGAGAAGAAAAAAGAAAGAGAAATATGGATCAGATCAAAGAAACCATCAAAAATGGAAAAAGTCTGAAACAGGTCCGAAGCAAATTGGCACTAGGAAAGCAACAAATGACATCACTGAAAGAAAAAAAATGGTTAAATCATTAAATGCAGAGATAAGATGGTGAACAGAGTTGAAGAATTTTACAAAGAACTGTATGCATCAAATACAGTAGTACCAACAGCTAATTTTTCAGTTGACACAAGTGAAATACCTGAGGTAACACCAGACGAAGTAAATATTTGTCTTAAAAATATGAAAAGAGAGAAGGCTCTGGGAGAAGATGGAATAGTAACAGATTTACTTTTGGATGCCGGAGTAGAATTACAAAATAAGCTTGCTCACTTATTTACCCACTGCATAAAACAGAAGAAAATTCCCAATACATGGTGTAATGCAATAGTTATTTTACTCTACAAAAAAGGTGACTCAAAAGATCTTACTAACTATCGACCCATTAGCTTATTATCAGTCATTTACAAACTCTTCACTAAAGTCCTTACGAACAGAATAACAACAAGTTTAGAGGAAAACCAACCTCGTGAACAGGCAGGATTCCGAAGCGGGTAATCGACCATTGATCATCTACATACAATGAATCAGCTAATTGAGAAAATTATAGAATATAATAAACCACTGTGCTTAGGTTTTGTTGATTACGAAAAGGCTTTCGACTCAGTGGAGCACATAGCAATTATAAATTCATTGCGAGAACAAGGAGTGAATGAGAAAATTGTAAACCTGTTCGAAAACATATATAAAGAGGGAACCGCTACAATTAAATTACATAAGGACTCCACAGTAGAGAAAAAGAACTTATTTACAACGTAAATAAGTATTTTTTAGAAGAGAAGGCAAACAGAGGACCTATATAATTGTTCCTTCAAAAGCTGTTGATTAGACCTCCTGGGGAAAACCTCTATAAAAAAAAAAACGCACCTTGACTTTTACCTCAAAGGTAGTGTGGAAAAAAAGTCGAAATTATAAAGAACAAATAAAACATCATACTGTAAACAAAGTATCACATTCATAAGAAAAACATAATGTTGACAGAAAGACAGTAACAGAGAGAGAGAGAGAGAGAGAGAGAGAGAGAGAGAGAGAGAGAGAGAGAGAGAGAGAGAGGAGGGAAAGGGAATGGAGATATGGGGGATAGGCAGACAGCGAGGGAGGGAGGTTGAAGAGGCCGGAGGTAAGGGAGAAAAGGCAAGACGGAGGGAGGGAGGGAGGGAGGGAGGGAGGGAATGTGGTGGAAATTGAATAGGAGCGCAACAAGACAGTCAGGATGCTTTTCCTCAACATCAGAGGTTGTGTGGGAAATAAATCGAAATTATAAACAACAAATACAACATCATACTTTAAGGAGAAAATCAGTCATAATAAAAAATAATGTTAGAGAGAGAGAGAAAGAGAGAGAGAGAGAGAGAGAGACAGACAGACAGACAGACAGACAGTCAGTCAGGAGGCTTTTCCTCAAATTCTAATAATTCATAAAACCTCATAGAATTTTTATAGAAATAAATATAATAAAAATGCATTTTCTATATACAGAGACAGACAGACAGACAGAGAGAGAGAGAGAGGAGAGAGAGTGGTGTGCTGGGAGGGAGAGTTGTCATTTACGCCTTGTTTCTAATCCAATTAAGTTGCCCAGTACAAAGTATGGCAACACTGTGGGACGGGATCTCCCCAAGAGGGACAACGCCCAAACGCTCTTCATAAAATAGACGGACCATAGTTATGGCTGCTGATGATGATGATGATGATTATATATATATATATATATATATATATATAAATATATATATATATATATATATATATAAGTATTCCGAAAAGACACTTGAGCTCATGAAAAAAAAAAAAAAAAAGGAAATGAAAGTAAAAACAAAGAAAGATGAAATTGAATGAGCTGAATTTAATAAGGTTATCAACAGGAAACAAAGAGAAGAAAAAAAGAGAGAGAAACATGTATCAGATCAAAGAAACCATCAAAAAAGGAAAAAGTCTGAAACAGGTCCAAAGTAAAATGGCACTAGCTAAGAAACAAATTATATCACTGAAAGACAATAATGGTGAAGTCATGAAATGCAGAGATATGATGAAGAGAGTTGAAGAATTTTACAAAGAACTGTATGCATCAAAGACAGTAGTACCAATAGCAAACTTTTCAGTTGACACAAGTGAAATACGTGAGGTAACACCAGACGAAGTAAATATATCTCTCATAATCATGAAATGAGGGAAGGCTCTGAGAGAAGATGGAATAGTAGCAGATTTACTTTTGGATGCAGGAGCAGGAGTACAAAACAGGCTCGCCCATTTATTTATTCAATTAATAAAAAAGAAGAAAATCCCAAAACATGGTGTAATGCAACAGTTATTTAATCTACAAACAAGGCAACTCAAAAGATCTTAGTAACCATCGACCCATTAACTTATTGTCAGTCATTTACAAACTCTTCACTTAAGTACTTACGAACAGAATAAAAACAAATTTAAAAGAAAACCAACCTCGTGAAGAGGCTGGATTCCAAAGCGGGTATTCAATTACTGATCATCTACACACAATGAATCAGCTAATTGGTAAAAATAAAGAATATAATCAACCACTGTGCTTAGGTTTTACTGATTACGAAAAGGCTTTCGACTCAATAGAGAACATAACAATTACAAAATCACTGCGGGAACAAGGAGTAAATGAGAACATTGTAAAACTGCTCGAAAACGTATATAAAGAGGGAACTGCTACAGTTAACTTACATAAAGACTCAAAAAAAATAATAAGATTGAGAAGAGCGTGCTTCAGGGAAATACAGTTTCACCAAAAATATTTACAGCATGCTCCAGAAGACTCGCCGACATGTAAAAATACCCCCGCTAATACACCAGTCCTGTATGAGACAGCCCTAGCATTTATTCAATATGGACGGTGGGTGTTAGCGCCGAACTGGTGACATGTAGAGGTATATGGTATGTAGGAGGACTACTGGGCCTTGATAGCAGGCTGTGAAGCCTATGCCTAGAGTCGGACACATAAAAAAATAAGATTTGCAGATGGCATTGTCCTAAGCTCAAAAACAGTAGAGTCATTGCAAGAAATGTTAAATGACCTGAACAGAGCAAGTCTCAAAGTAGGGGTAAAGATGAACCGAAGTAAAACTAGTGTTTAATCTACATACACCAAAGAGCGTCACCAACATAAGCGAAGATATTCTTGAAAAAGTACATGAGTACAATTACTTGGGGGAAATACTAAAATTAACGAATGACCATGACAGTGAAATATAAAGACGCATTACAACTGGATAGAAAGCTTTCGGTAAACATAAAGACTTTATGAAGGTAGCTTTGCCAATTTCTTTGTAACGAAAAGTATATAACGAATGTACAGTTCCAGCTATGACAAAAGGTTGTGAGACCTGGAAACTGACAAAATCGATGAAAAATAATCCGTTCTCAGAGAGCAGTGGAAAGGTCACTGTTGGGAATATCTTTAACAGACAGGAAAAAATCAACTTGGGTGATAGAGCAGACTAAATTAAAGACATTATAGAAATTATAAATGAACAGAAATGGAGGTGGGCAGGTTATGTAGCAAGAATAACAGATCACCGATGAAGCAAGAGGCTGACTGACTGGACACGAAGAGATTGTAAGTGTAGCAGAAAAAAAAAAAAAAACACACACAGACAGGAGGTGGAGAGATGAGACAGAGAAATCTGCAGGGAAAACGTGGCAAAGATTGACTCAGTCAAGGCATTTGGGATAACGTTGAGGGAGGCCTTTGTTCGGCAGTCTGCTTGTAATGGCTGATGATGATGATGATGGTAATTTTTTATATATATATATATATATATATATATATATATATATATATATATCTATATATATATATATATATATATATATATATATATACTGTACATATCAGTAAGTGAATAGTTGTAGTTAAGACTTGAAGCACACAAGGAAAAGATATGCATAAGTTTACACTAAAACACAGGAAAAAAGGAAACTTATCACCACACACACACACACACACACACACACACGAGGCATCAAGCGGAGCAGACGCACGTCGCCACCACTCCATACTTGGCCAATGGCATTACCTAAATTAGTATCTTTATATGAGTCAAGCTCTGTACCAGGTTAGACCAAATAGTGTTCTAAGATAAAAATAGTATCTTTATATGAGTCAAGCTCTGTACCAGGTTAGACCAAATAGTGTTCTAAGATAAAAAAGAAGTTTTAAGTAAGACTGTTGTTCAAACAGTAAAGAAAACAAAGTAGCGCAAGAATGTGCAAAATCAGCTGATCAGTTGTTTAGTCTACGACTGCACCGAATGTAAGTTGCATATGTGCTTTTAGTACTGCATGATGGCCACATACTTTAGTAAAGCAAATTTGGAAAAGAAAAGGGATAAAGATAGAAAGCAGGATAATATTTCTACCAAGAACTTGTTGAAATGGAGACTCACAATAAACTGGTGGAACAAGTATACAGACTAGAGATGGCTTTTCAAAATGAGATTGATGAAATTAAGAAACAGATGCACTTGCAAAAGGAAAAAATAGAAAAATTAGGAAAGGAAGTCAACAAGGAAGACACAATAGATGAACGACAGTAGAAGTGGGTTCACTTAGGAGGAAAATTAGTGAAATGGCAAGAACAGTAGTCAACCACAAGAGTATTATGGAAGAGTTCAAAAATGATACAGAGACAATTAGGCAAGTAAGCAATCTGATAGATCAGAGCAGTGATATTGAGGAGAAGATAACACAGGTGAATGAAGCTGTGCAAAGCTACAAAAATGATGTGGAAACCACTTATGCTGAAATGGTGAAAGTAAAAAAAGACTTAGAAACAAGGACGGAAGAAAAAAGCATTAAAAAGGAAGTGAAAAGAATAATCCAAAACAATCCTAAATTAGTCAGAGATTCAGCAGATATCAACAAATCTATAGTAATCACCGGTATAGAAGAGGAAGAAGTAAGAAACAAGATCTCAATAGACAAAAAGGAGATGGCAAATGTAATGAGCATATTGAAGGAAGTATCAGAGGAAATATGTAGTAAAGACATAAGAGGAACACAAAAGGTTGGAGAAATACGAGACAAACAAATCAAGGCCACTAAAGGTAACCTTCCAGAGTGTAAACACTGTGGAGGAGATACCAAAAAATGCAAAGAATCCTATGGAAAAAGAGGAATTCAAAAATGTATGGATAGAAAGATGCCTAACACAAGAGGAACTGGAATTACTGAAAGAGAAGTGGGAGGAAGCAAAAACAAAAATTGAGGGAAGAATAGAGGAGGAGAAGAATACATTTTTTTTTTACAAAGTAATTGGATTGCAGGTGCGAAAGTGGTACATAAACAGGAGGTAATAAAAAGGAGGAAGGCAGTAGAACTAAGTCATGACAAGTATATAAACAAGATGATTAAGTTGATGTACTCAAATGTGGATGGAATGGTATCTAAATTATTAGAGATGAATGATTATACCAAAGAAAATGAACGCATATAATATGCCTAACTGAAACAAAATTAACAACAATGATATCAAATGACATCCTAAACTTAGAGGAATACAATATATGGAGAAGAGATAGGAACTTAAAAAAAGGAGGAGGAATTATAATATTAACTAAGAAAAACCTAAAAGTCAAAGAAATAGAACTAGATATACCCTCACAAGTAGAAGTGATTGCAGTAGAGATCAATACATCTGAAGGGAAAGTAACTGTAGACAATTTGTACATGCCACCCAGATCAAACACATGGGAAAGAGGCGAATTTGAGGACCTGGCAGAGAGTACAATTCAGAGTTTAAGAGCATTACTACATAGAATGGAAAAGAAATCGGAATGAATTATAATAACTGAAGATTTTAATACAAAGAGAAATTGGAATACTCTTGATATAAGCCAAGAAAGCTGTTGGGACCAAAAGCTCCTGGATCTCGTGCAGGAGTTTTTCCTAATGCAACATGTAAGGGAAAGCACCAGAAAAAGAGGACTCTATGTGCTCTCAATGCTAGATCTTATATTTACTAGGCAAGAAAACGATATTGACAATTTAATATATCACCCTCCATTCGGCAAAAGCGACCATGCAGTACTAAATTGCAACTTCAGGATTGCATGTGACATAGTTAACAACAATGAAAGTTACAAAAAGAGCCTAAACTATAAAAAGGGAAACTATCATGACCTAAATAAGTACTTCTTAGAAACTGATTGGGAAAAAGAGCTTAGAGGACAAGATTTAAATGCTATATATAAAAAATTCTGTGAACTTTATGAAATAGGAGTCCAGATGTACATCCCACAACACAAAGAAGCAGAGAAGAAAATAAAGAAATGGTTCAACACAGAATGTAAAAAATCAAAAGAAAAAAGAGTTTTGTTGTGGAACAGATACAGAAGACACAATAGTGAATGGGGCATATAACAACTATAAACAGGCAAGAAACGATTATACAAGAATAAGGAGGGAAGCCCAAAAACAGTTTGAAGAGGATATCGTAAATAAAAGTAGTGATCAACCGAAGCTATTTTACAGCTACATCAGAAGCAAAACCAAAGTAAAAAAAATAAAATACAATCCATTACGGACGAGGGAATCACCTATACACAAGAGAAGGATATTTGTAAAGCACTAAATAAGAATTCCAATCAGTTTTTACAGAAAAAAAAAATTTTGAGAAGAATTATGTGGAACATACATGCCCACACATGCTACCAGATATACAAATATAAAAAAAAGAAATACAGGAGGAGTTAAGTAAATTAGACAAAGGAAAAGCAAATGGTCCTGATGAAATTTCATGTTGGGTGCTACATGAATGTGCAAAGGAGTTAAATAAACCATTATCTTTAATTTTCAAGAAATCCTTGAGACAAGGTAAACTACCTGATATTTGGAAGAAAACAAACATTGTTCCTTTATTCAAGAAAGGGAATAGACAAAATCCACTCAACTACCGACCAGTATCACTAACCAGTGTTGTAAGCAAGGTATTAGAAAAGCTTATAAGAAAAGCTTGGGTAAATCACCTAGAAGAGCACAATATGATAACAGAAAGACAGTTTGGTTTCAGAAAAGGAAAATCATGTGTTACTAATCTGTTGAGCTACTATGACGGAGTAACAGACACATTACAGAAAAGAGAAGGATGGGTGGACAGTATCTATTTAGATTTCAAGAAAGCATTTGACAGAGTACCACACCAAAGACTTTTATGGAAACTGTACCATCAAGGAGGAATCCGAGGCAAACTGTGTTGTTGGATGCAAGATTTTCTCATAAATAGAGAAATGAGAACAGTACTAAGGGGAAATTACTCATCATGGAGAGAAGTGACTAGCGGAATAACGCAGGGCTCAGTGCTGGCACCAATCATGTTTTTAGTGTACATAAATGATATAGACAGTAACACTGGAAATGAAGGCTATCTAAATATGTTTCCAGATGATGCAAAAATACGAAGGAGAATTACTCACACAGACTCTTGTAAAGAGCTACAAGAAGAATTAAATAAACCTCATGAATGGAGTAATACATGGCAAATGGAATTCAATGTGAACAAGTGTCATGTAATCAAGTTTGGTAAAATTGGAAAAAGACCTGAGTGGGATTATAAGTTAGGAAATATATCCCTACACACATCAGAAAGAGAGAAGGACCTAGGTGTGATTATCAATAACAGACTATCTCCGGTTGACCACATCAGTGAGAAGGTACGGAACATGTATACACTGCTTGCAAATATGAGAATAGCGTTCACATACATAAATGAAGACATGCTAAGGAAGATAATAACATTATTCATCAGACCAACCCTGGAGTATGCATTAGTACTCTGGAGTCCTCATCTTAAAAAACACATAGACAAGATTGAAAAAGTTCAAAGGGCTGCTACAAGATGGGTACCAAGCTTAAGGAATCTAAGCTATGAAGAAAGGCTGAAAAAAAAATGCATCTAGCAACACTACAGGAGAGAAGGAAAAGAGGTGACATGATTATGATATATAAAAATGCATATCAGGGAAAGAGAAAATTGACATAAATGATTACATATCCTATGGGGATGCATCAGCAAGAGGACACTGCAAAAAACTGCATGAAAAGAGAGGTGATAAAGACGTAAGGATATTTAGGTTCCCAAATAGAGCAATTGATCACTGGAATGCACTACCAAATGAAATAGTGTGTGCCAAAACAATTCACAAAATTAAGGATATGTACGATAAGTATGGTTTAAGACAAGGGACAATACGAGCTTGACTCATTCCTGTAAAGCTACAATTAGGTAAGAACAATTAGGTAAGAACACACACACACACACACACACACACACACACACACACACACACACACACACACACACACACAGATAACTGTTATAACCCGACTTTCGCACAAACACAGATACAAAACTAGAATGCACTCAGAGAGCTGATACCTCCGCCCAAACCATGGCCATTAAAAAGGATCCGGATCCGAATCCGGATTCGTGGATATAGGATCCAGATTCGGATTCGAATCTGATCCAAAATTTAATCAATTCTTTTTCGTCCACGGCCCACTTTTCCATAAAATTTCATTGAAATTCATTGAGAACTTTTGAAGATGTGAGGGATACTCCGGATCAGGCCCAAAATTTAATAATTTCTTCCTTGTCCTATGGCCCATCCGTCCACAAAATATCATCAAAATCAGTTCATAACTTTTTGAGTAATCCTGCTAACAGACAGACAAATAGAAAACCAACGGGGAGTAAGACATAACCTCCTTGGCGGAGATAATAACTGGTATAGGTAGAGTGACTTACCCTCCTGGCCACCAACCCGATCATACCAGACCATGAGCCGTCTTGTTGCTTGGAACCGAAAGTGCCGTCTGGGGTGTGCACATACCGGTACCTGACACACACAAGAACATCAACCCCAAAATTACACCAACATAACACACAACAAACAGATAGGTAGGTAGATAGATAGATACAGATATAGATATACAAAGATATATATATATATATATATATATATATATATATATATATATATATATATACCGGGTGTATATATATATATATATATATATATATATATATATATATATATATTTTATTTACTTATTTATTTATTTGTTTATCTGTGTGTGTATGAATGTGCGTGTGTGTGTGTGTGAGAGGGGGGAACACCAAGGCCCGTCTCCTAGGGAGGAGGGCTGCACCCCTTAGGTATACCACTCGAAACCCGTAAACATTAAGACGGTATTTGTTTTAAATCTAAGGAAATGCATTTTTGCACACTGGTAGAGTTTTACTCTCTCCAGGTCATGGGCGAAGTGGGACCCCTTGTGGCCGGTCCCCACAGGGGAAGCAGCCGCAGCGATCCTGATCGAAGCATCTGTGCATGGTCACGATTTTTACCATAGAGACAGAAAAATTACCACAGCGGTAGACGTTCATCCAGGCCACGTTTTAGGCAGGGCGCGACCTTAGATGGCCACCACACATGAGGTAAACTGCGTCTAAAGGTGACAGCGCCATAGTTTTTAATTGGGCACACAAAATTTGGCTCAGGTCTAGACCTTCACCCATAGCAATGTTTATAGAGGATGGGATTCCGGGGTTCACCCCTCCACCTCTCCTGTAAATAATTATTGCTTTCCTCCCACAATATTGCAGGGGTGGATGCGGCTGTCAGAGGTGCCCTTTCTCTTTTTGGGTATATATGGTGTGGAGGAAAAGCTGCTGATTTTTTTTAAGAGCTTAATGTTGGTACAAGAGTAAGCAGCTCTCTTAGCGAGTAATAGTGCTGGAGTACAATAAGTATGTGTGATTTCTTATGGTTGTTCAATATTCTGTTCATAAGGATGGGGTTGTGACGGATTAAAAACTTAGATGACAGAGAGAGGAATGGAAAGTATAACAAAATGATCAAGTGTAGAATGTTTCTGATGTATGCCGATGGTGCTGTGCTGCTGGCTATTAGACAACAGGAAATAATATGACAGTGTCTTGAATAAAAATATGAAGAAGAATAAACTGAGGATCACTGAGAGGGAGGGGGACCTTTCATTATAATGATCTGGTGAATGGATAGAGACTCGCATTGGTGAAAGAGTTAGATACAGACAGAGACACAAGTATCTTCCCAGAGACTGATGATTACTTAGTGGAAAAATCGAACCATCTGAAACATGCGTTAGTAGAGATAGGGTTTTCATTATTTCGCCATTTGTAAAATTTCTTTAGACAGAACTGGGAAGATAGTTGTTTCTTTGACTACTTGGGTGCCAAAGTTTATGAATAAAATTAATCAACTGCACCTACGAGAAATTCATGCCTTGAGCCAAGTACTCTGCCACGTGGTCTTTTCGGCGGCCACTTGGATCGGCCCTCTGAATCTCACGGACATGAAAGGCCTCAGTTGCCAAGGCCAGGGTGGGCTGCTGCAGGAACCTGAAAAAAAATGACTCTAAAGGATTAAGTCTATCAGAGTAAATCCTCGTTACTAGTAAATTTCTTACGATATTTTTTGCTCTTACCAATTCCACCCAATGACGTATTTTGAATTTGTCAGAACCCCGAATTACATTCTTCAGTTTTGGGCAGACCTTTCAGACCAGAGTTGTATTTTTCAATGCCCCACAATGCATCTCTCCCTCAGCAATCTCAGACTATTCCAAATCTTCACACATCCTCATCATTATTAGCATCATAAGCCCATCTGTGCTACACTCAATACAGGTCAAACCCCTCACAGAGAAAGGACCTCTTTAGAGGATTAAAATAACTCATGGAAAGCCATCCCTTCCAGTGAAACCATTACTCCATCATGGAGGGGGGGTACACCCTTTGATACATGAACTTTGGCTGCTCCACATTTGATGATTGAAAATTAATATGCCTTGTCCACCAGAAACCCACTGCCACTATCTCACTAACTCTCATCCAGTGCGGTATGTTTCCTGCACAGTCTTCTCTCATTAAGCTCCTAGTCATGGGAGGAACTGAAGTCCCTCCCCTAAACTTTGCACATCATCCTACTCAACCAATGGGATATGGCAGTTCACATGATATTAAGTCCCATGGTTCCTCAAACTCTATGATCAACCAATGGCACACACCCCATCACTCCTCTAAGCTCCATCAGTAGGATGACTCGGCAAGTTACTAAACAGAGAGAGAGAGAGAGAGAGAGAGATCCTATGGGTGAAGTAGTTAATACATCCATAACAGCCAAAAAACTGAACCTTCTATTATACTGATGCTAGAGCAGGGTGTTTGCACCTGGCGGTGCTGATATAACTGAGTGATGGAGCTGCCTGGTTACACAAACGTCCCTCACGTACTTCCCTGTCTGCCGAATGAAGAGTGATGTGCTGCAAGATAATGGCAACGTCAGTCTGCAGTCCACCGGGTTCATGTTTTGGATGAAACTGGGGCTACATCTACAAAAGCAACAACAACAACAACTTATTTTTTTTTTACATGTTCGACTCTGGGCAAAGGCTTCACGGCTATTCCCAAGTCCCAGTAGTCCTCCCTGGGGCCCAGTAGTCCTCCTACACACCTCCATATGTCACCATTTTTGCGCTAACACCCACCATCCATATTGAATACATGCTAGGGCTGTCTCATACAGGACTGGTGTACTGGTTTTAGCGGGAGTGCTTTTATGACATGTCAGCGGGTCATCTGGTAGATCAGAAAAATCTGCTTTTTATGAAATTCAAATCCTTAAACTGTTCCCTGCCCCAGCTGGTATTCGAAGCTGGATCCATTAGGACTGCAGGCCTCCTCTCTACCGATTCTGCCACCGCATTCCCCAACTACTACTACTGCTGCTACTACTACTACTACTACTACTACTACTACTACTACCTGGTGTACTTATCAGGAAAGAGCGGAAGAAGTGTAGTAAGAACAAGGGATCTTCTAGGTGTCCATGTTGCCAGGAGAAGTGGCTTTTGCTGAGGCGAAGTGTATGGCAGGTAGATGAAGATCCTAGAGCTGTTTTAAATATTGCTTTAATTATACTGCAAGAATTTTTGCCTTTAATTAACTGTTAACAATGTTGTCTTTATTCATCTGTCTATTTATGGTCAATGCCTTAATCCCGTAGGGGAGGCCGCAAATAAATCGCCTTCACATTGCCCTGTCCTATACTATTTAACTGCCCGGCCACCAACTTCCATCTCCCTCTCTCATATATCTCTCCACTTCATTCTTCCACCTCATCCTTGGTCTCTTCCTCCTCCTCCTCCTCCTCCTCCTCCCCTTCAGCTCACTCACATTCACTTTTCCAGCCAGTCTGTCATTCTTCATCCACTTCACATGGACAACCCATCTCACAGTATTCTCTTAACACTTTCAGTCAGATTCATAACACCACCACAACACTCCTTTACTCTCTCATTTGCTTGTCTATCTCTAAGTGAAATTCCACATGCTCATATCAAATAATTCATTTCCACTGCTCTAACTTTTGACTTGTATTCTATATTTAACTATCATAAATTTCGCCATTGCAGTAATAAGTTATAATAATACTGAGAAATACTCCCTTTAATTAAATCTTAGAAATGTTGACTTTAACTGCCACAGAATTCGTCAATACAGTAGTTATATTCTAATACAACTGAGAAGTATTGTCCTCAACTTTTATCAGTTTTGGCTTTGTCATAAAATTCTTCACTGCAGTAGTCATGTTTTGATAATATTGAAAAACGTTGCCTTTAATTTACTGTTAAATATGCTGTTTTTATTTATCTGCCGTATCTATCGTCACCGCAGCAGCAAAATATGTTTTCTTTAACCACATCAGTTCAGTGACATATATTATATTCCTGCTAACACTAGACGATTTTATTAACCTCAAGCGTGACTTTCTGCAGAGAAAAGATTAAATAAGGCCCCTTTAGTTGAAAAACTCACTGAAAGTTTGAGTAAAATCGTCTTGAGGAGCCAAAAACGAAATAAACGTAAGGAAGAACACACACAAAGCGAATCACCTGCATCCATCAACTGGTTTAAGAGCCAAACATTTGATTTTGCCCTTTGACACTGACCTTCGACTGCTTGCTTTAACCTGCTGTGTCCCGCTGACGTATATATACATCCGCATGTTTTGTCACTGCCAGTCCCAATGACGTATATAAATGCGCCTCAATTGCAAGGTCCCTAATTTGCACAATTTTCAGATTTTGTGAGTGGTTTTTGGTACGCACACTCAGGCAAGCCTCCCCTAACTGCCACCAGGCAGGCCCGTTCCCAGACCCAGCATGTCCCTCTTGCTCCCTTGTCTTGGCCACTCACCAGTTAGCAGTGACCCAGGTCAGACATGGTGCATAGAGATCTCTCTGAGAATGAAATTCAATCTGCCCTGGATGCCTTCACAGATGATAGTGATTCTCCACTGGATGACAATGTGGAGGATATGGATTATGTGCAGCCTGAGGAGGAAACAAGCAGCAATGATGAGGAGGTCCCTTTGCCGTGGAAAGTGCAGTATGTTACGTACCATAAGGTGAGGGAAGGTCAGCCTGGACCCTATACACATGCACGGACCTCTCTCCAGCCCCTAGGCAGAAAGTCAGACGAGGATGAGGACGGCGGCATAGGCGTGATATTACCTCGTGGTTGGGGAGGGAGAAAATTACACCTCGAGGATCCGAAGGTGCGGTGAGAAGGAAAATCAGGCATGGTCCTTCTGTGTTGTCTGGGGAAGGCGCAAGTGGTGTGGCAGGAGTGAGGGGTGAAAGGGAAAGTGGTGTGGTGGGAGTGAGCGGTGAAAGGGATAGTGGTGTGAGGGAGGCAGCACAAGCACGTGGTGTACTTGGGCAGCAGGGAGGCAAGGTGGAGCCGCTCCTTAGCACGTCTTTCGCCCCACAATATTCCCTCACTTCCTCCCCACAGCCCTATGATGTGGGGAAAGGAAGGAAAGGGAAGGGAAAGGGGAAAGGAAAAGGGAGAGGGAAGAGAAGTGCGAGTGGGGAAGGGCGCTGCTCTCCACCTCCCCAAGCTACCCCACCACTCTCCCCTCCCCACCCTGACAAAGGCGACGATGGGGACGAGGCTGGAGACGGTAATGTGTCGTGGGACTGGGAAGATGGAAATAATTTCACTCCCATCATTCACCCTTTCACTGAGGAGTGGCGGTCTGGTTGCATGGCTCTAGGTATCCATGCAGGCTCCACCAGGGTGGATTTCTTCCACCTGTTCTTTGGGGAGGAGTTTGTGGGTCGCATAGTGGAGCAAACAAACTTATTTGCAAGCAGCCAGTGCCGTGAAAGTGAGCATCAAGGTACAACAAGCAGGCACTCCCAGCAATATGACACTCCCGTAACCCTCAGTGAGATGTTCATATTTTTGGCCCTGGTTCTCTTGATGGATGTAGTATGAAAAAATCAAATTCCTGCATACTGGACCACGGACCCAATGACCAGCACACCTTTCTTTGGTGTAGACTGCAACGTAGCGTTGTGCCTTGAGCCATGTTTCAAGGAATATCACAACTTCCTACATCACTGATACTGTGTGTGATAGCGATAATATAATGCTCACTGTAGGAGTAAGGCCTGTACATACTGTATGCGATAATATGACCCTCAGTATAATGGTAAGTCCTGTAAGTATATGATAAGAATTATATAAAGTTGAAATGGGTGTAATGTTAGTGGGAAAGTATTATATAAGTTGAAAAGTGTAAGTTGAAACAAGTGATATTGGGAGTTCACTCACTGTGTAAATATGCGATAATATGACGCTCAGTAGAATAGTAAGGTCTGTAAATATGTGATAGCAATTGTATAAAATGGAAACGGGTGTAATGTTAGTGGAAAAGTATTATATAAGTTGAGAAATAGAAGTTCAAACAACAGTCATAGCGACTTCACTCTCTATGTAATTATGCGCTAATGTTACACTAAATATTATCGCAAGGCCTGTAAATATGAGAAAACAGTTCTCTAAAGTGGAAAAGGGTATAATGTTATTGGAAAAGTATTATGTAAGCTTAAAAAAGAGAATGCGAGTTGAAACAACAGTCACAGCGAGTTCACTCACTACGTAAATATGCACTAACATTATGCTAAATATTATTGTAAGGCCTGTAAATATGTGAAAACAGTTCTCTAAAGTGAAAAAGGGTATAATATTATTGGAAAAGTAGATGTAAGTTGAAAAAATGAAATGTATGATGAAACAACAATGTTAGCGAATCATCGGTGAACAGTTTGGGCTATTTCGCTATGTTCGCCCGATGGAACCATGCTTATTTCACCTCTATTTTTGTATAAAAACCATTATACTCTTTGTACTACATTTTTTTTTTTTTTGTAAAAAAAAAATATCTACCTATTGTGAATGGTTTTCCATACTAATAATACCATAGAAAACGTGACAGCCGTAGAGCACCTCCATAGAACACGGCACCAGGTGTAACAAAGGTATACCTGTCTAGGCCACTTATAGACCCCGGTGACCACTTTCTTCGTGATTTTCCATTGTTTCTCACCAAAAGCAGAAGTTTGAGCCAAAAAAAAATTTATCCAAAAATGGCCGGGATTGGGGGGAGTCAGTGGTGGAAAAGTGGTCAGGATGGGGTGGGTTAAAAAAACAAAGTAGTTCATTCATTCCTCTCCTACAACTTTTCCAGTAACCTTGGTCTATATTGGAATATTTGAAAAAGTCAATGATATTACCATATGACCTTGGTCGTTAGCCTCTTATTCTCCACATGAAATTTCTTCATTATCAAGCTGCCCATTAAACATTGCACCAAGTTTGGTCTATATCATTATCTTTATGGCATTGAATTTTTACTTTGCTCTGTTATCTACAATTTTGTGTAATCATTTATGAACCATTATAACCGCCACCAGACAACTTTTCTCTTAAGTCTCGCCTCCTTACCCACCCCCCAGGGAGTGGGTGAGGATGGGCGGGCTACAACTTCTGGAAGGGGAGAGGCTTAAGTGACAAGTTTCCTGACAGAGGGTATACTCAACATCGATTATTATAAAACCAAATGGTATTCATACCTATAATCCTTTGAAGAGTCATTGATAGTCATGACCATAGCATTCATTGATGAAAATGTCTTGTGCAGGATTTGATGACAAGTAAAAGGAATACGGGTGACAGCAAGGAGCCTTGTTGACCACACCAGCAGGCGGCCCTTGAGGGACCACTCAGCAAAGGCAGTGAGGAAGGCTGGGTCGTCACTCACGAACACCACCATCACAGACCACGACACCTGCCGCAGCTGGTGGATTGAGTGACTGATTATATTAAAAAGAACATGGCAGTGTAACTAGCGAGGTTATTGCCGCCGTGCAAGACTAGTAAAGGCAGAACAAGGATGAGATATTCATACATCTACATGTTTATGCATAAGAAATAAAACTGTTATGCCACATACTCGGAGCTCAACTCCTTGCTCTATGAGTACGAAGGGTCTGAGTTGGGTTCTTTCCAAGACTGGGTCCACAGCATGCAACCAGAGGAAAAGGGCTCAAAACACAGGCTACCCAATCTTACACATATATTACCATGAAGAATACAGTAACTGGGCACAATACAATGTGATGGATTTCACACACTGAGGGAGATACAAGGATTTGGAGTTTGTGACTGAGGGTGACAGGGAGACTGCAGGTGACGCCTAGGTATGGGAGGGGTCCCGTCAGGTGTGCGCTGTCTGTAGGGGTGCTGGACCACTGTCATACGCTGGATCGTCAGGAGGGGGCTGCTTGGCGGTGTAGAGGGAGGCCTTTCACTGAAAGGGCCTCCGTAGGTGCGTCGGCACTCAGGGCTAAGGCCGAATAGAGCAAGTAGGCGCGTGCCTTGTGCCTACCCTTGGTGGAGGACAGCTTGCCAGCTGGTCTGGGGAGGTCTCGGCTGGGAGTCCTGGGGGCGTTCCTTGGTGACTGGGGGCTGCATTCTCGCCTTCGCTGGGAGTCCAACAGGGGCTACCTGTGATTTTTTCTCCGGGAGTCTGAGAGCAACTGACGACGTAGGGGTGCTGGCTGCAGTGAGCATATCCCCAGGCTCACTATAGTGCCACTCCAGTGCCCTTCCAACAGCGACTTCGCTGGGGAGCTGATTCTGCCCCTTGGGGGAGAGCGGGAGGGGCATCCCGCTTGGCCTCTGAGGGAGTGAGGAGAGCAAGGGGTGTGACTGTCAGTGGATGCTGCAGGGTTAGCAGACGAGGGAAGCACGATGGGCATTCCCTCCCCGGCGGGCATGGTGGGTGCCACTGTGGTTCCACTAGGCCCTGGGACTGCAGGTGAGATGAGCACAGTGGACGTCCTCTCTCCAGCGAGCACAGTGGGCATCGCCGTGGTCCTTTTCCCGGTGGGGGCTGCAGACGAGGGAAGCTTGGTGGACGTTCCCTTCCCGGTAGGCACGGTGGGTTCTGTCACAGTTCTGCTATGCCCTGGGACTACAGGTGAGAGAAGCACGGTGGGCGTCCTCTCCCCGGTGAGCATGGTGGTCGTCGCCACGGTCCTGCTCCCTGTGGGGGGCTGCAGACGAGGGGCGTGTGATGGTTTGGGACGTACTCCCGTCTTGCTCGGGCTCTTGTCACGCCTCTCTGTGGTCTCTCCCCCTCTCTGTGCCCTTCCCCTTGGTATTTCAAAAACTAATAGAAATAGTCATCTAACAATATAACCCAAATAAAAACATCAAGGACACAACATAAAAATTATGCATACAACAACTACAGTTAAAACTGCATAAAAAATAAAGCTTCTCAACAAACGAGAAGGTGGCTACTGCCATCATACATGTCTCCTCGTCGAGCATTGAGGAGAGAATAATATGATGCAAGTATTTTGAGAAATCGATACAATCGCCTCCACTTACAACTACTGCAGGGCAGGGGGTGATGCGTTAAGAGTTGTATGTGGTTCTAATTTATCTGTTTACATGTGTCTGCTGGTGTGTTGAGAGCTTGTATGTGGCATTACTGTATTGCTTTATGTGTCATGTCTCCTGGTATGTTGGGGGTCAAATGAGACATCAGAGTATATGTTTACCTGTCATGTATTTTTTTATGTATCCAACAATGGGTATAGAGCAGCGGTTCTCAAACTTTTTAGTGTGTGACCCTATTTGGAATATTTCAAGACTTCGTGACCCACAGGGGAGAGAGAGAGAGAGTGACTGGTATATAGCCTATCGTAGTCATTGTGAATAAGCTAATAGTCTAATAAGGATAATTACAATTTCAGTTAAGTAAATAACATTCATTGAAAGCATTAGGCCTAATCAATGACCCTGTGACCCATCAAAATTTCTTTCATGACCCAACTTTGGGTCGCGACTCATAGTTTGAGAATCACTGGTATAGAAGCATAGACTGTACATCAAGTTCCCTGAGACCCAGCAGTTTTCTTACATACAATACACCTCCACATGCTACCACTTTGGCACTAACACTCACCGTCAATACAGAATACGTGCTGTCTGAAATAGAATTAGTGTACTGGTATTACCAGGGGTATTTTTACATGTCCGTGGGTCTTACGGTAGATCAGTAAACTTTAAAGATTTTTAAATCCTTACTCTGTGGTATGATCACTATAAATGGCGTATTCCAACAGAGTAGACATGAGACATAACAAATATTTTACACCTTTATTATTTTAACTTGGCCTAAAATTGCCATCGCTCCATTTGATATACAGATATTTAGCAAGAAATTAACATTAGAATCTGATCCTACATGTTAATACTTGTAACAAAAGATTAAATTATGATGCTATAAAAAAAGTAAAGCCGTAGTATTGTCATTATCTGCCGTAGAGATAGGTGAAATAAGCCACGATAATATAGGCCAAGAATTAAGTCACAAAGAATTGCTATGGAAAGAATGTAGAGACACAGCTTTGTCTTATTCTTCTATTGAGCTACAGGAAATAATCAGCAACATGGCAAAAATCTGTGCCAAAATAAAGCAGAATGACTCTAGTGCCAAAAACACCCCTAGTGTATGAGTCCCTGTACTGCTTATAACTGGAGGAGATTGTACAGCCATTAGCAAAAAGTCATAGACAATTCTCTGCCAGCATTATGTCCTGTCTCCCATAATTCTCCTTCCTCCCTTAGCGTTAAAACCCATCCCCATTCCTCCCTAACGTTAAAAACCATCCTTCCCTCTCATACCTTATCACTGTGTGCTTTATACTGCACTTGCATAAAACCATTTCATATAACACTTTCCATCGTCACGGCTGTCAGGGAAATGTCGCCGAACGTGTGCCCATGGGTGAATATTTTGCCAATACTATAATGAACATTTACTAAATTGAACTGAATTATGCACAAACTTGATTATTAGTCACTGAACCATTTAATAAGAAACTGTTATATAAGCTTGTGGCTACTTTTTTGCCAATTACTTCTTTTATCCAGTGACTTAATTCTGTACATACTGTATATTGTAAATGAGGCTCGTGGTACTGATGTGGATGTAATGGAAAGCATCAAGAGAAACACCCATGGTTTGGCCATGTGGAGATGATGGCGAGCCTTTTGTAACAGGTATAGCAAAGAGGGCGGTAGGTTTAGCCCGTTTGAGTCTTACCTGTGCATGCCCCTACTAAGAGAGCAGCTTACCTGACGAGCTTGGGTGATGAGACGAGAGAGTTGTGCTTGTGTTGTATTAGGGTCCAGGCCATGTAACACCTCAAATGCACTTAATCCTATGTGAGGACGACGGCTCAGAAATGCCTGCAGAGAAAATCGTATCCTTCAACCTTTCAGTCGCATCCTTGAATCTTGTAAGTCGTATCCTGCAACCCTATAACTCGTATCCTTCAACATATGAGTCATTTCCTTCAACCTTATAAGTTGTAGCCTTCAACTGAGTCATATCCTCCAGAGTTATGAGTCATTTCCTTCAACCCTATAAGTCGTATCTTTCAACCTTTAAGTCGTATCCTTCAACCCCATACGTCGTATCTTTCAACCTTTAAATCGTATCCTTCGGCCCTATAAGTCGTATCCTTCAGCCCTATAAGTTGTATCCTTCAACCCCATAAGTCGTTTCCTTCAGCCCTATAAGTCATATCCTTCAACCTTTGTGTTGTATCCTATAATTCTTTAAATGCAGTGACATTTATATAAGCTAAATCATTCCAAGTGTACACAATTTTACTTAAGTTAGAGAAGACGTTATTATCTGAAGGGGATTATGAGGTTGTCTCTAACCTTGCCAATTTGAAAAGTGTCTCGTAAGTTGAACGAAAGATTCTTATGAAGAAAAAAAAAGTCACATAATACAAGAGGTTGGCAACATTGCATCCCCAGCATCTGATGAGTTAGTTTATATATTTACATTATTTTACTTTATTTTACGTGTTTATTTCGCACACATCTAACAGTGTTTTTGTTGTTACACTGGTCCAAGGCTAATCTCTACATGAACCCAGTGGACTGCTGGCTGATAATGTCCTTTTCCTGCTGCCCATCATCTTTATGTCTAGGGACAGGGATAAAGTTGAGGGACACTGATATAACCGAAAGCTGCCCAGGTATAATCGCTGTGAGCAGTGTTGTACGGGAGGGGGGGGGGGATGGCAGAATGGCCGCTCCCTTTTGCAATATATATATATATATATATATATATATATATATATATATATATATATATATATATATATATATATATATAATATGTTATTAGTTTATTACAGTTGTAAAGTTGTTTCATCGAAATTTGAGCGTTTGAATAATAGTACTGTAAGGTTATTGGAGAGACTGAATCATAACTCAGTGGAAAGAGTGCTTGTACTTAAAAATGACTTTAGAATATGCTATATTTATGTCGAACCGGTATACCCATTCCATATGGCCTCAAAATGATCATAAAATTGGCCAAAATGCAAAATTTTCTTGGGGGAGGGCTTACAGCGCCCCCCCCCCTCCCCCCCGAACCTGCTAGCTGTATGGGCTCGCTGCGCTCGCCAAAGTCATGGACTGCACAGTTAATAAGATAAAATAAAACAAAGGCCTCCCCCCCTTTTCAACTTTCTGGGTACGCCACTGGCTGTGTGTGTGTGTGTGTGTGTGTGTGTGTGTGTCTTAGTCTAAGAAATACTGATAAATACCTTTACTAATAATAAATACATAATTATCAAATTGCTAAAGGATACATTAGACTCTTTTTCAATATTGTTCTCACATATCTGCATATTTGCCAGGTTTACTAGATGTGTACAGATTCTCCAGTAACACAAATTTCTACATGAACGTCTCTCTACGCACTCTAGAAGCCTTCTTCACGTATATCCATTTCTTTTTTATGTGTTCTACTCTGGGCATAGGCTTCACAGCCTACTCCCAGGGTGCAGTAGTCCTCCTACATACCATACACCTCTACATGTCACCACTTCAGCGCTAACACCCACTGTCCATATTGAATACATGCTAGGGCTGTTTCATACAGGACTGGTGTATTGGTATTAGCGGAGGTAATTTTACAACATGTCGGCGGGTCTTCTGGTAGATCAGTAGTATCTGATTTTATGACATTCAAATCCTTATACTGTTCCCTGCCCCAGCGGGGATTTGAGCCTGGGTCCGATAGGACTGCAGTCCACCTCTCTACCGACTGAGCCAAAGCCTCCCCCATATTAATGATGACTAATCTCTCCAATTCGAATAGCCTCTCTTCAGTTTATATATATATATATATATATATATATATATATATATATATATATATATATATATATATATATATATATATATATATATATATATATATATATACGACTCTGGGCATAGGCTTCACAGCCTGCTCGCAAGGCCCAATAGTCCTCCTACATACTATACACCTCTCCATGGCATGGGATGCTCTGGGCTATTATTTGACAATAAATAATGTTCTTTCTTGGCCATATGGACTAGTTGTTCCTCAGGAGCCACAAAATACGGCTTACATGGATGTAACAGAGATACTTACCTATGCCAGGAGTGTGAATGGATTACTGTGACACACCACAAGTTATAACCGCAGACTCACATTAAGGAAGGAGGTGGTAATGTTGGTACCATCAGTGATAAACACCAGTGAGTTGCGCACATCACTCAATGTTGTCAGCACAGACTCCAAGGCATTGACGTTCAGGGTGTTGTTCATTGGGAATCCTGAAATGACACAAATAGTTAATACAAATGAATAAGAAATGAAATCCAACTACAGAAAGAAATATGATCAATTCAGGTGATGGTTTCCCACACTTTCATGTGTGCCTGTCGTATTAACCCACTGCTGGTCGTAGGCTGCATTATTATTATTATTATTATTATTATTATTATTATTATTACTTTTTTTGTATGGTCTGCATTATGTATTGATGTAAGGCCATTTGTAATAATTAGCTTATCTGATATTTCTTCAGGGGTAGGTGAATTTACCATCCACACCATCCCCTCCCTCATAATCACTCTTTGTGACACGCAGTGAATATGTGGGCAGTGTTGTGTGTCATAAGTGCCATGGTGATATCTGCTACCCTTGATAAGAAAGAAGTTAGAAAGATCTAAGAAGAAATGTGTTGTATGTACTGTATGTGTGAATCTCAGCTTATACGCTAATTCAATGTACTGTACTTGTGGCTACCCCTCTGCCTTAGTGTAAAATATTTACATGTCTAGTTATCGAAGCTGCAGCAACCTTCATCCACTTTAATGGTGCCGCAGAGGAACGCCTTCACGTGGTGGCACGGATATGACCGGGTTGCTCCGCTGCCTGATCATACAAACGTCCCTCAATTCCCAACCTCTCCCCCAAAAGGAGGATGGTGGACTGCAGGAGAAGAGCGATTTCAGCCTTCAGTCCACTGGGTTCACATCCAGTTGATCCTGAGACAACAGCTACTACTGCTACAACTGCCACTACTACTACTACTACTACTTCAATTACTGCTGCTGCTGCCACCCACTTTTAATACCTCTCATGTGGATGGAAATAATAATTTCATTACAAAGGGCTATGAAGGTACCCTTGGTGATATGCCGTGTAGCCTATCCGGTGACATCTTGTTCTGCTGTGTCTCATTATCACAGCCCCGTGGCTTGATGAAATGGCAGAATTGTAAATACATAAGGAAGTTGATTTATTGGGAAGATGCATTCAGTGTCTATAATTGTCGATAGTCCGATCGTCCAGTAGTATACCCTGTTAACTTGGCCTGAAATTGTCATCTTGCCATCTCAAATGATGAGCTATAAGAAGAGAATATACTAGAATTTGGACCTAGTCATGAAAAAGTGCAATGGAGAGGATGTAGAGCTTTGATATCTCCTTATTCTGCCACTGAGTTTACGCTAAGTATGCTACAAAAGAATACAAATCTGGCCAAGTTTAAGTGAACGAACCGTACCAGAATATTTGACGAACTACGAGATTTTCTACAATGTTAGTCCGATGTACAACCAAAACAGAACAAGATAAATCCTGTTGAAAAAATAACGAAATAAAAATAAAAAATAAAAATGACGTCCAATATTTGAATCCGAATAAACACTTTTTGCCATTTTAACAGTGTGCCAACCAGTGACAACCAAAATTCCCCACAGCTCTAGGCTAAAATTCCCCAAAATTCCCCATCCAGTAATAATATAATCTCAAATTATTATTGTACAGGTGTAGTCTAATAGACAGAATACTGCAAACATATTAAGAAGAAATGGTTATTTTCAATTGCTTTAATAAAATACAGGTTTTTCTAACCGTGTATCCAATTATTTTGAGGGAAATGAATACAATGGCTATAGAAGTTCTGTACTTTTTGGGTTATGACGAACATTAAGCATATAGTATCAACAATATACTCTTGGGTAGTGTTACATTACACTTCTGAATGGTAGAAACAATATCACCCATATTGCTTTTGGGTTAGCCTTGGAATGTGCAATATACGAAGCAAATATAGATTATGCTTCATCAAAGTATCCTAATTTTATAAAGAAAAACATTACACAAACTAACCACTAAAATTTCTCTTGAGTTAACTTAGGGTATGTCTATTTTTTTTTTTCTGTACAGTTACTTCTGGACAGGAGAAATAATAACGGGTACAGTTTCTGGTAGGCATCATTATCATTATTAACAGTCAGCTGATCTCTGCTGCTGCTGCTGCTGCTTTTGTCACCCGTTTTCGTTCATTCGAATGCACAAGAAATATTGACTTTATTGATGAAGAAAAATAGATACATTATTGTTTCATTTTAGAGAATATAAAGTCACTCTGAAATTACGATATTTATATATAACCTATTTCAATTTCTACAGCTCAGTTTTTGGGTTAAGTATCCTGCCATTGGCAAAAAATCTCCAGTTTGAAAGCCGATGTCCCCATTGCCCCATTTGTACCCCGAATTCCCTAAATCTGGGGATAATTCCCAATGGTTGGCAACACTGCAATTTAATTTCAATTTATTCTGGCAATATGTAAATGTCAGGACTGAAATCCCGGCGGACAACTCATCTCCCATGTCTGGTACTACAGGGTACCATTTGTCTAATTTTACTCATTATTAAACCTGGACTCGAGAGTATCGTCCTGACAGTCTTCTCCTGTTGATGAGAAGGAAACATGCTGTATGTGCTTACATTCCCTTCCTATTAATACATGACGACGGTCCAGGTCCGTCAGAAGCTGTTTTATCTCACCAGAAAAACAGCTGTCTAAATGAGGGAATAATTCTGTTTGCCTTGTTCTACTATATAACTTTTTAAATTCTTATACAACTTAAAGCTCTCTCAAATTCACAGGTTTCGCCATAGGTTCATCTACCCTGACCAGTCTGAAAGCTCTCTCCCAGTCTGAATAAATTAGTCTGTAGCTGGCATGAGTGAACTGTAAAAGATGTCCTCGGGCTGAATGGGAGAAAGAATTCCTGAAGTACTGACCGGTGTGGTGCAGTAGGGGTGTGGGCGACACCAGAGCAGCAGCCAGTGTTCCTAATAAGAGAGGACAGACCTTCATGTTCACCACACCGGGATCTGTAAGGGATGAAATGAGAGAGAGAGAGAGAGAGAGAGAGAGAGAGAGAAAATTAATACTAGAAAGATAAAGACTGTATGGTCTTGATGAATTGTTTATGCTATATTCCTTACAGAATTTGTTTCTCAGCCATTAAAGTATGAGGGATATATATATATATATATATATATATATATATATATATATATATATATATATATATATATATATATATATATATATATATAAGTAATACATTCATATCACTTTATATTTTCAACGTCAGCTATCCACAGCAGTAGTAGTAGTTGTTGTTCCTAGCCCCGAGTCCCTAAGGAAGGCCATGGCTGGGACTGGGCTTTCCCACAAGGCTTTCAAGGAGTGTATGTTGTGTTATTGGCGTAGGTGATTGTGTGCAATGCAGTCTTCCATAATGTGCTTAATAGTTTGGGATGCTGTGTTGCATCCTGGACAGTCATCGACAACGAAGTCATCCAGCCTCTTCTGGTACCTTAAGATGGCTGGATGATGCCTGCATCTCCGCCTGGCCAGGTGGACCCTGTCCTCACGAGGGAGATAAGATTCAGAAGGGTGGATATCAGGAGGCCGTGCATGCAGCTGTGTGTTGTCTTTAAGTGACTGAATGGAGTGGCGAGTGATTTGAGTATGGATATGCTTCTGGAAGCTGGTCTGAGGCATGCGAGGGGGGGAGAGATGTCAGTATTTGTGTATGATATCGTGTGCTGGGTGTTGTTTTGATGTTCCTTGGTGTGTGTGGATGTGCTGCCATGTAGTGTAGTGGATGGTGTGGGTTTGTGGAGGCTGCGGCAAGAATTTGGGTACCTCTCATGTCTAGAAGATCCTTGACTTTGAGGACTGTTTTTTTGGTGTAGTTGGTCTGTGGGTGCAGTAGCTGTGCAGCCAGGATTATTTTTAGACTTATTCTGTGTGGTCTATAGAGTGTTGTAGTGTGTTTTAGTGAGGTTAGAAGCATAAGCAGGGCTCGCATAATTCATCACTGAACGTATATATTGTTTGTATACTGTGGTGGTGGTTTCTTTTTTGTGTCCAAATGTTGTATGAGCAAGAGACCACAAGGCGTTGAGTATTGGTTTTAATTTATCTTTAATGTTTGTAACATGTTGTTTAAATGACATAGATGTATTGTATGTTACACCAACGATTTTGTGTGTGGGGGGGGGTAGGGGAGTGTTGTTCATGGTGAGGTGTGGAATGTGACTGTGTTCTGTTGTCCAGTTTGTGAGAAGGGTCATTGTAGATTTGGCTGGGGCTATTTTGAGCCTGTTTGTTGGGAACCATTCGTGTAGTGTGTTGAGGTAAGGTTGGAGGATGTGTGAGGCTGTGTTTGCATTTTGGTGTGTACATGTAAGTGTTATGTCGTCTGCATAGGAAGCTATGTGTATCTGTGGGGTGTGGGTATGTCGTGCATGTATGAGTTAAAGAGTGTAGAGGACAAAACAGATCGTTGGGGGACGCCATTTGTGAAGTTTCTGATGTTCGAAGACTGACCGGCACGCGTTACATGTGCACATCTGCCTGCTAAGTAGTTTGCCAGCCATCTTTTTGTGTTATTGTGCATGTTTGTGTTGAATATTTTGCTTGTGAGGTTGTACCGGGGGATGGCATCAAAAGCTTTGTTAATGTCTTGTGTGACTAGGAGCGTTCTGTGCGGTGGCCTAGCTGAATTCATGCCATCAAAAACTCTCTGTGTAAGGTCTGTAAGAAGAGTGTTTGTGGAGTGTATGGCCTAAAACCATGTTGTGATGGGGATATGGAGGTGTGAGGTATAACTAGTTGTAGTACCAGCCGTTCAGTGACTTTGGAAGGGGTGCAGAGGAGTGTGATGGGGCGGTGTGAGGAAGGTAACGTGGGATCTTTGTTGGTTTTGGGGATAGTGATGATAGTGCCATGCTTCCAGGTGTTGGGTATTATGTTGTGTGAATAGCTGTAGTTCGATATGTTGATGAGTGCTTGCATAGCTTGTGGTCCAAGATGTTTATGGTGTATGTTCCTTATGTTGTTTGGTCGACAGGCAGATGAGTGCTTGAGGTTGCTAATGATGTGCTTCGTTTGGTTGTAAGTGAAAGGTGCGAAGTCTGGGTCTGTGGGGAACTGTCTCTTACGTCGGATGACACGTCGGTTGTTGCGATGGGGGTTTAGATGGCTGACATGTGAAAAGTGATTGATTAGAGTGTTTGCTTGTTGTTTGTTTGAAGGTATGGTGTCTGTTGTTGTGATGGCAGCATGTGATTGTGTAGTGTTGCTGCTGGAGAGAGTGATATGTTTAGTGTTTTGTAGAGTGTGCTGGTGTTTGTTTTGTGATCAAGTGTTTGGAGATAATTATTCCAGTTTAGTGTTTGCTGTTCTGATATTTTATTGTTTATTTAAGTGTTGAGTTCTTGTATTTGTTGCACGGTGTCTTGTGTATGGGGTGTTGGGGAGTCTAGTAATGTGTCCCGCGACTGATGAGGCCTTGAATTTCTGGTGTGAAGTTGGGGTTGTGTCTCTTTCTGTTCCTTCTAGAGATGTGTCTTTTGTCTGCGTTTTGAACAATTGTATTGAAAATGTGCACAGCGGTGTCGATGTTTGTGATGGGTGTAATGTTTAATGTTACAAAGTGTTGTTTTGTTTCAGTTGTGAAGGCCTCCCAGTTGGCTATCTTATAAATAGTGTACATGTGTTTGTGGTCAGCTGGGGTGATTCTGGTTTAGGTAGTGATGATTGGGAGGTTGCCAGAGCCAAGGATTTTGACCACTCTCCAGGATGTTGTGGGGGCGAGGTTTGGGGAGCAAAAAGTGATTTCTGGGGATGATGGGAGGAAGAGGGCTTGGTATGGGATATGGGTATCCACAGTTATCATTAGTATCAGCGACCATTAAACAGTTTCTCGACACCAGTATTTACCATCAGATTAGATTAATACACTTAATCATATTTTTGTGCATACTACTGCAGAGTAATGAAACTTTTCCTAATTAACACTGTTCACTACGTTACACTGCACTTCAATCAAAGCACTGGAAATGTCTGTGTGTCTGCACTATATGTCACATGGTCTAGGACGGGGTATTTAAAAAAAAAATAGAATACCGGTATGCGATATATGCTTCCCATGCAATTAATTTTTATAAGGAATCTGAATGTGATATACAGCCGCGCTCATGATTCTTTGGGACACCTCTGATGGAGAGTGATTGGCCCGTTCTACCCTTTCTGGACGGCAAATAGCTGAATCAGACTGCCCTACCAACACACACAGTGAAGCTGGGAATGGAACAGCTTCTCTCAAACGAAGGGTCATGAAAAAGTGATGGATGGGATTAAACATTATTAATGGCCAGTATTACTGCACAGGGTAATAAAACACGAAATAAGTGCTCTGAAAAAATTGTACTTATTACTGATTACATACGGCTTGAAAGATGAAATGTTGTGGTTTGGTGTCCATCATCACGATCAACAAACTGCTTCATTATTTGCTGATGTTTCTTTCGAGTTACATGCAATGGGAAACTTTTTTCAGTTACTGCATTAAATTTATTTTATTGTCTTTGCTTGTTTTATTATCCCCAATACCATTACCTGTTGTGTCAGTATATCACTAGTAACAGAGGTAAAGAAACGTGATAAAAGACATGAATATAGCATCAAATTATTGTTAAGTAATAATTCACTCAGGGTGATGATGGGACCAGTCACACAACCACGAACGAAATACTGTATGATTTTTACGTAACTTGTGAAGTAACTATGATTTCATATAACAAGTTTATTAATGTTAAATAGCTAATAAGCAAACCAGCAGTATGTAGAGGAAACTGCGTATGCATTACTCACTCTAAGGTGGGAAAGTGTTGGGGAGTTGAATGGCGGATAATAAACCACATAACATTTTCTTCATCATTCAAGCCATGCAGTAATACTGGCCATTATTATTGTTGAGTTCCACCCATCTCTTTTTAATGACCTTTCGTTTGAAAGAAGTGGTTCCATTCTCAGCTTCACTGTGTATATTGGTAGGGTAGTCTGACTCACCTACCTGCCGTCCAGTAAGAGCAGAGGGGCCAATCACTCTCCATCAGAGAATCCTGAACGCGGCTGTACTGTACGTACCCTGAAATGTAATGGACTTAAATATTATTCTGAGCGGCCATATCAAGAAAAAAAAAAGTTACTGAAGTAAGAGACCTTCATTAGATAAGTACTCTCCGTTAGAAGAGAGAGAGAGAGAGAGAGAGAGAGAGAGAGAGAGAGAGAGAGAGAGAATCATGTACTGGAGGCCATGGGCTGGTGGAAATTATATGAAATAACTGGTAGCCTTATTTTTTTTATTAAACTCTTCAATTAAAGTCAGTACGAAGTAAAATGATCTTTACAGTAAATATGCCTTGTTCTGCTGCTTGAGTGTACCCTGAATCTCTTCGGCTGGACTCGATACTTTGACCCTTAACACAATTATATTTTCTTCTCATCTTAACTTGGTCCAGATTTTCTCCCTTTAGCAGCTTCTTTCATGTAGCTCTGTGGCAGAAAAATGCAATATTTCACCTACATCCTTTCCATAGCACTTCTTCCTGACTGGGATAATATTCTAGGATTAATCTGTTGTTACAGTTTAGCATTCAAGATATAGAGATGGCAGATTTAGGCCAAATTAGAGTAAGAGGCATATAGTTAATTGTCCGGGGTTTGTATGGCGAAAACAAACCTTGAACTGCAACCTAGGGCTGAACTTAATCGGCCACTGTACACTAACTTTTTATGGCAGACTGATCAATGGTACCTTTTTAAAGCTGAATAGTTGCTCTTTATCGTAGTATGGTTGAAAAAGCAAATACGATAGTTAAAAGGCCAATACTACGATAGAAGTTAGCCGAAAAGGAAAAATCGCACACCCTTCCGTAGAAAAATATTTGAAATAAAGTATTAGAGTTACGTGAATTTTGATAGCACCTTGTCAATCTACAGTAAATGCCCTTTCTATTGATATATAGGTTATGGCAATTTATGTTAGTTTTCACAGAGAAAAGCGAAAGTTCTCACTGTCACGCAAGCAAATATCCATGCTGGTAATACCAATATTATTCATGGTAAGAAACTATTTATTATGCATATCTATCTGATGTACTGTCACTCTAAAAACAAACAGTTGGAAAAGGATAAACAGAATAGTGCATGTGGAATAAGGAGAGATAGGAGATCAAAACCAAGCAAAAAGAAAATATTGTTTCGTATGACTCGAATTTGAGTCATCAGAATCTCAACAGTTGGATTTATGATGACTCAAAATTGCGTCATCGGAATCTCAAAGGGTTAATTCAACATGGGAGAGGCCTCTCGTTTAAAACATTAAAGCTGCTAAAAATGACATAACGAACTTTGGTTTTATGAGTAATAATGTGGACTGGGCCTCTCATGAACTGGTCACAATTTATAACTAACTCCAGATATGCTGAGGCGTTTATTTTACTATTCCTCGTGCGAGATCCCTTCAGAATGTATCCAAACCTAGGCTCTACTAATGTAAATACCTAACCTGTTGAGCTAGGACATTAATTCCCCTCAAAGTACGCCCTGTCTCACTTGACACACACAGTCTAGCATTCTTTCCCCCGCCTGAAAATTTTTTCAGTCGGTTTTTGGTATTTCTTTCAGGTGCTTCGTCGCATTCGTCATAATCTCTTCTCTCATCTCAAATCGGGAGCCCTTCAGCAGAGAACTGACCTTGGGAAATAACCAAATGTCGCATGGAGCCATGTCTGGTGAGTAGGGAGCCTGCTGGCCCTGTGGGATGTTCTGCTTGGCCAAAAATTCCTGAATCAGTTGAGAAGAATGGACAGGGGGATTGTCATGAACTCATGATGCAGTTTCCAACATGCTGCTTTCCATAAGTCTGTAATCTTCTACCAAACTGCATGATGAGGACAACGAATAACATTGAGGTAGTAATGTTTGTTGAAAGTCTGACCTTCTGGTGCGTATTGAGATGCACAACACCACAGTAGTTGGGGAGAAAAAAAAAAAAAACTGTCAACATGCATTTCATCTAGCTGCAGACCTGTCGTGCTTTTTTTTTTTATTCTTGGCTGAGGCAACTCTGCATGCTTCCACCGGGACGACTATGCTTTGATTTTTGGGTCATACCCGTACACCCAAGTCTCACCTCCAGTGACAACAGGCTTCAGAAAGTCTGGATTGCGATTTGCGCACTCCAACATGTCTTCAGCAACGTTCATTCGCAGATCTTGTTGTTCACGTGTGGGGAGCTTTGGAACGAACTTGGTGACAACTCTTCCCATGCCCAAATCATCTGTTAAAAATTTGTGTGCTGAGAGTTAGCCAATTATTTCCCATGACCAGATTGCAGACTTTCTTCACAATTTTAGCACTCCTGCTTGTTCATAGCCTCCTAGGACACTGACTGTTTTCCACTGACATTTGGCCATTTTTGAAATGATTGCACCACTTCTTTATTTGAGGTACCCCCATAACTTCATTTCCCATACCTTGCTTGATCTTGCTGATAGTTAACTTGGGTATCACTTTGTTTTTGGCAAAATCTGATACAGTAACATTGTGCGACTTTTTCAGCCATCGTGACGAGTGCGGGAACGCAGCAACTGTAAGCTGCATAACTATGAACACAGGCTGTCACTCGTGGCGGCTGGCATTAATCACCCATGTGCACGAAGGTCCTGCACAGTGCTACACAAAATCCTACCTCAATCCTCTAACTGGTTGGTGTGCAAAAAAAAAGTGAGGTCGGATACCTTCTGAACAGACCCTGTATAAACAAACATACACTCAAAGTCTTAGCTAATCTCTATATCTCCTCTGGTTAGTAACCTCTGCTGACAGTGACATTTTACATATTTTATTCTGGTTACTGTCAAGAGTTATAAACACTGAGGTAGTCAGATAATGGAAAAACTACATTAGCTACACCTGTTACTTATTCTGAAAATAAGTTGGCCTGATTGTAGATATAAAATAAACAGAAATTTGTGTGATTTTAAAATTTGTGCTTATTGTTGTTCATTTGTTAAAGACGGCATTCTTTGGACATTTCCTTGCATATATTTGTTATGCAAGTTACACTGTATAGTTAAGGGATCCACTGTTATAAGTTAGGCTCTGGGTTGTGTACATCTCATCAAAATTTGCTGGTAATGGATGCATTCTTCCAATCCTTGCAAGCAGACACAAGTAATCAGTGAAGGAAGCCATGTGGGAAGTGTAATTAATCTCAGCTGAATTACCAGCACATGCCAAATCCAGTTTCTGAGCAAGGGGACAGTGAGGCTCAGTTGGCATAGGGTAGTGTATGGGCATAAGGAGATTTGAATGTAATATGTCTGCTCTGGGATGCTTCAAGGGTAAGGTGTCTAAGCTTGGTGTTTCGGTGATATCTTTGTGTGGTAGCTGTGTTTGTGAGGCACATGAGAACCACTCACTTTGTGTAGTAGGGAATTTGAACAAACTTTCCCTTTTACTCCTGAAATCATGTGTTTGAGTTACTGAGGGCAGTGATGTATGTAGGTCTGAGCTCTCATTAATTTGTTTCCCAGGAGGATCATGTACTTGAGGCATTAAAGGAAGTGATATGTGTAGGTTAGAGTTTTCATTAATCTGTTTACCACTAAGATCATGTATTTGAGCCATTAAGGAAAGTGATAGGTGAAGGTTGGAGTTCTCATTTTGTTTCCTAGGATGATCTTGTGTTTTAGGCACTAAAGGTAGTGATGAATTTAAGTCAGAATCCTCACTAATTTGTTTCCTAGGTGGATCTTGTGTTGCAGCCACTGAGGGAAGTGGTAAGTGAAAGTCTGAGTTCTCGTTAATTCGCTTCCCAGGCGGATCTAGTACAGGAGGTATAAGGGGATACGATAAGTGGGACTTTAAGGTTTCAGTGAATTTCCTAGGAGGATCGTGTGCCTCAGTCAATAAGGGAGGTGATATGTGGGGGCTGGAAGCTTCATTATGGTTTTCAGATAAATCTTCCCCACTGTATCTACGAAAACTGTTATGTTCTTGACACAGATGAAGCCTTGGGGTCGTTAACGGAAGTGATACATCAGAGATTCCAATGAACTGCCTTCTGTATTGCTCTTCCCAGACATAATTAGGAAGGCTGCTATGTTTTTGACGAAGATTATGCATTGGAGTCACTAAAGGATGTGATACATCGGAGATTGCACCAAATTGCTTTCCACATTGATCTTCTCCAACATATCTAAAGGGGTTATTATGCTTCTGTCGTCTCTGAGCTTGCGGTGTCCGTCCAGGTACTCTAGTGTTGACGTGTCCCTCTCTCTGCCAGCGACGTATCCACCTGTACACCGTTGTGATACTGGTTCCTGTGTGTTTAGCAATGGTACGCAGTGACATCCCCCCAACCCATAGCCAAACGAACCTCGTCCTCTCCTTCACGTCGGTCAGTTTAGCTTGTCTGCGACACTCCACTGTCTGCCTCTGTGGGGAAATGACCTCACTTTTAGGATACTAGGGCCATCATGGTTGTCGGCACGTTATATTACTGAGTTTCGGTTTTTGCTGGTCTATCACAAATTACAAAGACCTGTCAATACAATGACATTTAGCCTAATCGAGATGCTCCATCTTAGGAAATACGATTTTGTGCTGCTGTCCAGTGGGACGTATGTGGGTGTATGCTTAGATTACTGGATCTCGTGGAACAAGCTTCCTAGCCGTTGTCCTGAGTCGGATATATGAGTATAACAAGGAAAATAAATCCTCGTGTACAGGTAGCAGTTGTTTATGTGGATTAAATATCAATGCTGGGAACGCTACTAATAAAAATTAGCGGCGCTCCCATTCCCGTTACTAGCTCGAAAGAGTAGTGGCGTTACTGGTTTCGCTACTTGATACGAAATGTAGTGGCGCTCTAGCTCCCGTTCCCGTTACCTTGGATAAGAAAAAGGTAGACGAAGGAAAGATTAATAAAAATCTGTGATGTAGCAATACACTATATACTGTTTTCGATAATATTAATCAGTCTGAGTGGTTATGTTGTGTACCAGTAATATCAGTATATACTTATATTGAAAAAAAAAAAAAAATCATATACATGTCGGTGTCACTTTAATGAAGCTTAGAGCCGAAGGTACAGGAAAAAGCTATTTACTGTATAATGTAAAAAATGTTCTTTTACATTGTTACCTAGTATACCTAATGAAAGTTACATACGTAAATAAAAGGCAAAAAAAAAAAAATGTGGCTTACCACTGATACATATTATATAGATTTATTATATTTTCAGTGATTACTAATTAAGATATGTACGAAAACGAAAGTAAAAATGAACTGGGGCTTTGTCTATACAATAGCAATGTTTTTTTTTTTTTTCCATTACTTTAAACTGAAAGTAACATACTGTTACGAAAAAATAACGTAGTGAGTAAGAATTAATCTGAGAGTGGGTGAGAGAGCGGGAGTTACAGACGGGGATAGTTAGAGGTGTGTGTGTGTGTGTGTGTGTGTGTGTGTGTGTGTGTGTGTGTGCGTTTTGCCTACATCTAGCTGACATCCTTATTTATCTTTGCTTAATATAAATGATCGATAACTAAGTAGCAAATTCCTGTCTATTACTGCACATTACTAATAAATAATAATTAATAAACTACCGATGTAATGCAGAACAAACATAATTAATTGACAGAACTGACGAAAGTATTATTTTTCGTCATTAATAAATACAACCAAACCGTCGACATATCTGTATGTACTCACCGACTCCGAGCCTGTATTCGTCGCGTGAGTAGCGAGGGGTGCGGTAACGCGTGAGTACAACCAAAAAGTAGCGGCGCTCTCAGTTCCAGTACTGGCTAAAAAAAGTAATGGCGTTACCACCATCGCTATTAAAATAGTAGCGGCGCTACAGCGCCGCTACAAAAAATGGCGCTATTCCCAGCTTTGTTAAATATTGATTAAACCAATTCTTGCCCGAGAGGCTTCTAAGGTGAGTTATATCATCTGACGTTAATGAAAACGAAATTCAAAACAACCTCCTTCTGAAAGGGTTAAAATTCATGGGGGTTTTCTTAGTGCAATTTTTCTTGAGAATTCCAAAACTAGTTGACGTACATTAAAGAGCCTCATACTAATCAGCGAGATCGATATTAACAATTTTTCCCATGTATTCTTAAACCTCATCACTTACGAGGATAGTCTTTAAGTCATACTATATATTTTTAGGATAGTCAGACAATACAAGAAAGTTTTCTGAGCTTCACAAAAATAATGAAGTTCGTTAAAATGGTTGTAATTTTGTTTTATTGGTTAGGAACGTCAGACTTGCTTATGGATCAGTGACAGGAACAGTATGCAGTGTAGCCTGAAACATCTGTGTCCGTCGAATAGAGAAAGAACCACTTTTACGTTTACAAACACGCCAAGTCCAGGATCTTCCCAGAGTTGCGACCTTTAGCAGCATATTGCACGAAGCTCAGTCGCAGAATAGGACAGTACTATGGCTCTACACTCTTCTCATAGCACGTACTGATGACATAGATCATGTTCTAGCGTTAATCTATTGCTAAAACTCAGTACTGAAGATGGGGAGAGGTCAGTTTTAAGCAAGCCAAGTTAGAGTAATACAAGTATAGTAACATCTCATTCCACCTCTTCTTTTTCACCTTCCACTCACTGCTTTACAACTAAGTCATATACGGTACCATTCTTCATTTACCAGCTTAACTCTGTCACTACCAGAAATCCTAGTCATCCTATAGAAAAATTCGTTTGGCAAACTTCACTCAGAAATGTCGTCACCGTGATCTTCTCTAACTCTTGCGTTGTGAGGTGTTCTTCCTAACCTGTAGGGGGGGGAGGGGAAATGTTGGGATGTCATGAGTAATATACTATATATATATATGTGTGTGTGTGTGTGTGTGTGTGTGTGTGTGTGTGTGTGTGTGTTCTTACCTAATTGTTCTTACCTAATTGTATCTTTACAGGAATGAGTCAAGCTCGTACTGTCCCGTGTCTTAAACCATATTTATCGTACATATCCTTAAATTTGTGAATTGTTTTGGCACACACTATTTCATTCGGTAGTGCATTCCATTGGTCAATTGCTCTGTTTGGGAAACTGAATTTCCTTACGTCTTTATCACCTCTCTTCTTATGCAGTTTTTTGCAGTGTCCTCTTGCTGATGCTTCTTCATATGTTAAGTAATCATTTATGTCTATTTTCTCCTTCCCTGATATGCACTTATATAGCATTATCATGTCACCTCTTTTCCTTCTCTCCTGTAGTGTTGGTAGATTCAGTTTATTTAGTCTTTCTTCGTAGCTTAGGTCCCTTAAGCTTGGTATCCATCTTGTAGCGGCCCTTTGAACTTTTTCAATCTTGTCTTTGTGCTTTTTGAGATGAGGACTCCAGACTACTGATGCATATTCCAGGGTTGGTCTAATGAATGATGTTATTATCCTTTTTAGCATGTCTTCATTTATGTATGTGAATGCTATTCTCATATTTGCAAGCAGTGTATACATGTTCCGTACCTTCTCGCTGATGTGGTCAGCCGGAGATAGTCTGTTATTGATGATCACACCTAGGTCTTTCTTTCTGATGTGTATAGGGTTTTATTTCATAACTTATAATCCCAATCAGGTCTTTTTCCACTTTTACCAAACTTGATTACAGGACACTTGTCCACATTGAATTCCATTTACCATGTACTACTCCATTCATGAAGGTTATTTAATTCTTCTTGTAGCTCTTTACAAGAGTCTGTGTTAGTAATTTTCCTTTGTATTTTTGCATCATCTGCAAACATATTCAGATAGCCCTCATTTCCATTGTTACTGTTTATATCATTTATATACACTAAAAACATGATTGATGCCAGCACTGAACCCTGTGGTACTCCACTAGTCACTTCTTTCCATGATGAGTAGTTTCCTCTTAGTACTGTGTGTGTGTGTGTGTGTGTGTGTGTGTGTGTGTGTGTGTGTGTGTGTGTGTTTTCACGGAACAAAGACAACTTATATTTTTCATTGAAAGAGATCCTTTCCGGGCTGTAAAAAAAAATCGTCCTGGGGGGGCAACAATAAAGTTAAAATATCACAATCGTAATGGTATTTAATGGCGTCAAATGCTTTAAATGGACTATAACATATTGTTCTTTATATTTTCAGTGTTGTTATAATACGTGAGGTCTCTCGTACACCAATCACAATTGACATGAGATAGAAAATAAATAACAGTATACAGTACATTTTTAGCTGAAGGGGTGACTGGAGTTGCTGTGACTTGTTCACTCTGGTTCTTGTACCTTAAGTTGTCCCAGATTTTTTTTTCCTTTTGCTCTTTATTTCACGTAGCTCAGTGGCAGAAAAAAACAATACTGTGATTCTACATCCTTTCCATAGCACATCTTCTTGACTAGCGCCACATTCTACTGCTAATCAACTGTTACAGCTCAGCATTTAAGATAGGCGGATGAAAATTTTAGTCCATGAAAGCATGTAAGGTTCTTCTGGGTTTAAAGGGCCATGGTCGAGGACATGACCCACTGCCCTTCCTCAGCCAATGGTGCAGAGTCTTAGGTCACAGGTGGGTGAGTTGCCTTGATGATCGCAGGAATTCACACAGCAGGCACATAACCTGTAAACATGTATCAGGGTCACTGGAACCACCATCAAGTAGGAGAGGGAGGTATAGGCGGGGATATCCAAGGGTCTTGAAGGGCCACCTGGTGGGAGTGAAAAATGGGACACCACAAGGGGAAGTGCTCAACAGTCTCCTCAGTACGGGGACACCAGGGAACCACGGTGATTCTATAATACCTAGACGGTGTAGGTGGCCATTCAGATCAGTGTGACCCATGTGAAGGTGGGTGAGGTCCACGTCCAATTGGCGGCAGGGAGGGCGGGCCCAGGAGTGAGTTGCTGCATCTGCATGGACGAGTCCTAGAGAGGTTGCATCTAGATCAAGGAGAGGGACTGCTCCCAAAGAGATCTGCATGCTTGTCAGATGTGGGAACGTGATCTGGATCTAGATGAGTGAAATGTTAGGAGTGGAGGGCTTGGTGAGCTGCGTGATCCACAAGTTCATTGCCGTGAATGCCAACATGCAAAGGGACCCATTGAAGGCGCACAGTCCAAGGGGGGTAAGGCAAAAAAGACAAGGAGGGAGTGAATTGCATGGACTAGTCACACATAGGGGATGGCTGACTGGAGAGGAGGAAGTGTAAAGATCATTGGGAGTCAGTTTTAAGCACTAATGGCTGGGGTGGCAAATGGCATTTTACAAAAGTCAGTGCTTGGGGGTTGGCATATAGTTCTGTAGTGAGGACAGAGTAGGGTCCAGATAGGGTCCAGGTCTGGCAGAAGGAGAGGTCTTCAAAGTACACGGCTGAGGCATAGGAGGCGGGAGGGGAATATGAACCATCGGTAAAGATCCGAAAGAAGCTTCCATAGAGAAAGGTATCCATAAGATGAAAAATCTGGCGGGCCAACAGAGCATTAAAGGACTTCCGAAACGGGACAAGGAGGTCTGGGGAAACCATGGGGGAAAGGTCAAGCCATGGAGGGACAGGGAAGATAGGGGAAGTGGGGGCAGAAGACAGGGGGTGGGATAGATAAGGTATGAGAGACCTGTAGGCCACGAAAGATGAAGGGTGGGTTTGCCCGAAGCCATCGAGCGGAAGCTCTGACTAGAGGGACACAAGAATATAGGACAGAGAGAAGGTGTTGGGGGGAATGTCTAAGAAGTCGGTGGAGATGACAGACAAGGCCAATGCAGTGCATAAAGGGGGAGCATTCCTGATTCAGCATGAAGGGATACAACTGGGGATGACTGAAAGGCCCCTAGGGTTATACGGAGAGCAGTGTTTTGGATTACATCCAGCCTCTGCAGGTGAGAAGAGGAGGCAGATCCATATACTGATGACCCATAGGAAAGTCAGTTCAGGATGAATGTGGAGTAAAGATGGAGCAATGTCTCCCTGGTAGCACCCCAATGCACTCCTGCTATGCTACGCATCATGTCTAGTCGTCGGAGGCAGTAGGATCGGAGGTAATCTATGTGATGTTTCCAAGTCAGTCTGGGGCCATCCAATCACAGTCCAAGAAAGGTGTGCCCAGATTGTAGAGGTACAGGAGAGTCATTTATCCGAACATGCAGAAGCGTGGGGAGTTTGCCCAGGGTGAAGCACGTCAGAGAGCTCTTGCTGGCTCCCACTGTCAGACCCCATGCTGCAGCCCAGGCGACAAAGACATCTATTGCCTGCTGGAGGCCTGACTGGGCATCACATCGTTGATCTGCGCTACAGAGGAGAGAGACATTGTCTGCACAGATGAGCAAGGAGACTCTTAGGACTCGGGGGATGTCTGACAGAAAGATGTTAGAAAGGAGAGGGCTAAGAACAGAGCCCTGTGGGACACCCCTATGGATCACAGAACAAGATGATTGTGTATTCCCTAGGGATACGGCGAATGTTCGGTCAGTGACAAAACTTTGTACCCAGGCCAGGCTGGACCTCTCACTCCCTTGTGCTGAGTTTATATAGTATCCAAGCATGAAGGGCTGAGTCAAACATGCTCTGAATGTCTACAAAAGCTACCAGGAGGAGGTATCAGAGGTGGCAATAAGCAGAGCGGATGTGGTGTTCAGTCTGGAGAAGGATGTCAGCAATGCTCCTACCTGGTTAGAAGCCACATTGATCCTTCCAAAAGAGACCATGGTGTTCTAGCCACCACGTAAGGTGCTTGGAAACCATGCGTTCGAGCACCTTGCTGGCATTTGGTAATAGGACAATAGGTCGATGGGAGGAAGGCAGGGAGGGGTCTGGTCCTGGTTTGGGAAAGGGGAGAAGAAGGGATTCCTTCCATAAGGAAAAGAATGTGCCTGACAGCCAGCTGTCACTGAAGAGGCATAGGAGAAAGGTAAGCAGGGGTAGGTGGGAGATGTTTAAAGAACTCACTAGGGATCAAGTCAGGACCACAAGCTTTCCCACTCCTGGTAGAACACAATGCATGTTGGAGTTCGGGAGGGGAGAATGGAGAAGCAAGTCCCTCTGGCGAGGGGGACGAGATCCCATCCTGGATGACCTGCTGGAGACGGTCTGATATTGCCAGGGGGGCGGGGACACCAAGCTGTGATTGGAAGTATTGAGCCAGGAACTCTGCTTTGTCATGAAGGATGAGGAGAGTGGCATCATCCTTAACCAGAGGGTACGAGTGTGAGGTGGGGAGTCTCTCCATGGTTCGGATGAATTTCCATGTTCTGGATGTGGAGCTGGAGAAGGACAGAGAGGAGCAGAAGCCTGGCCAGGCTGGACATTGTGCCAAGGATATGGTGCGTTTGATTCTGCTTCCCAACAACAATGTTGAATCTTGAGGCGGGGACAGGGGTTACATCTCCAAGTATTCCAGGCAGAGCGTCGAGCTCAAATGGCACGAGTGCAGTCGTCAGTCCACCAAGGGACCATTGAGCAGGTCGTACCCCAACCTTTTTTTTTTTTTTTTTTTTTATGTGACCGACTCTGGCCATAGGCTTCACAGCCTGCTTTCAAGGCCCAGTAGTCCTCCTACGTACCGCACACCTCTACAGGTAACCACTTCGGCGCTAACACCCACCGTCCATACTGAATACATGCTAGGGCTGTCTCATACAGGACTGGTGTATTGGTATTAGCGGGGGTATTTTTACGACATGTCGGCGGGCCTTCTGGTAGATCAGTAAAGTCTGATTTTTCTGAAATTCAAATCCTTAAACTGTTCCCTGCCTCAGCGGGACTTGAACCCGGGTCCGTCAGGACTGCAGGCCAACTCTCTACTGATTGAGCCACCGCCTCCCCCTAACTAACATGATAGTTTGAAAATAAAGCGTCCTGCCTCCTTGAGGGATGAGGAGAACTTGGCTGCCTGGTCTTCAAGGGATGAGTCCGACTGGGGAGGATGGATGCTAAGGGCTTCACTGAATTGAGGCCACTGATCTGGGGCCAACCGCCAGTGGGGACATGGGGCATACTCAGTTGGGGGCGACAGGCTAGCAATGTCAAGGAGATCCGGGAGGTGGTCACTCCCAAGGTAAGGGCCAGTTATCACAGCTGCGTGCTGAAATAATGGATCACGCACACAGAGATCTACAGTAAGCTGTATGGATGACTGGTCTGTGGGTCAAAATGAGTCTGGAGGCCCACAGGTGTGAGGAGAGCGAGGCAGGAACTCTCGAGGAGGAAACTAATGATAGATCTACTCAGTCAATTCGTAAAGCCACTAGTTACACGTGGGTCCCAATGTGGATGGCGGGCTTTAACCCGCCGACTCCTGTTGACATATATATATGTCCACACGATTTGTCACTGTGACTCCCGTTGACGTATATAAACATGCAGCAATTCCAAGGTCCCTAATTTACACAATTTTCATATTTCGCGTGTGATTTTTGGTACGTATACACGGGACACCTTCCTCTACAAGATGCCAGGAAGGGTCAGTGCCTTACCCTGCATGACCTCCCCCCCCCCACGCCATTGTCTCGGCAATTCACCTGTTACCAGTCACCTGGCCAGTAAATGTCATGCCACAGTATGAAATTTAAGGCCAGAGTGATTCCCCAGTCGATGACAATGTGGAGGACAAAGTTTATGTAGCATTAGAGGAAGAAACAGTCAGAAATGATGATCAGATAATGTCGCCAAAAAAGGTCAGGTATGTTGATGTGTTTGGTGAGTGAAACAATGATCACATTGCCTATATTACTGTGTGAAAGCCAATATACTCTTGTACTACATATAAATTCGTACTAAATTAATAAATACCGTTTATGAGTGGTGTGGAATAGTTACCCTCCCATAGAACTCGTTTTCTTTGGAGCCAGCCTGATAGGAAACACAGTAAGGTAAGGGGTACTGCTACCTGTATTCAGTATTTTAAACCTCGGGTGAGTGATTTTTCTATGAATTTTCGATGTCTCTCAGCAAAAGCAGAGGTTTGAGCCAAAATTTTTTTTTCCCAAAATTGGTCAGGATTGGGGGGGGGGGTCAGTGGCGGAAAATATGTTGGGACAGGGAGGGTTTAAGTCCCCCATAAGGAGGCATGGTGGTTGGAGGTGGTCTTGTTAGTACTGGAACTCTTCCAGGGTCGTGTCCTGACATGGGTTGTATGTGACGGCTTCTGTGATCCAGCCCATAGAGAGTCAAAGGCAGATGGCAAGGAGTTCCATGACACCTTGGGGAGGTCTGAGCAGGGGATGGAGTCATGGACCAAAATTTGACGACCCTTCCAACTCTTTGGCGATCTGTGCAGACGACGTTTTAGCCCCGGATGGACAGGTGGGGGTTAGAGGAAAACCAGGTCTCACAAATGCCAACGACCCCAAAGGAAAAGGTTGTCATTGTCATATTCAGGTCATGCATCTTAAGCAGGAATGAATGGGCATTCCAAAGGAAGGAATGGTTGAGGTGTCGGGGAGCCATTATTGTCAAGTGAGGAGGGAGAGCATATATTGTTGAAGTCTGATAAAGATATCCAGAAATGACATACTACTTTCATACAAAGATAACGCATCCGTTGGTATGCGGATAAAAGAATCAGTTACTGGTGTTCCGTGGGGGCTAGAGGGTGGCAGAGATTCATCCTGATGAGGAGGTAGTGCAGATGGGTGAGGGGCGGAGCGGTGTGCACTGGAAGGACAAGGTACTGAGGGGAGGCGCAGCTGGGAGGGACTGGCCGAGGGATCCACAGGAGGGACGAAGGGATCAGCAAACTCAGGAGTGGTTGGATCAGAGACTGGCCTCTCACTGTGAGTAGGACGAGGACGATAACGTTGGTACATAAGAGCTGGAATAGGATGGGTCACGATCTCAGAGGGTGGGGAAAGGTGGATGGCCTTGTCTGATTCCCTGTCGGTGATGTCCCCTCTGGTGGTTGCAGATCCTGTAGGGCAGAGAAACAGCTGGAGGTGATTGCAGCAAAACTGAGGCCCTGCTGCATGGGGCAGGTGTGTGGGTGAGAGGAGACGGATAGTGCTGACTGAGTGGGGCAAGAGGGTGTAGTAGTGCGTGGTGCCGAGTTGAGGGCACGGAGCTTGGTGTTCACAGGCTGGAGGGAGGATGGGTTGTTTTGGGCTGTCACATGGATGACAAGGGCTTGCTGATATACTGGGCAAGATCACAATGTGACGGTGTTGGCTAAACCACAGAGAAAGCAGTAAGGGTCTTCTGTGCGAGACTTCCCAGTGGTGGAGCGGTAGGGGTGAAAGCCGCTGCAGTATGCACATTGGACATTGTTCTGACAGGAGAAAGGATCCGTGCCCAAACTGGTGGCAAGTGTAGCAGCATAATAGAGGAAAGGTGTAAGTACCTACCGTGTAACAGGAATATCCCAGTATGACCTTCTCTGGCAGGGAGTCCTCGAACTTGAGACAGACAACCAGAGACTGAACCTGTGTGCCATCCTGTCCAGATTGGGAGGTGAGGCATGAAACCTCTTCAAGGTGGCCTCCTGACCCTAGGCAGCAAAACTGAGAATGTCTTCGGTGAACGGATAAAATGACACAGCGATGATTTTCCCAAATGAGTAAGCACTATCAGTGAGGGAGGTGGCCCTCCAGCACTTGGCCTTCCATTCTCCCAGGGAAGTTAAAGGATTCGGGAGGGGCAGGCAGCTTGGCTACATTTGCCTCTGCAATGCAGAAGCAAAAGGTAGCCCCTCATCTCAATACCTGAAGCTCATCCTCCACGCTGTATTTGCTCCAAGAGCAAGCATTGATGGCCTTAGACAGTGCCCTTTGGTTGGAAAAAACCACACTGCCATCCAAAGTGCATACTAGGAAAGTGATCAAGCACTCGCCTGTGGTGTTGTCAGTAGAGCTTGAAATACTTCCATGAGTGGGATGTGTCGTCCAGTCCACCATCTTCCTCGTCATCCTGAGGTGGCTGTCGTCCATGCTTGCCTTTGGGAGGCCCCACTTCTAGCATAGCCTCATCATACATGGGCACAACTTCAACCGGCTGGGTAGCCGGCGGTGCCATCGCCATGGCGTTCACTTACCTTGACCACGCCTAAACACGGCCGAATAACTGAGGTAGCAACACCAAGTGAGCCACAAATATGCCCATAATAAAACAATTAAGTAATCAAAGAGCACTTGGTGGCTTGGGGACTGAAAAGGTGCAGGATCTGATGGGGAGGAAGGCAGGAAAGAGGAGGGGATTTTTTACGGCTGACACATCCGCATGACGTCACCGAGTCACGTGTAATGTTTACAGCAGCAGCAATTTCTTTGACATAAAACAATTGTCATCCAATGGTAAATGGTTAATACATGCTAATAATATTAGAGCAGGTTTCAATGGCACCTCTTATATACTGTATATCCAGTATAAAGTACAGAAGGCACAGCACTTTTGCCAAGTGGGGATGTTTGTCGTTGTGTCGTCATCTGTTGAGCGTAGGAAAACTGCTGTTATTCTCTTTCCATCTTGTTCTCTGTATGATTTCCTTTCACTACATCTTTGGGCTCCTACTCGGATCATCCTGTTAGTCCATCTTTTATCTCTTTGAAGGACTTGACTCAGCTGTGGGCATTTCCTTTATCTGTGTGAAAACAATCTTACACATGCCTTTTTTCCCACTTCCAAGGAGTTAATTTTATATCTCCATGTAAAACCTAATACTGTCCACTTTAATTTCTCTCAGAACAATCATAAAGCTTCCCATCCATAATTTATAATTGAAAATATACACTTATATAGTTTTCTGTACTAAAACTCATTCTTATATACCTATCCTTCATGATGTTACTATGCTTAACAAAACACCTTCATATCGTTTTTATTCTTCATTTGATTTCTTTAGCATGTAAAGTGACTGTCCAAACGGTCTAAGTACACAAACTACATATTCATATTTAGCACATTTCTCATTTATACAGGAATGGACTATCTGTTCGTCAAAATTTGTGTTTTCTTCATATTAAACTTTGAGCTTACTTTCAGACTGCCCATATTCAGATTACCTGTGATTTCACGTAGTTCTTTCCCGGCATCCCTGAAAAGAAATATGTCATCAGCTAATCGAAATGCGATCAAATACTCTCAGTATACGATTCCCTTGCCATCTCATTCCATATTTCAAAAGCATCCTCTAAGCATTCACTGAATTACTCGGGGGATACTGTGTCACCTTGTGTAATACCTCTCTGTATTGGTATGTTATAGATATACTTATGAAGCTTTATGTTAACAATGTCTCCATATTACACTGAGTTAGTGTATATTAATGTATGTATGTTATGTTTGTATTTATTAGTTAGTCTGCGTGCGCATGCTTCTGGATCTGAGTGAGGCTATACTGATTTCCCCTAAAGAAGCCTCGCTATTTATGCACTCCTGAAAGGCAGAAACCTTCGCCGCCACAGCCGGCAGGGCAAGTGCCTTGATGATTGCAGGAAGGGCGCTTGTATCTTCTAAAACTGATAAATATACTTTATATCCATACCTGGTCTTTGCATTGTTATGCCTGACCTTTACTTAACTCAGTGTTTTTTTTTTTTTATTCATAAGCATTTAATGTCATACGTAGAAGAGTCTTGCATTTTGAAGGTGTCTCCACTGTTGTCTATCTATCTATAGCCCGACGCCCTAATCCCGCAAAGGGTGGCTGCAGACAAAACGTCTCCAAGTCGCTCTGTCACCCACCATTTGACTACCCTCCCCCCAGCTCACCCCCCCTCCCTGATATACGTCTCAACTCCATCCCTCCATCTCATCCTCGGTCTACCCCTCCCTCTCCCTCCCTCCACCTCACCTACATACACCCTCTTAGTCAGTCTTTCATTCTCCATTCTCTTCACATGTCCAAACGATCTCAGTGTATTTCTCCTAATCTTCTTGAAAAACTAATACGAACTGTGGCTTGTTCTCTGTAAAGCTAATTTCTTTTGTTAGGACATTCCTGATTATGTTTTAAAGAACTAAGTCTATCAATACCAAGTCGATTCACTTTCCGTCAGCGCATAGGGAGGCGTGCTTGTGTGACGTCAGCTGGCTTAACAGAAAATGTATAAAAAGGCAGACTCAAATTAAACATTTATAATAAGGGAAAATGAAGAACGGAAAGAAGTGGGAACTCGTTTAACCCTATAATATAGCAGTAGGTTCCCTCACATCCCTAAACCTTCCCTCACACATTTCAGTCCCTTCCCTCACTTCTCCGGACTGAAAATGTGTCATGGTCTGATGAGTGGAGCAAGCATAGTCTCACCGTCATGGTCAGGAGTCAACTGAACACTGGGGTTTCATGCCAGACCCAGTCGACGTCACTCCGATGCTCCGCCTCCTGTGCGAGCTTGGAGCCGTTTTAGAAGGAAGTGATCCGACTTGGTATTAGTAGACTTAGGTAAAGAACTGAAAGAAAAATTATTTTACCAATTTTTACTTCTGTTAGACGTTTATATTTACCTTAACCCATTAGTGGCCAGATTTCCTGTGACAGGGATCTTGCTGGACGGGTATTAAGCGTACCGCCCTCCGCCTATCGGCTCATAGTCGCGAAGCTCATAGGTCTGTACCCCGGGGTTCCCTTCATTAAATTTTGAAAATGCCCAGTTCTGTCCATTATATTGGACGCTGGGCACCAATGGGTTAAGGAAACATCTCTCTCGGTGGCAGGATTGATGAAGGCTATCTCAAATAAATCTCTCCTAAACTGAGAAAATTAAAGAAATTTTCTCATTTACATGAACAATAAAATGAATATCGCTTGTTGTTAACACCTCCACTACGATTACTTATTTTGTATCCTACACTTCCTAGCACCAGATATTTACTCAGCTCGCGAAAAACATGTCGTACTCTGGAGTGTTCATGAAGGATATATCAGATCCTTTCATTTTGGAAGTAGCGAGAATAATGACATAATGGATTGAAGTCAGGTTTGTTATTCTGGTTCGCTTTCTTCTGGTGAATGATGAGGTTGGTTAACTAATATTTAGAAAAAGACTTTAAACGCCAGTTGATGTACTAGACTTTTTTTTCTTTTGGTCTTAAATGACATTTTTACTAAATTATACAATGACTATTTTTTTCATGAACTGGGTAGGCTACTGCTTTAACTTCTTAATATAGTACGTAAACAGTAGAACCAAATAAGCCTTTATAGGAAATAATCAGTCACTTAAAGCCATATGTGTGAATATACAATAGTTACGTATATTAATGAAATATACTTTTCTTACAAACTCTTGCTATGCTGGAGTTTTGATGGCTTGAAACTTATTATAAGATAAACTTATCAACGAAACCTGTGCAACTGGAAATTGGTCTACTCTAATCTGAACCCGAAAAAGAGTCAGTTAAATGCGTAAATGCAAAATAAATACCCAAAGAAAATGTTTTACCCACCCCCGAAAATAATTCACTAAGACAGAGGTTTTACGTGGCCCTCAAAATAATTCGCTAAGGAAAAGATGTTACGAAATTACTAAGCCAGTGCTTTTCAACCACGGTGACCGTCTTGGTGCAGTGAGTCGGCAGATGAAAAATTTAAATGTCCATAATAAAATACATTCACTGAAATGGAAAAAGGGAGAGTGGAGCCAGTTTTCAAGTTGACTGCTGCCGCCAAAGTGTCTAGTGAGTTGACTCATATTTTATACTTTTTAGTACTCCTGGTTATGTTCTTTCCCTGGCTGATGAGAGCTCAAAATTTTCGCTTAAAACTAAAATAGTGGGAAAAGGGGAGAGTTTCAGAATAGTGCCAAAAATTACTCTGTGTGTTGTGATGCCTACGTTCACCATGTCTGGCTGGCCTTATGTGATGCTCCAGCTTGTGACCGTCTCTGAAGAACGTTGAAGAAACAGTGACCTAAGCCACTGAGCATACTTAGGGCTTACAGTATGTGGTGGTGGTGAGGAAGGTGGAGAGGAGGATGTGATCAGCTTGAGATGCGACGGCCGAATGAAATCTCAGGCCTCAGGTGGGGCAGTTTAAATAATCTGGGCCTCCACACCTCCTGCCACTCCATTGGCTGACGTAGAGGAGGAAGGGGAAGGGGTCTAATTCTTATTGGCCACTCAAATACCATAATACGATTTCTTCAAGTCACGCAAACTCCTGGATTTTCAGTAATTTTTTCTTGTTGATTCTCGAGATGTTGTGGCATCTTCCTCGGCATTTTATTTTGACTCAGTCGCAGTCATAACCCCTTGTATTATGCGATTTATTTTTGTAGTTAACGCTTTCTGCCTCTGGACGTCTAAATTCTAGTTAGGAAAGGATCCCTGATGGTATATGGATTAATAAAGGCTATTTTTTAACCTCTCCTTTTAAAAAATGTCTCCCAAGCTAAAGTTGTCTGTGGAAGGCAAGAATAAAATCGATAATGTCTCGTTACTGAAGGAGTAAATATATTATACTCAGCAAACTAGAAAAATTGAATTTCTCCAAGCCACTAAAGCAAATGATTTATAGCATTTTATAGATAGGCAGATTGACCGATTGACAGATCGACAAAGAGATACCCAGATTGGTTGATAGACCGATATATAGATAGATAACAGGGAGATATACAAATAGATAGACAGAGATAGAGAAAATTACAAATATAGATCGATGGATAGATAGAGAAATATAGATATACAGATACATACTGATATACAGACAGATAAAGATATATTGTGATTCGTATTATCTTTTACATCTGCTGACATCTCGTGTTCTGAGCTTTATTCTGTTTGTTACACCTATTTTACTTTCCTTAATATGTCGTGTTGTACTGTATATTCTCTTACTTCTATCGTCAGGCATTTGTGAGAAACTTAGCATAGCACCTGGCTTTCACATTTACAACAAAGGCAATAATCTATCCCCTACAGGTAAAAAAATCTCCCTCAGACTGAATATATTTGCTATACAGTAGTTCTTTCATCTTAACTTGGCTCAGATTCTCGTCCTTTAGCAGCTTCTTCCATGTATTTCATTGGCTGAATAAGACAATATAATGGCTCAGTATCTTTTCCCTAGTACTTCTTCGTGACTAGCATCGTATTCTATTGTTCATCTATTGTAACAACTCAGCATTCAAGATGGAGAGCTGAAAATTTTAGGCCAAGTTAGAGAAAAAAGGATGTAGTAGTCAAATTTATTTTTTCTAAGTCCAACCTCTTGAAGTTTTAAAATCTCTCTCATACTAAATACAGTCGTTTATACATCCATCCTTTACCAGTTCATTTTATTTAGGGCAGTTGCAGAAAAGGACAATGCTACAGCTCCACATCCTTTCCATCGCAGCTTCTTCGTGACTAGCATCATATTCTAAGTGTTAGTCTAATGTTACAACTCAGCATTCACAATGGAAGGATGGAAATTTTAGGCCAAGTTAGAGTGAAAGGGATATTGTCGAAAGTAGTTTTAAAAAGAGGCCATTTGTTTCGAAAGTTTAATATGCTTAATTCAAAATGGCAATACATTATGACCATGATTCAGAAACACTAAAATTTACATTTGTGTTCTAGATATTGTGACATTCTCTTTAACTGGTATTCTCGTTGGTTAAGGAAGCTCCCTAATACTTTTTCCTAGGCGATTTAATTTTGGATGTGGAAGGTTTAGTGTCCTTTTGCTTCATTATCTACGAAAAGTATTGCTCTATTGGATGGATTTATATAATTGAGAACGGGATAGTAAGGTGTAATAAGCAAAATAATCTCTTAGGGAATGGGGTTAGGGAGCTTCCTTAATCTACGTGAATACGGGACCTTGACTGAGCTCCCATTGGCCTGTATTTTCATTTAAGTATTTTCTTTTTTTAGGGCTGGTTAGTATAATTTTGTACTCGTATTTATGCAGCGTATAGCGATATGAGATTTGCTTATATATGTCAGACGAGGATAGTGAAGTCTAAAAAGCAAAATAAATTGCTTAGTAAGAGGTGAGTGGGAATTTAACGGGCGAGTGTGGATCATTGACACAAAGGGACGTATTTTTGGTAGCACATGAGGCTTCGTAGCACATCTTCCTTAGCGATTTATTTTGCATAATACGCCTTAACCTTCTCTTCTGGTGCTGAAGAGGGACGCCTTCACGTGGTGGCACCGATACAGCTGGGCGGCTCCCCTGGAGTTATACAAACGTCCCTCAGTTGCCTCTCTATCCACCAAGAGGAGGATGGTGGACTGGTTGGACCTCATACAGCCTTCATTAATTTTTCCTTTACTAGGGTTCTCTCCAGAGCTAAGTAAATTCGTCTGGTGATGACGAGAATAATGCAATAAAAGATGTAGACTGTTTTATTGGGTTAATGTACTCAACATTCCTTATTAACCTGCCGCGTGCCGGACCCAGACATAAATTGGCACACCAGTGCCGGCCAATTTTCGATTTTTTTTTTCTTGGGCCAAATCATAGCTTTTGATGTGAAAAAAACGAATATGATCCTTAAAAGACTCACCGGAGGCTACAAGTGCGTTTTCTGGAAGACTCTGGTCTGCCCCTCAGTTGTGGTTTCACAGAACTGCAGCGAAGGTGAGAGAAAACCTCGTTTTCTATGGAGGTAAACTCAGGTATTCTGGCCAACGTTACTCTGGGAAGGTCTAGGAATATTTTTTTTACATTTTTCAGTTCATTCATACTCATAAAAAAAAAAATCACTCGATTTATTCCAGAAAACATTTTTTTTCCCATATAAATCACTTAGTACTGCAACACCTGTCACCTGTCACGTATCTCTCTCACTGTGCATCCTTCGTCTTACATTTAGGCCGGTAACTTACGTACAACTTTACTTCACTGTGTACTGCACTTACACTTATGGTAAATTATTTACAACATGCCTTCAGTATACACAGACACTGTAAGAGTATTTCTGAGTGTCTCACTGTGAATACATCGTCTTACCATTACGATAACAACATTACTTCACTACATACAGTCCGTACACTTATGAGAAAATGTTTACAAGAGTCTTTCACTGTCATACTCAATAGTTTTGAAGAGTGTGGTACTCCTCAAAGCATTGATAGATGCACAGACCAAGGTTGCATTGTGCACATATATACCTAGAGGCCTTCCGCTGAGTACGCGGCCTTGCGGTGCTATTTGCACACACATGACACCTTAGCTGCGGATCCTGACGAGTCTCAGTGGAAGGGATGATCGTGGGGAAGTGGCAACCAGTGAGGCGGATAGGTGTTGCAGCGGTGTGGTGGTGGCGAGCGGCAGCAATTTCCTCTGAGTATTCCCCCAGTATTTCCCGCACCAGCTCACAAATATAGCCTTCAAAGGTCTCCTTTATGCCAGTTACCTGAGTGTGGGGCAGGAGCATTTAGGACTGTGATGTTGAGGAGATGGAGGAATAGTTTCTTGTAGCACTTCATCGTAGGCCTGGCACAATCCATGCTGGAAATCATTGCCAAATCATTGCGTTCGACTTTTCTACCTGTCGCATATTCACATTGTAGGCCAGGACAGGTTCTGGTTTCCAGACGTGGCCCCGCCCTTCTGTCCTGTAGTCGATGCTGTTGGAGCGGTGTACGAGTGGCCTGTGTACAGACGAGAGGAGGAAGACTTCTCTGTTGTGATACCAGACTGTTGCAAGGATGTTATTGGCCCTGTAAAATACAACTTCGTTCCTTTGCATCTTCCTCCCCACCTTCACCATGTGCTTGCGGCTCTTTTTCACAGTGTCACACAGACCTGTCTCCTGAAGGTGAAGGTACAGCTGCCAGCATTCCCACGTGTTACAGGGGCACGAGGGTTTGAAGAGATGTGGCATCACTGTGATTATTTACTTCGAAACAGTCCACGTGAGTGAAGCAGAGTAACCTCCATATAGTTCCGTTAAGGAAAGATGTATGTTGTATGTAAGCTCCATTTCGTAAGGTTGACATTTCAACCCGAATTATTGGTATAATTTACATTATTCTACATAAATATAATAATCGCCCTTATATGACGTATTACGAAGTATGATTGACCACAGTTTTAAGGTGAACTGACGTGTAAAGGAGGGTGGGAGGGGAGGGAGGGTAGTCCCCAACCCCACCTGGGGTAAGAAGGAGGATCCCAAATATGGAGTCAGAGAGGAGGGGCGGGGGGGATGCTGTAAGCTTCACACATGACACGGTGAGACGAGACCACATCTGCTTCATTACCCTCAATACTGGAACTCAGCAATACTGAACAATCGTAAAATAATGAGTGACTTCATGAACTACGTTTATGTGAGGAATAAATCATGATAAGAGAAAACTATATGGTTCAGTTTATGTATTAAGGAAATATTACGCTGTATAATCATAAACTGTGGGTGAAACGATGCCCATGACTTGAGAAGGCACTGATCCCGACTGAGACTTGTGGATGGCAGCCTTCAGAGATCATGGTTAACCCACTCTAGTAGTGTTAATCTTATCTTTATAATGATTATAACATCTTAGGCTAAAAGACTAAGTAACATGGTGATCCTAGCATTAACACCTTCACTGAGACAAAAATTGATAATGGAGTTAAATTGCTTAATAACTAATGAAGGATTAAGACACCAAATGAATGTGGTAAGTATAATATATATATATATATATATATATATATATATATATATATATATATACAATCAATTGTTTGAGAGAGAGAGAGAGAGAGAGAGATTCACTCTTTGCCTATATCGTTATTAGCAAAAAACTGATAAGTGTGTTAAGATTGTTTAGGCTACATTTTCGAACCATGTTCCCACTACCATCACCACCACCACCTCTCATGCCATGGCAAGCTTAGTTTCTGGCAGACTATAAGGCAAGAGCGGATATGGATTCCTCACTGACGAGGTGAAGAAACCTGGGTTAAATCATGACTGACTACCCAACCTTCTTCTTAAGTGTGATTGGGTGCAGAATTAACAAGACGAATATGACTGGATGGTTTCTATACCTAGCTACTGTGCGGTCAGGAATAGTTAGCATATAATAGAGGACTGTAAAAAAAAAAAAATCGAGTTTATCCCTTCTTCCTATCAAAGTTAAAATGAATTTCATTAAATAAACAAGTCAATTTGACAGAAGAAACGAATCGGACTAGAACAGCGTCCGAAACACTGGTATAGCCAAGACCTTCAGCTACACCTTGACACGTTTTACTACATAAAAATGAAAGCATTTTACTCGGTATTGTTTATATACAATATCGTGTCACTTTAATGCATAGTCCTATATGGACGTTATACACTACCAGAAACTAAGCTTGTCATGGAATGAGAGGTGGTGGTGGTAGTGATGGTGGTGGGAGCATGGTTCGAAAATTTAGCCTAAACAATCTTAACAAGTTGAATCACAATATCAGTTTTTGGCTAATAACGGTATAGGCAAAGAGTGAATCTCTCTCTCTCTCTTTCACATTATATATATATATATATATATATATATATATATATATATATATATATATATATATATATATATATATATATATATATATTATACTTACCACATTCATTTGGTGTCTTAATCCTTCATTATTTATTAAGCAATTTAACTCCATTATCAATCTTTGTCTCAGTGAAGGTGTTAATGCTAGGATCACCATGTTATTTAGTCTTTTAGCCTAAGATGTTATAATCATTATAAAGATAAGATTAACACTACTAGAGTGGGTTAACCATGATCTCTGAAGGCTGCCATCCACAAGTCTCAGTCAGGATCAGTGCCTTCTCAAGTCATGGGCATGGTTTCACCCACAGTTTATGATTATGCAGCGTAATATTTCCTTAATACATAAACTGAACCATATAGTTTTCTCTTATCATGATTTATTCCTCACATAAACGTAGTTCATGAAGTCACTCATTATTTTACAATTGTTCAGTATTGCTGAGTTCCAGTATTGAGGGTAATGAAGCAGATGTGGTCTCGTCTCACCGTGTCATGTGTGAAGCTTACAGCATCTCCCCCCCCCCTCCTCTCTGACTCCATATTTGGGATCCTCCTTCTTACCCCAGGTGGGGTTGGGGACTACCCTCCCTCCCCTCCCACCCTCCTTTACACGTCAGTTCACCTCAAAACTGTTGTCTGTCATAATACGCCATATAAGGGCGATTATTATCTTTATGTAGAATAATGTAAATTACACCAATAATTAGAGTGAAATGTCAACCTTACGAGATGGAGCTTACATACAACAAACATCTTTCCTTAACGGAACTATATCGAGGTTACTCTGCTTCACTCACGTGGACTGTTTCGAAGTAAATAATCACAGTTATGCCACATCTCTTCAAACCCTCGTGCCCCTGTAACACGTGGGAGTGCTGCCAGCTGTACCTGGCCAGAAGGGGGCTTGTGTACCAGTTGTCCAAGTACAGGACGTGCCCACGATGAAGGTACTCATCGATCATCGTCTTCACCACAGCCCCAAGGTTCGATCTTCGACGATGTCTGTCTGAACACCTGTGTACAGGACTATGTCCTGCACATACCCAGTCTTACAGTCACACATCACGAAGATTTTGAAACCAAACCTGTGCCTTTTGCTGGGGATATATTGCCTAAAGGCAATATTACCTCTCCATAGCACAAGACTCTCATCTATGACGAGGTCTCTGTAGGAAGAAAAGGAGGTACTAAATTTCTCACATTGGTTATCGAAAACCACACGTTTCCGCCTTATCTTGCCTGTGTTGTTTGCGTTTGCAGGGTCAAGTTGGTCAAAGAAATGCAGTCGGCTCAGGATGTAAGGGAACCGATTCCTCCCCACTACTTTCCCAAAGATAAGTGTTTCCATTAGTGGATCTACGGTCCAGTAGGAGGAGAGCTATTTCTTTTTCAAAATCCCCATCAAAAGTACCAGGCCTAGGAACACATACATTTCGTTTAGGCTCACGTCCACCTCGAACAACCAGCTATGTGGCGTCTGTGTTGCCCCTGCACGCTCAAAGGCAGCAAAGGCGTTTGTTAGGGCTACAATTCCCAATATAAAGTCCACAGTAAAGATATCTCTAAAGAAATCCAGCCTACTTGAAGTTGAGGGTTAGTTCAGGTACAGTACACCCAACAACATGCTCATATGTGAATGGGTGTTTTTCTGGAACAAAGTCACTCCCATCTTCCCACCCCCATGTCAGTTCCTCCTCATCACCATCATCACCTCCCTCATCCAAGGGCCGTGGGGAAGTGTGGGGAAGGAGGGAAAAGTCTCACTGGAGGTGCTGGGAAGTGTGGGGGATAGGGGAACACTTTCCCTTGATGTGCTGGGAAATGTAGCAAAAGGAGGAACACTTTCATGAGATGTGCTGGGTGGGGGGAATTGGGGAACACTTTCTGTGGATGTGCTGGGTGCAAGGAATGGGGGAACACATTGTCCTGAGATGCTAGGGTGGCCTGGGTCATGTGGGCGCAAGGGATAGCACAGGCGAGATGTCTCACCCGCGTCCCCAGCCAGTGGAATATTCCCAAATCTCCCTCTCTTCCTCCTAATACTTCCAACCCCATGTGGGGAAATCCTCAGCTTCCCAAGCTACCCAGAAATACTAGAAGCCTCACCTTCCTCCTCTGAATTCTCCTCCTCATCACATAGAGCTAGGTGACGACGTGCTGATGGCCTCATCCCTCGGAAACTAGCATACCCCCACATACCTGAATTTCCTTGGTGTGGGTAGTTCCTCCTCACTAGTACTTTCATCTTCCGGCTACAAATAATCCTTATCTTGCACGTCATCGTCAATGTCACTTTTGCCAGTGTAGGGCACCTTCAGGAGCTCCTGAATCTCATCGTCAGAGAGACTGCAGCAAGACATGACTGTACAGTATGTGTGGTACAAGCAGAGTGAGGCTGAGTAAGGGCGATGACTCAGCGCATGGGTGTATAGGCCTGAGCACCTGAGGCAAGATGGTGGAAGAGTTGACGTTCATCCTCACCAATTTTTGCATGCCTAGTTTTAAAATAGCGCTCTCCATGATTTTTTGAAAAAAATGATGTTTTAAAATGGCACTGGCACTGAGCGCACAATTGCGTAATGCTGTTTTAAAACGGCACTGGCACGGGGTGGGTTAATATATTGTCTCATAGATACTATAATATTTACTACATATTTATAGCCAGTGGATGTTTTCTAGTAGACTTTACTTTCCTAATACATTTTCCTCAGTGACTTAATCCACAAAGGCATCTCTTTAGCTGTGTATTCTTCGCGTTGCCTGTTGTAATAGGTTAATATCCTAAACAGACGATATTATTCCGATTACACATGGAAACTGAAGTAATTACAAGATTCTCCTATCTCTTAGACGTATTCTCCTTGTCTTAACTTTCCCAACACCTTTTCTTCAGTGACTTATTCTGCAAAACCACCAGCTCAGTGATATATTGTCCAAATTAACAAACACAACACATTGACAAAGCTATGAATCATACAGTATTTATGTGATTTTCTAAATAACTATTGAGATATGATGATAGGCTTCACCAGATCCTGTTTCAGAAATCTGCCTTAGGTTCACTTCCATCGCCCAGCTCTGATGTGGGGTAGGCATTGGAAAAGTAGCTATTGCTTAATTTCTTATTAATTTTGACACAAAGTAAAACACCCCAAAACATATTTTACTCATCAAAATACTCAGTTGGCATGATATGCTACAAAGAAATTATAATATGGGAGACTTTTGATTATATATAATACAGTAATCACTCTAATATCCGGACGCCCAATAACCGAACATCCCCACTACCCGGACCTTATCGTCCTGGGATCAAACATTCCCAAAATGGTCCGAAAATCCAAAAAAATGGGGAAAAAAATCGATTTTTTGCCGTCCGTAATTTGAACTTGCCGCGCGCGCCGCGTGAGAGCATTGTTTTGGTTCGTCATTCCTCCGACGTCCGATAGAGCGCCGCTGCATCCTCCCCACTTCCCGCCTGTTTCTCACCACGACAAGACCTACGCTGTTCGCCATGGCTGCCCACGTGCTTGCTTTTGTGGTGGTGCCGTACTTGCTGCAAGGCCTCCTGCTGCTCTCTGCCCTACTCTTAGTGTGTGTGATGATGGCCCCGCCTCCTGAGAAAAGGAAGAGAGTGGTGTTGACTCTGGAGAAGAAACGGGAGATATTGGAGAAGGTTGATGCGGGTTGGTCTTCCTCACGCATTCTCCGCGAGTTCAACCTGGCCCGGTCGACTTTGTTCGATATCAAGAGTTCCCGAGACAAGCTCATGCAGTACACGGCTGGCTTCTCGTCGAGAAGCAAACGCAACGTGGAGAGGAAGGTTATGTTTACCCCCAAGTATGCAGAGATCGACCGCTCCACGTTGATTTGGTATCGACAGCAACGTGCAGCTGGTGTGATGGTACGTGGAACGGAGCTGAAGGCTGCTGCTGAGAAGTTTGCAAGGCTTCACGACACCCTTGACTTCAAGGCATCCGAGGGTTGGCTCTTCGCGTTCAAGTTACGACATGGCCTTACTAACCGTAAAGCACATGGTGAAGCATTGGACGCTAACGAGGATGGAGTGGACGAGTTTCAGCACAAGGTGAAAGGCTTGATCGACAGGGAGGGCCTCACTCTCGGTCAAGTCTATAACGCTGACGAAACTGGCCTATTCTATCGCTCGGTGCCAACGAACACTCTGGCCGATGAGACGGAGAAGCGTGTACCTGGCCGCAAGCTTTCTAAGGAACGGATATCTGCTTTGTGTTGTGCCAATGCTAACGGCATGCACCGGCTTAAGCCCGTTATTGTTGGCCGTGCAAAGCAGCCTCGGTGCCTTCGTGGGGTGATGGATGTCCTTCCTGTCGTATGGTACCATTCTTTGAAAGCATGGTTCACAGCTGTGATTTTCAAAGACTGGTTTCACCATCACTTCGTCAAGGAGGTCATACATTACCAGGCGAAGACACTGGGAATTCCTCGTGACCAGGTAAAGGCTCTCCTTCTCCTCGACAATGCACCTGCCCACCCGTGCGACAAGGACTTGGTTGCTGAAAATGGCCGTATTAGGTGCATGTTTCTGCCACCTAATACGACTGCTCTCATTCAACCAATGGACCAAGGAGTGATCGTGGCAACAAAGCGCCTGTACCGTCGGAAGTTCCTGGACGAGGTGATGGTTGTTCTCGAGGACGAGGACGAGCGCAGGGAAGGACGTGACACTCGAGGCAAGCGGACTTTGGAAAACCTTCGCCACTACAACATCAAGTCTGCGCTGTACAACTGGGCTAGTGCATGGAAGGAAGTCCCTGTGAAAACTCTTGAAAATGGTTGGTCTCGTCTGCTTCTCGGAACAGATGTGGAGTACGATTTCCTAGGGTTTGACGTGGATGACTTCCATGCACGGCTACGTACGCACGGCGATGATGTTGATGTGGACGATGTTCGTGAGTGGTTGGACGACGACGAGGGCGATCCTGGGTATCAGACGTTGTCTGATATCGAGATCGCGTCTTCGGTTGCTGGTGTCAGTCCCGAACTTGAAGATTCCGACGACGAAGGCGATGATGATGCAGACTCCGCTCAGCAGGACACTACTCCAGCCATCCCCAAGCTGAGCGCACTCCGGGAACATCTAGAGTTCGTCCTAGACTACCTGGAACACCCGGACTGCGACAGGGAGATGGGGCCCTTGGGACTCATGGAGGAAGTGCGTGCTTTCTGGCAGCGCATCATCAATCGCCAGAATCGTCGGTCCTTGCGTCAGTCAACGATTGACAGTTTTTTCAGGCCCGTGACCCCCGCTGTGCCAAGCCCTGGTTCCACTCCGTTGCCTCCCCAAGACAGGCCCTCATGCTCCGAGCCACAGCCCAGCACATCGGCTACAGTGGAGTCACCGCTCGACGTGAGTTTGCAGCTGTCTTCAGAGTCTTCTGTAGTCGGTACGCCATCACCACGACCCACCGATGCACCCCTTGGACGCCTGCCAGTGATACTCTCGGGCTCTGACAGTGAATAAACAGCAAGAACTTCTCCACTAGACCACACGGGAATTTTGAGTGTTGTGCAGTGAAAAAAACGGTGTGTTGTGTTAAGGTTTTCAAGTTGGGAGAAAAGACTAAGTAGAAAAGAAATTTAACGTAACTAACCTTCTTTGTTTTGGCTTTGGAAAATTAAAAAAACTGGGGAAAAGTTAATGTGCAACACTTAAATTAAACTGGAACATTATTTGGACTAAAGTGAACACTGTGAAAAGAACGGACTTCTGTGTGTTAGTGACTAAGTTCAGTGCAAGACTTCAGGAAGAGTGTAGTGCAAGTGCTTCAGGAAATCGTTCTTACTGTCAGAGTCCGAGAGGAGGCGGTTATTCATCGAGGTGGCCAGGGACTTGCTGTAAGTAGCCAGAATATTTCATGTTGTACTATTTTCCATACTATATTTACCAGAATGTTTCATATTGTATTTTTTTCCATACTATACTTACCAGAAAGTGTCATACTGTACTTCTTTCCATACTAAACTTACCTCATGCATGTACAGTAGGAATGTGTTTTTCAGAGTTCGGTTAGGTTCGGTTAGGTTAGGTTCGGTTAGAGTCCATAAGTACCAGAATGTTTATTAATGTATGAACATACTTCTAAACCCACATTTTATGTTTCTTTTGCATTTATTTCAGTCATTTATGTGCCTTATTGGTGTGATTTGGGTGTTAAATAGGTGCTATGCATGTCCGGAGGGGGTTGTATAGGTGTTTCTCTGAGTTAGGGTCCGTAAGTACAAGTCCATAAGCTGGGGCCCAATATCCGGACGAAACCAATATCCGAACCTACCGATGGCTCTATTGATCCGGATATTGGAGGGGTTACTATCATTTTGTAAAATCGTCTTTCGTCAGTTTACTCATCTCTGTAAGCATAATATACAGACAAAACCTAGGCAGTTTTACAAGAACCATCCAAAAAGCAAGATAACAGTGATTAAAATATTTGTCATTCGTTAGTATCCACGAAAGAAAATGGATGTGAAGCTGCAGATTTGGCAGCACCTTTTGATATGCTATCCTGCCTGATGTATGACTTTTCAAAACAACACCTGTTGGACGTCTGGACGATCTTAGCAGCCTGAATCTAACACGACGAAATTTGAGTGGCAGTTTCTGATTGCAAATCGGAGTCCACGAAAAGTTGACGTGAAGGGGTGAGCAAGATTTCCATTAGAATGTAAGCTGTGGCACCGCAGGCCGCCACCACACCCTCAGGAGGAGGACACGGAGGGCTAGATAGCACGCAGAATGCGCCTAGGCAGTATGTTCATAATTTCACCTGGGCCGCATGCCGCTATTTCCCGGAACTCGCCTGCCACCACCACCTTAATCAAAGTACACTACCTTCTGGGCGAGCTGACCACCAACAGGATCGGGGTGGAATTAGCCTAACAGTTCCAAGCAGCACCCCAGTGATGGCCGGTAACCACACATTACCTGAGACGGCCTGTAGCCGCTCAGAGAGAAAGGAGACGGCCTGTAGCTGCTCTGAATTAAGGGCCATGGCCAGTAGCCAGATACCAGTGATGGCTTGTAGCCGCACCCAAAAAAAAGGCCACAGCCTGTAGCTGGGCTGCCAATAAGGAGGCGGCCTGTAGCCGTTCCACCCTGTGCTGCTAACACCCCCTACAGAGACCAGTGATGGCCTGTAGCTGCACTGGTGAGGGACCGGTATGTCCCCTCTCCTTCTGAAGTTGCCTCGGAGGGCACGACACCAGCGACGGCCTGTAGCCGCGCCCATAGGGAGGAAACGGCCTGCAGCCACTCCTCGCCTGCAGCCGCCCTCTTTGAGGGACTTCGGTGACAACCGGTAGCTACACCGACAGGCAGGTGACGGCCGGTAGCCGCACTTCACCTGGTTCCCGTCAGGGAGTCGGGCCCCAGCGATGGCCTCCGTCTGTTGCCCAAGGGAACCCAGCAACGGCCAGTTGCCGTGCCGGGGAGAGACGCCAAAGTCCCTCACCCCCTGTGACTCCACAACGAGACGGTGAGCTGTGCTCAGTCTTGCCCTCTGGCAGGAGCACAGATTACCCTCCTGTCCACCCAGACTGAGGCAACCTCCAGGAGGACAACTGTCCCGAGGATTGGTGGAGAGGCCCTGTACTGTTCCCGGGGTTGTTCTCCCTCCGTCCGGAAGATGATGTCGCCTACCTGACAGACTCCGGCAGAGAACAACGCTGCAGCCCATCCCTGACGGCGGTGTCTCCAGCAGAAGACTGCAACCAGCGCCCCTTTGAGGATGTCCCCCGGCCTGCCCCACTCCCCACCCCTACAAAGGCAACGCCTGTCCTTCACCACGCGTCTGAGTGAACATCTCCAATGCCTGTTTGGCCCCAGTCCTGAGGGCAAGACCCCAATCCCCAGCCCCGACAGTGAGGGGCCCTTCACCACACACAGTCCAAGCCCCAGCCAAGAGACGACGCCCCTGAGAGAGGTCCCGTGGCTGCAGGATGAAGGGACTCCCAAAGGGCCCCTCCCTACCCCAGGCTGAGAGTTGTAAGCCCTGGACCTCCCCTTCCCCAAGTGAAACAAAGTGGACCTAAAGACAGTGAATTTACAGTGAACAGTGAGGCCGGCATTTAAGGCATGAGAATGAGTTTACCATGATATCAGTGTACAGCGAGGCCCAGAAAAGACCAAGACCACTGAGTGTAAAAGAACAGGCACCCCAGTGAAATCAAACTACAAGTGTACAGTGAGGCCAAATAAGAATGTAAGATCATAAGTACAAAAGTACAGGCAGTGAATATTACAGACAGTGACACCTTGCTTGCCCCCCTGTAATGGCGCCTGTAACAGTGCTATCAATTATTCCCTTCCCTTGTGCAGAGTAGTAACACCTCCCCCCCATCCTCAGTCTATAACCTTAGTGTCAGAACAGTGACTGCCTCACGACAGTGCCTCCTCACCACAGACAGTGTAATTGTGCCTTTGCCCTCCTGAATCAGACTTAGTCTCCTGTATCCTGTCTGATACTCTACCCACTAATGCTAGCCTATGTATTGATTTTTGCCTATGAGATTGTGTAAGATTGTCTACCGGTTCCACAGCAGTTAAATTTGTCAATATATGTGCAAGGTTGTTGCCCTGTGTTTTTATGCCCTGGCCCTATCTTGTTTGTCTAAGCTCCGGTCTAGAAAGGGAACCCAGCTGCACTCTAGGCGTTCTATGGATGGGAAGCCGCCCCTTAAACACCTAGCATAATACTGGTGGACAGTGGTGGTTCTTGACCTAGGCATATTCAGAGAGGACCAACAGGGAAATCACTCAAAATGGCAACAAAACCTCACGTACAATTGCCCATATTCGACCCGGAACAGTACGACATCATCACATATCTATCAATAATCAAGCCATTGCTGGATGTTTGGTTTGAAGATGACAGGCAGAAAATTGCAGTCACACTGCCACTACTGGGCAAAGCCATGGCCAATATTGCACCAAAAGTCATCCCTGAACTCACATGAGCAAACTTTACAAAATTAGCAATCCAGGCAATCACACCCTCACTGGGAAAGGTAGTAGCACTATCCCAATTGGATAGCCTAGCATATGATGGCAACCTGGACGACACTCTGATCCAAGCCAGGCGACTCGTCACCGCCGCTTACCTGGAAGCAGATGATGAAACCAGGGAACAATATACTTTCAACACTCTCCTCAGAGTCCTCCCCAGCGTGGTCAAAGAACATTTCACGATTCACGACCCAACAGGAGACCTCGACCGAGACATCCAGCTGATACTACGGCTCTTAACCTCCCGCTCTGCCCCTCAACAAATTAACGTGGTCAGTAAATTCCTCACGAATAAACCCACACCGCACAACAAACCTCAACCACCGCTACCCCAGACCAGCCCAGCACCTGCACCCAGTTTACCCAGGGCCCACCCCACAAGCAAGTGCCCCAGTCACAAGGAGAACCAGAACCTTATCCCAATCAACCCCTGGGAGTCTCCGCATGCATTCCCTGATACCCACTGTGTGACATCCGTGAACAGCTCAATGCTGCAAGGCACAGATTAACCACCCCTGGACGACGCAAGGTGTCTTCCTTAGAAAACGAGGGCCCCGAGGACGAACCCACACCCACGGGAGGAACCAACCCCGGGGAAATGGAGCCGAAGGAGAAAGAAACCCAACAGCAGCTGGATTTTTAGGACTGCCCTCGCACCTCCCCACGGTGGAAGAGGCCACCTCTCTCAGATACCACCTCCAAGTCTATGACGAGATGAGGATGAACGAGGTAAAAACGAGGCTTCTGGTTGACATGGGAGCAGCCAGATCATGTCTATACAGCCATTTCTAATCCCGTCATAAGTCAGCTTTTGGCCTGCTTTTCCCTACGTTAACCCATCTCATAGATGCAGGGGATGGCCCCTTACCCATCCGTGGGGAAACCCAGGCCCTACACACTGATGCCCACCAGCAAGCATCAATGCAACACAAGTTCATAGTTTTCGACTCCTGTTGTAATTATGATGGACACCTGGGACTGGATCTGCTGCACAAATTACAAGCCACCATCAATTGCCACAAGTGGCAGCTCCAGTTCTGGAAACCCCGGACCCCTCCCCCCTCCCCGACCCCCCCAGGGCGGTGTGCACTAGCACGGCCGCCCCCTTTTTCCTCCACCATTCCTTCCCCATCTCTTCCCCCCCCTCCAACCCTCCCTCACACCTTCCCCGTCACCACCACCACCACCGTAATGATTCCCCCTCATCATGAAGCATGGCTTCCACTGAACAGGCCAACAGGAACATCCATCCTATTCTCCCCCAGCAGGCAGCCTGGACCACTCTTGGCCTGCCTCCTGCCCCCCACCTTCCTCCCCCCACACATCGCGGCAGTTCGGATTGCAAACATCACCATGACCCCCTCACACTACCTAAGGGACTTGTAGTGGGAGAAATGGAAGAAGTTGAGCCATGCACCACCCTTCCCCTTTCCTCCTCCACCCCCATACCCCCCATCCCTGATCACCTATCCCCTCACCAATCAGACACCCTGCGCCATCTCCTGGACTTTCAGGACCTCTTCGCATCAGGCCCCTTGGATATCGGCCATACCACCTACCTGACGCACGAAATACACACTATAGGATCACCAATCCACCAGCCCTCCCAGCGGAAGAACATGAAACAATGAGCTAAGGAAGACTGGCAGGTCCAAGAAATGCTTGATACCAACCCTCCCCCACACATCGCGGCAGTTCGGATTGCGAACATCACCACGACCCCCTCACACTACCTAAGGGACTTGTAGTGGGAGAAATGGAAGAAGTTGAGCCATGCACCACCCTTCCCCTTTCCTCCTCCACCCCCATACCCCCCATCCCTGATCACCTATCCCCTCACCAATCAGACACCCTGCGCCATCTCCTGGACTTTCAGGACCTCTTCGCATCAGGCCCCTTGGATATCGGCCATACCACCTACCTGACGCACGAAATACACACTATAGGATCACCAATCCACCAGCCCTCCCAGCAGAAGAACATGAAACAATGAGCTAAGGAAGACTGGCAGGTCCAAGAAATGCTTGATGCCAGCGTTGTTTCCCCCTCCACCAGCCCCTGGTCCTCCCACGTCATCCTTGTTAAGAAGAAAGATGGCACCATGCATTTCTGCGTGGACTACCGCCGCCTCGATGACGTGATGTGACTATCAAGGATGCCACTTTCCTTCCCAGGATCAACGACTCCCTCTACTCCCTGTACAGTGCCTCTTGGTTCTCCACCCTCGACCTCCAGTCAGGGTATTGGCAGGTCCCCGTACACCCCAAGGACAGAGAAAAAACTGCCTTCTCCAAATGGGAAGCATTATGAGTTCAACATCCTGCCCTTCTGACTCTGCAACGCCCCCGCTACCTCCTTCCGACTAATGGAGTCTGTCCTCAGCGGCCTCACCTGGGAAATTTGTCTGGCATACGTGGACGACATGATTGTCTTTAGCAAAACTTGGGCCGATCACCACCAGCACCTCAGGAAAGTATTTAATCGAATGCACCAGACCGGCCTCAAGCTCCAGCCTGCTAAGTGTGTGCTGGCCGCTAAAATTGTTTCTTTCCTGGAGCATGTCATCTCCCGAGATGGGATATCCCCCGACCCAGACAAACTAGGCTCCATCGCAAGTATTCCCCTACCGCGAGACGTCCACGAGGTCCGAGCCTTCCTGGGCCTCAGTTCATACTACCGACGCTTTGTCAAAGGGTCTGCCAACATCGCCAAGCCCCTCCACGACCTGACCTGGAAGGCAGAGCCCTTTACCTGGATCAAGGAGCAACGAGCTGCTTTTCAAGAACTTAAGATCAAACTCATAACGGCCCTAATCGTCACCTTCCCTGACTACTCCCTACCCTTCTGATTATATACCGATGTTTCTTTAGTAGCAATTGGAGCTGTCCTCACTCAAGTCCAGGAGGGACGAGAACACATCATCTCCTGCGCCAGCCGCACTCTCAACCAGGCTGAGCGAAATTATGCCGCAACCAAGCTGGAGTGCTTGGGTATTATCTGGGCCCTCAAACACTTCCGGGCCTACCTATCGGGGACAAACGTGACGATCATCACGGACCATCAATCACTCCAATGGCTCCAGCAGTCAGACACCCACAATGCACAGCTAATCTGGTGGCGAAAAACTCTGGAGGAATTCAACTATGAAATATCCTACCACCCCGACAAACTCCACACCAATGCTGATGCCCTATCCCGGTTCCCCATCCACGCCATTCAACACAACACGGAGCTCCTACAGCAGTGGCAGAACAAAAACAGACCTTCCTGGATCCCCTCCCACCTATTCAACAAACTCTACCGCCAGGGCGATCACCTCTTCACCCCGTCAGGGCACATCACCCTCGATCCCAACATCATCCTCAATGCCATGAAACACTCAACAACAGCATTCACTTGGGCTTGAAGAAATTCCTCCAGGTATTTAATGACATATTGGACCCCCAACCCCTCCAACCTTGCCAAGAAAATCATCCAATCCCACCGAGCTTGTGCACTAGGCAAGGACATCACTCACATGGTTGACCCTTCAGGACAACTCATTGTCCATAAACCCTTGCAGCTCCTCTTGGTAGATGTTGTAGGACCCCTGCCACCAAGATCTGGATACCACTATATCATCACCTTCGTAGACACATATTCGAAATTCATCATCACCTGTCCCACCAAGGAACATCATGCCATAGCTGTTGCTGACACCCTGATCCGACATGTCTTCCCCTACTTCGGAATTCCCCAAGCCTTACATTCCGACAATGCCCCGGAATTCACCAGCAGCATCTGGAGTGAACTCTCAAATTTACTTCGGTATAACATCTCCTGCTTCTTACCCTACTGGCCTCAGGGAAACCCCATTTGTGAACGCAGCCACCGATCCATCATGAACCAAATCCACACACGAATCGAGGTAACTAAAAATGAGGACTGGGCAGCCCACATAAAAATTGTTCAGTGAGGGATAAACTCCTGCCCATGGGAGGACAGTATATCACCCCACAAGCATGTGTTAGGGGAAGCGCCTCTCCTCCTACCCCTACAACATCTACAACCGTACACCACACCACCCACATCCGATCCTCTCCACCAACTCAAGAGGCAACTCCACAACATACAGAATGGCCTGGACCTCCAGCCAGATGCCGCCCCCAACCCTTACAAACTGGGTGATACCGTGATGATAGCTAAACTCCCTGTGCCACATAAACTCTCCCCTCATTTCATGGGCCCATACACCATCACCCACGTCCCTAACCCATATCAGGTAGTCATAGACTACAACAACACCTGCACCCTGAGAAATTGCCAAGTGCATCCCTTCCACTCCACCACCTCCCCAGCCTCCGCCCCACTCCTTCCCCGCCCTTCCCCACTTTCCGCTGCCTGCCGCGCTCCTCCCCCTGACTCCTACAACTACTTCTCACCCTCACCCTCTCTCCCCACTTCTCCCATCACCTCACCCCCGACCCCACTGTCCATCACGCCACATAGCACTTCGCAGCTAGAGTCACCTACACCGATCCTGCTATCTGTCACGCCACCTAGCACCTCACAGCTAGACTCACCTGCACCGCAAATTCCCTCACCACACCCCCACCCCACCACCACCACCACCCTCCCCTCCCACACCCAGTGCCTTCTCACCCGCCGCCTAGCCACCACCCCCCAGAGACCGGACGCCCATGAACACCCGTAAACCAACCCCTCCCTCTACCAGCACCACCTCCCTCTCCTCCTCCAACATCACCCACAAGACACCACCTCGAACACCTCCACCCCAACCCTCTCCCTACAACACTACACCCCATGCCCCCAGTGCACCCAGGCAGCACAAGCCCACCTCACCACCCACCCCCACCCTCAAACCCACCATCACCTGCTCTGGCCACCTCTCACACTCTTCCACAAGATATGCTACCACTCCCACACCCCCAGCCTCACCTCCACCTCCAGACCACATCCCCCTCTCCCTTCACACCCCCAACATGACCGCTATCACACTCATGCTACCTCAAACCCAAATCGCCTCGTCCCTTACCCCGAGGGAATCCGACAGCGCATTACCACTACAGCCTCAGTGTCCAGCATTCAGTTCGATCCTCTGCAGAAGGCAACACCTCCCCCCCATGAGATCATGACGTGCCACTTGGGCACCGACTCTCGGCAGGAAACACCATGTCCAGGGCCCTCATCACCTCCTACAACTCCTTCTCACAGCCCCTGAGCCCTCCACACTTTTTCTGCCCTTCGACCCACATCTTAACGAAAATCAAGCCACCTCAAACTGGACTGCCCTCCTGCAACATCTAACACCAGCCCTCACCACCAGTACCACCGAGACCTACTACCTGCAGTCACGGGGTCATGACTTTTTCCCCAATGACGGTGGAAAAATGCCATCTGTGGCAGCGCAGGCCACCACCACACCTCCAGGAGGAGGACACGGAGGGCTAGACGTTGCGCAGAATGTGCCTGGGCAATATGGTCATAAGTTCACACAGGCCGCGCGCCTCTATTCCCCGGAACTCGCCTGCCACCACCACCTTAGTCAAAGTACACTACCTTCCAGGTGAGCTGACCAATGACAGGATCGGGGTGAAACTGGCCTAACAGTTTCAAGCAGCACCCCAGCGACGGCCTGTAGCTGCGCATTACCTGAGATGGCCTGTAGCCGCTCAGAGAGAAAGGAGGATGGCCTTTAGCTGCTCTGAATTAAGGGCCACAGCCTGTAGCCAGGCACCAGTGATGGCCTGTAGCTGCACCCAAAAAAGGCCACAAACTGTAGCCGGGCCGCCAATTAGGAGATGGCCTATAGCCGCTCTCCCCTGTGCTGCTAACACCCCCTACAGAGACCAGAGATGGCCTGTAGCCGCGCTGGGGAGAGACCGGTATGTCCCCTCTCCTTCTGTAGTTGCCTCAGAGGGCACAACACCAGCGATGGCCTGTAGCCACGCCAGCAGGGAGGAGACAGCCTGTAGCCGCTCCTCTCCTGCACGTCGTCCTCCTTGCGGGACTTTGGTGACAGCCGGTAGCCGCACCAACAGGCAGGTGACGGCCAGTAGCTGCACTTTGCCTACGTTCCCGTCAAGGAGTCGGGCCCCATCGACGGTCTGTAGCCACGCCGCCAGCGAAGGGACGGTCTGTAGTCACCCTCCGTCTGTTGCCCAAGGGAATCTAGTGACGGCCATTAGGCACGCCAGGGAGAGACGACAAAGTCCCTTTGCCCCCTGTGACTCCACAATGAGACGATGAGCTGTGCTCAGTCCTGCCCTCCTGAAGGAGCACAGATTACCCTCCTGTCCACCCAGACCGAGGCAACCTCCAGGAGGAGGACCAATGTCTCAAGGATTGGTGGAGAGACCCCGTACTGTCCCCGGGGTTGTTCTCCCTCCATCCGGAGGAAGAGGGTGCCTACCTGACGGACTCTGGCAGGGAACGACGCCGCAGCATAGCTCTTACAGCAGTGCCTCTAGCAGAAGACCACAGCCGGCGCCCCTCCAAGGACGTCCCCCAGACCCCAGAGTGGGCCCACTTCCCACCCCGACAAAGGCAATGCCCATCCTCCATCAGGCACCTGAGTGAGCGCCTCCAACGCCTGTTTGGCCCCAGTCCTGAGGGCCAGACCCAAGTCCCTAGTCCCGACAGTGAGGGGCGCTTCACCACACACAGCCCAAGCCCCAGCCAAGAGACAACGCCCCTGAGAGTGGTCCTGTGGCTGTGGGACGAAGGGACTCCCAAAGGGCCTCCGCCTAACCCAGGCCGAGAGTTGTAAGCCCTGGACCTACCTTTCCCCGAGTGAAACAAAGTGGACCTAAAGACAGTGAACCTAATTTACAGTGAACAGTGAGGCCGGCACTTAAGGCACGAGAGCGAGTTTACCATGATATCAGTGTACAGTGAGGTCCAGAAAAGACCAAGACCAGTGAGTGTAAAAGAACAGGCGCCCCAGTGAAATCAAGCTACAAGTGTACAGTGAGGCCAAGTAAGAACGTAAGATCTTAAATACAAAAGTACAGGCAGTGAATATTACAGTGACACCCCGCTTGCCCCCCTGTAACGGCACCTGTAACATAGTGCCATCAATTACTCCCTTCCCTTCTGCAGAGTCAGTAACACCACCCCCCCTGTGCTCAGTCTATAACCTTAGGCTGCTTTTACACGAGGACACCGGTGGCCGCCACGGTGGCCACAATTAGTTGCCTCCCATAGTTTTCAATGGAGCCTTGCATACAAGGCCACTGCGGTTGCCCGACCGGCAACCAGCTCCCAGAGGTGGCTCGCTCATGCAACTAGTGTCCGCCATTGGCGGTTGCTGCCACTCGCTGTAAAGCATTATTTCAAATCGGAGGTTTCATATGGCTACACTAGTTGCCGGCCCCTTCACACTGGGCCACCGTTGGCCTCGTGTGAAAGCAGCCTTAGTGTCAGAATAGTGAACGCCTCACGACAGTGCCTGCTCACCACGGGCAGTGTAATAGTGCCTTTGCCCTCCTGAACCAGACTGACTCCTGTATCCTGTATGATACTCTGTGCACTAATGCTAGCCTGTGTATTGATTTTTGTTTCTGAGATTCTGTAAGATTGTCTACCTGTTCCACAGCAGTTGAATTTGTCAATATACGTGTAAGGTTGTTGCCCTGTGTTTTTATGCCCTGGCCCTCTCTTGTTTGTCTAAGTTCCGGTCTAGAAAGGGAACCCAGCTGCACTGTAGGCGTTCTATGGACGGGAAGCCGCCCCTTAAACACCTAGCATAACACCCATCTCAAAAAAAAGGAACCAAGGCGAAGACTGCATCCCAGTCTGTGGATTCTGTTACTTTAATTAATTCTGGATTTTGCAAGGCATTTTTCACCATCTGTTTTAGCTTTCCCGAATATGATACACCTCGTTCTTTGAGAAACTCCCGTAATTCTGGAACGGTCCATTCTTTTAAATATTTCCCTGACTCCATTGCACAGTTTAGTAAGTGTACTACACCCAGCTCCTCCCCGCACTTGGCTGTGGTTAAAGCGTCGTACCTCGCTGCCGTTTTGCTTTGATTGGTTTGTCTGATTCACGAACTAAGCATTCATTAAGTACATAATTTTCTGTGGAACAGCTTACTTCTTTCAAACATGCTAAAACACACACATCAGAAGTCCTGAAGGTAATCTCCTTTTGCTAACTGTACACGATTTATTCAAATATATGTAAATAGACAACACACTATTTTAGTCCCCAAGCTAAAATAGACTAAGATTCTCTGAAACCCTGGTTATTCTTTCTATGCAGGTATATATATGCACTTGAGTGAATAGGAAGAAAAGATTCCCATAAATAGCATACACTTTCACGGGTCTTTAACACCCCACAAAAATACTTAATCAAGGCTGGGCGATGCTAAACCATCTGGTGGCACACCTCTGAAACAGGTTTTGGTGAAGCCTCTAATTGAGGCCATGTTCTCATTGTCCTGGGCCTGTATTTTCGATGGTTAAGGAAGCTCCCTAACACCTCTTCTTTGCGATTCACTTTTCGATATGGCTGATTAACATTCTTTTTGTACCATAGTTATTCAATGTATCGCAGTGTTTGAAAGATTTATATAACAGGGTAGAACAGGAAGGTGTAAAATGCAAAACAAATAGCTTAGAAAAAGGTATTAAGGAGCTTCCTTAACCGACGAGACCTGGTTCGTATTACTGTCAGTTAAGGAAGCTCCCTAACACCTTTTCCTAATCGATTTATATTGTTTTTTACACCTTGCTGTCCTCTTCTGTGTTACATAAATTCTTCCAATATCACCATACTCTTCATCGATAGCGTACTAAACGATATTAACCAGCCATATCCGAAACCAAATCTCTAAGGAAGAGGTGCTAGGGAGGCTCCATACCCTATAAGAATAAGCGTTTCATGCTTTTATTGAGACCTTTTCTTTAGCCATATATAAGACGGTCCACATATATTGCTCCTCTTCCACTGCACCGGGTGATTCTTGTGTATTGTGGGTACGACTTAGTCAGGGTTAAGAGTGTATATCTAGCACCATTAATTCATTCCCAATTCCCATTACCACACCCATGCCTATACCAGCAGCCTGAGCCGTCCCTGCAAAACGTAAGGCAAGTGCCCAGTGGAGCGCCATATACGGGTCACCCTGTTCCTTCATTAACCTCTTGTATATTTGTGATGCAAACACTGTCCATACTGAGAACATGTATTTCAAATGATAAAATGTGTATACAGGATAAATGTATATATAAAAACATGTTTATTAAATGTCCTGAGAAGATGTATATTAAATTATTGATACTCTCAGGTTGCTGTGACTGGCTCTTGGACAAGTAAAATTGTTAGACGTTGACTGAAATAAAATGTTAGTGGTATTGACCGAGAGGGATTTTTCTTGTTTTTTCTTTCTTTTCCTTTCTTTTTTTTCTTTTTTCTTTTTTTCCGTCTGTCTCGGTATATTCATTCACAACCCCATTCCCCGAGGCCCAGCAGTCCTATGAACCATACACCTCCACATGTCACCATTTGGCGCTAACACCCACCGTCCATATTGAGTACATGCTAGGGGTGTCTCATACAGGACTGGTGGATTGGTATAAGCTGGGATGTTTTTGCTCGTCACCACTTTGCCGCTGACACCCACCGCCCATAATGAATACATGCAAGGGGTGTCTTGTACAGTTCTGTTATTACCGGGGGTATTTGTACATGTCATCGGGTCTTATGGCAGATTAGTAAAGTCTACCTAAACGAAATTCAGACCCTTAAACTCTCTAGGATGATGACTCTCTAGGATGAGTAAAATCGTCTGCCGTTATATAAAATACTAGAATTGTCATCACCATGGGAGGGGTAAGGTGTTCTATGCAGAATTAATAGCTAAGTGAGATGCGCTACGAAGACCTGAATGCTAACGAGAATATAGTTTTTAAAGATATATAATTAGGCCAACTGACTGGCATAAATTACTGTTAACATGAATTTGAGTTATTAACGGCAGATATGTATCATGTCCTCACGCACACACACACACACACACACACACACACACACACACACACACACACACACACACACACACACACACACACACACACACACACACACATACACACACAGGATCGAAAACAAAACACCTCCGGGGTAATAACACAAAAGAATAATTTATCTTGTTGGCTTAAAATATTTATTGTTCTTACCAGGCAAAATGTCAGCAGGTTTCATTTATCTTTTTTTCCAGCAAGTAAGCTTCAAACAATGTAAATCTGTTTGCTGTCTAAAACCTGCTTCCTGGTGTTAAAGTGTCAGCGGACGTTAGACACTTCATAGAATTCAGATCGCAACACTTTTCCTACAATGGAGAACATTCTAATCTAGCAGAAGACACAGGGATAAATAAATATCGGGCGACTAATGCAGTGAGTTCTTGAAAGTTTTGTGTGGTTGTGTTACCAAAGGAGAAGGGAAAGCAGCTTCAGCTTTTACTGTTCGTTGCCACAGGTAATGATGATGACTGGACTGATGGAGGGCTGGTTAATGAAACAATAAATCTGGAATGTGTACACCTCGTGGGTGGAGCACTAGATGTCTTGCTAACTGAAGCAGCAGAAGTAGAAACAGACGCTGCAATTTCTTCTATATTGAGATCAGAAGGGCTTTCCTGAAAGGTAGTTCCTCTGCTTCACACCAGTTCAGCTTGAAACGTGAATCTGAAATGGATGCCAGCAGAAATTTTCCCATGTCTTCATATAACTACCAATTGTTGTCACTGGAGTTCATGGTAAGGGTAACAGTCATTGATTTTTTTTTTTTTTTTTTTTTACGTTTCATGACAACTGTTCTGTCTGATTTTCTTCTTACACTACATGGAATAACACCCGCAGTAACAGTTCCGTCCAAGAGAAAAACAAAATACAATAGAGAGCCAAACTCGAGATCCGATCATTTTCGAATGCCTGGACACACTGCGTTTGAAAGACTGGAGATCATAGGCAGCAGGAAATACAGACAGAGGGAGACAGTTCCAGAGCTGACCTGATGCATAAATGAAAGACTGGGAGTAACGGTTAACTCTTGCATTAGAGAGTTGGACAGAAAAGGGATGAGAGTTTGCTGCCAGATGGGTGCTAAGCGCCCGTCGTAGAGGTGGAGGAATGCAAGCAGACAGTTCAGAGGAGCAGTGACCATTAAAGTAGCGATAGAAAAGAGATAAAGATGCAACAGTGCGGAGAAGAGACAGAGGTTGAAGGGAGTCAGTAAGACGAGGAGAGTTAATGAGATAAAAAGCCTTTGACTCCACCCTATTGAGAAGAGCTGTATGTGGGGAGCCTCCCCACACATGAGAGTTGTACTCCACACAGGGGCGGATAAAACCCCTGTATAGAGTCAACAATTGTGCAGGGGTAAAGAAAGAGCAGAGTCGGCTTAGCACACCCAATCTCTTGGAAGCAGATTTTACAAGAGATGTAATATGATCTTTCCAAGATAAGTCCCGAGTAAATGAAACCCCAAGCATGTTCAAGGATGATGCAGGATTAAGCTGAATATTATTAAACATTAGTGGGTATACCTGTGGAAGATTTTGTTGGGTTGATAGGTGTAAGAACTGAGTCATAGATGCATTAAAAACAACCATATTATTTTTATCCCAGTCAGAGATACGAGCCAAGTCAGACATTAGGTGTGCCATAGCCTCATCCCTTGTTTGTTGAAGTAACTGTTGAGATGGGCGTTGTGGGAACCGAATGGAAAGGTGAAGGGTGGAGTCATCAGTGTATGAGTGGATAGGGTTAGATGTACAGCTTAGAAGATCATTGATGAATAAAAGGAAGAGAGTTGGTGATAGGACAGAGCCCTGAGGAACACCACTTTTGATAGATCTAGGAGAAGAACGATGGCCATCTACAACAGCGGCCATAGAACGACCAGAAAGGATGGTAGCGATGAAGGCACAGACAGGATAGAAACCGTAGGAGGGCAGTTTGGAAATTAAAGGTTTATGCCAGACTCGCTCGAAAGCCTTTGAGATGTCAAGTGCAATGGCAAAGCTTTCACCAAAGTCCCGAAAGGAGGATGACCAGGAGTCTGAAAGGTAGGTGAGAAGATCGCCAGTGAAGCGTCCCTGACAGAACCCGTACTGACGATCGGAAAGAAGGTTGTGATAGGAAAGATACCTTAAAATTTTTCTATGGAGAATTGACTCAAAAACTTTTGAAATACAGGACGTTAAAACAATTGGACGATAGTTGGAGGGTTGGGAGTGGTCACCCTTCTTTGGGACTGGCTGAATGTGAGCAAACTTCCAGCCAGAAGGAAAGGTACAAGTTGACAGACAAAGGCGAAAGAGTTTGCCTAGGCAGGGTGTAAGCACAGAAGCACAGTTCTTGAGAACAACAGGAGGGACCCCATCAGGCCCATATGCCTTGTTAGTACTGAGGCCAGTGATGGCAGAAAATACATCAACTGAAGAAATTTTAATGTCAGCCATGAGGAAGTCAGAGGGGGGAAGTGATGGAGGAACAGCACTGGAATCGTCTAAGGTGGAATTGGAGGAGAAAGTCTGTGCGAAGAGATCTGCTTTATCAGTAGAAGAAATAGCTACAGAACCATCAGAGTAGAAAAGAGGAGGGAAGGATGATGAGGTAAAGTTGTTAGAAAGATTTTTGGCAGGGTGCCAGAAGGAGCGGGAAGAATTCGAGTTGGAGAGTTGAGAGCATTTAGTATGGATGAAATTATTTTTAGTAGAGCGAAGAACAGACTTAGCACGATTCCGGGCAGAAACGTAAAGATGATGTGATTCAGGGGTGGGTTGGCTCCGGTACCTTTTGTAGGCCCTCTCCTTGTTGCGGACAGCATTAGAACAAGCGTGATTAAACCAAGGCTTTCTTGCGTTAGTCAAAGGATATGAGAAAGGAATGCATGCTTCTATGCCCGAGAGAATACCCTCCGTAATGCGCAAGGCACACTCAGATGGCTCCCGGCCATGGAAGCAATAATCATTCCAGGGAAAATCAAAGAAGTACTGCCTGAGGGTCTCCCAGTCCGCGGCTCCAAAATGCCACAGACGACGTTTCCATAGAGGGTCCACAGGCCGTACTGGAGTGATAGGACAGGTTAAGGTAATAAGGTTGTGATCGGAGGAGCCCAACAAAGAGAAAAGATTAACAGAGTAAGTAGAAGGATTAGTTGTGAGGAAGAGGTCACGTATGTTGGAGCTCTCTCCAAGGCGGTCAGGGATACGGGTATGATGCTGTACAAGCTGCTCTAGGTCATTAAGGATAGAAAAGATGTAGGCTTGTTCACCAGGTGGATCCGTGAAAGGAGAGGAGAGCCAAAGGTGATGGTGAATATTGAAATCTCCTAGAATGGAGATTTCAGAGAAAGGAGAAATAGATAGAATGTGTTCCATCATAGAAGTAAGATAGTCGAAGAATTTTTGATAGTAGAATTAGGGGATAAGTAAATAGCACAGATATATTTAGTCAGAGAATGACAGGAAAGCCGAAGCCAGAGTGTAGAGAATTCAGAAGAATCGAGTTCAGGAAGACGAGAGCAAGATAAGTCGTTGCGTATATATACACAACAGCCACCTTTGGCTTTGAAATGAGTATAGAGAAAGTAGGAGGATACAGAAATGGGTTTGCTGTCAGTTGCCTCAGACAGCTGAGTCTCCGTTAGAAAAAGAAGGTGAGGTTTAGAGGAGGAGAGGTGGTGCTCAACAGAGCGAAAGTTAGAGGAAAGGCCGTGAATGTTGCAGAAATGAAGAAGAAGAGAGTCAGACAGTGGTTCCAGGCACCTCGAGTCGTCACCGGGAGAGGGGCGGATGGTGGAGGCATTTATGGTTCCCCCCCCCTGGGGACTCCGAGGCTTGGTGAAGAGACGCCATTTTTTTTTTTTTTTAAATTTTGAATAGGAAGTGTAGTGTGTACTGTGCATGTAGTTTGGTGCAGATAGTTAGAGAAATTTGTACTGGAGAGCATGCTGGCCTACTCTCTGTGAAATTGAGACACTGAAAATGTTCAGCAAAGAGGGATGGTTAGGAACTAGTCCTGAGGGCTGATGAAACGGGAGCTCCAGCACTCCCTGTCATCAGCTTTCCATCCACCTCGGGAGTACTGCCCTGCTCGACTGGTGCTACAGTCTACTTCCTCATCTGGTGACTTTATTCTCTTACAGAGAGAGAGAGAGAGAGAGAGAGAGAGAGAGACGTCCCAGTCCCCACACTGCCACAGGCTCCGACAGAAGTAGTACAGTACAGGAAGGACGTTGCCCAGTGAGTTGTTCTTCCTATGGTCAGCCTTAAGGTGTACAGCACACAAGATCAGCTGAGGCGAAAATAAACACCGGTTCCTTAAAGTTCACTCTGTTTATTCTCCAAGTAAATCCACTTAATGCCTTCCAACTTCACTGTTCACTATTCTCACAAGCACTGGAGCTATACGCACTTTAATAATTAGTTACACTTAATGTCTGACGGCACTTCACAGTTAGTACGCTTAATGCTTGCCAACACTTCACTTATTACACAAGTACCGAAAATAGTCTTCATTGACAGTAATTAGACATAATGCTTGCCAGGAACTCTTCACAGACTTCACTAACAGCACAGCACTGATACTGCACTACACTCAAACTGACCTGAAACCCGACTAAACCTGTAATAATCTCTACCCCATCTTATATAAGCTTGCATTGTTCTAGACTGATCTACATTCCACGAGAACAACAGTTGCCAATTCGGAGACAACCAAAACATAGGCCTACCATAATTTTCTTACATTAAATAACACTCTAAATCATTTACCATAGGAACTTAAATTACATAATTCAACAAGCAATTGCTTAAATAAAACATTATTAAAAAAACAGCACAAAAACTGATAACTAAACTCACAAACAGCAGACAAACTGGCAACTCTGATGATTCGTGCCGGAACTTACGGTACCAAAAACGTCTCGAAGGTACGAGACTATCTAACTGGCAAATCTTCCTTCATAACAAATACATATATATATATATATATATATATATATATATATATGTAACCTCTGGGGTACACTGGTAAAGTGTGCATTTTCGTACACTGGAAAACGAGGGGTCGTGCCCTGCCAGGATGACAAAGTTTGGTGGCATTCTCCCGGCCACGTACTGCTTTGTCGGACATAAGGGGTGTTGTGGTCGAACCAGTGTCACGTACTATAAAGTATGCTTGCACCCAGTCAGCTTGCGTGGGCCAATTACACTTAGTTCACAGACTACACACACACACACATCCAAAGCCACTCCAACACTACAATCACACCTACAAGCACTTCTCACCCTACATATATATATATATATATATATATATATATATATATATATATATATATATATATATATATATATATATATATATAAAGTTTTAATACTGAAGGACTTAGTTAACACAAATGTGTTGCTGCAAATGACAGTATCACGTCAATAGCACACTTGGAGATAATTTCTTACTCTCTTTTCGGCTCTACCCAAAATACGAGTATGTCTACAGATACGGTACTGAATTTAATTTTGAGGTTACAGTAATAGACGAGTTTCGGTTCTGGGTAAACATGGCCGGTGCACTCTGCCATGTACTTAAAAAGTCACGGTATATGTATCTTTTAATTCAATTTATCATTTGCACCACGAATAGGATGGATGGACAGTGTGAAGAGAGCGCTGGATGCGAGAGGGATGTCTGTTGAGCAAGGAAGAGTGGCTGTGCGTGACAGAAATAAATGGAGAGAAATTGTGAATGAATAAGTGATGACGCAGCCCTGAGGGGATATTCTCCCGCATTTGGTCTGATCAGCTAGTCAGGTCAGGTGCGGGTAAGGGGATGGGTCTGTTATGATGTAGCAGGGGTAAACCAGTTCTGCTGTCGGGCCCTGCTGTGGATGTCACTGCTTGCATTGCGCAGTTGACCCTTGTGCGGTGTGATGCGGTGAGGATCTGTCCGTTCTCCCCTTTGGGGCTAAGATGCGAATGAATGTGTTTGAATGGATGAGTAAATGGAGAGTGAGTCGTCCTGTCTCGGCTACCTCCCTTTCCTTGGGGGAAGCAGCCTAGGTATATAGATAGATAGATAGGCTGGAGGGAAGGAGCTGCCATGTTGGCGATGACCTCAGCATTCACACTGCAGACGACGCTCCAGTCCATCACACAATACTTTACCAGTAACAGAGATGATAGTTGTACATACATGGCCGCCGTAGATCCAAACTACCCCCTTCAGGTATGTTGTGAAGGAATATTTTTCATGGTGTAAATGGGTGGTACCTGTTAGGTAGGTAAACTGTGGTGAAATCGACCAGAAATAGCTTACAGCTACACCATTCCCGAGCGGTGCTCGTACCTCATGAGGTGGGAAGTGTTAGGCCTAAATGTATGCCGTACAGTATCAGTTGTATGAGTTTATGATGGTATTATGCTCAAATTTAATATCTGACCTCTTCATTATTAGTTTTCTGAAGAAAAAAAAAAGTTTCAGTGACTCAACTACAGTACTTCAGGGTAGTGTGACGAAATACCGAATCGGCGGTCATTTACCGAATCAACACCGAATTGGCACTTTTTAATTGGTAAATGTTATAGATTTTATCACCATAGAAGTTCATACTCACCTAATTATTCGTAATCTGGTCAAATTTTTGTATTTAATTTTACCTTTTTAAAAAATCCGGATTCACAGCGAAAACGTGCTAAAATTAGCGGAAGTGTTTCTCCTTTAGCTGAACTGCTTGCCTTGGGAGACTTCTGCCTTGTATTTTTATTAATTTAACATACAAATGCACTTACTTGCACTTTAAATCAGTATATGTGCAAAACAGAAGTCTGTCAAGGCATGTTGGCGATCTAAAGTATAAATACCCGCTACCCTTTGCACGTTTTCGCTCTGACTCCTAATATTCTATTAATAATTAAATAAAGCATAGTTTTTTTTACTGAATTTCAGATAATTAGGTGTGTATGAACCTATATGGTGAAGAATATAATATTTTCACAACAGTAAAGACTGCATTCCAGCGCTGGGAGCTTCCGACGAGCAGCCAGCCACCACTGTTTTCGTTATTGTTATTGGCTGGTATACAGAGGAATAATTTCCTTACTGTGCTTTTGTCAGTGCACTTACACATTGAAATGAAACATTAGCAATTATTCCTCTTGTCACTGGACATTCTTAGAGGTCAGAAATAAGCGCAGTGTATCCTGGCTAACGTTAACAAAGCAGACTATGCTGCCTCAGTGTGAGTAGTGACGTCACGACCAATCACAGGCCGTTTCAGTGTCACGTGATTTTTCGGCTACTTTATCGATTATTTTTTTCATGTTTCTGCATATTTTTTTTTTTGGAAATAATGGTTGACATAGTTATTTTCTGAGTATCTTTTACCCATACAAGTATCTAACTTCAAAAAAATTTTGACCGGAAACTCGTCTATTGTTTATTATCCACAAGTTTCTCTGATGCCCTCAAAGAGAGAGAACCAACTGATGGTTCAACAGCTGAACCAAAGGATCACCAACCAAGCCACACTGTTCTGCATAATACAAAAGCTTTCTATTACGATATTCCTTCCGAGTGAACACCTCAATATCAGAGTACACTCTTATAATAATATTACTAATATACCAACAGCCAGTCTCATGCAAATCTTTCACGGGCCAAGGCGCATCGTACTGAGTGACTTACACATACACACCAAAACGTTTTATTCATGTCCAAATGATTGAGTTCCTCGCGACGGTTTCGTAGACAGATCACTGTATTACAGGAATATATGAAAATGAACAGTTAAGTTTACTACATATTTTAATTCATTTTCACAACCAACTTATATTTATTATGTAAAATTATATATTATCATTAATTTCATGGAACTGTTTTAAAGAAGGAGAGGGTAATGTTCCGAGGCACGCTCTGAATCTTTTGGTGGCACACTGGTTGCGGAGCACCACTATAGACATTGATGTATGTAGTGGGTAATATATGGAGAAACTTTGGTGGTCTGGCCACGTGGAGTGAATGGAAAGTTTGAGACTGACGAGGGAGGTGGTGGTGGATCATATACATATAGCATAGGGCTGGAGATTGTGGGGGGAATGTGTGGTTATGGGCTGGGTTGTGGTTGTTGCAGAAATTATTTTGTGGATCTGAGAGTGAGATGGGGGGGGGGGGAACAGACAGATACAGAGACCTGCCAGATATGTTCCTGTCTATCCAGTTTCAGGTTCAGTCAACAGGGAAGTGAGGAAGATTATCCGCATTGCCCATCTTTCAGCAGTTTTACTAACAATTTCAAACAGCAGAATCAACAGACCTGCGGCGTGTCCACCAACCAGAACTGCAAACATGCCCTGGAACGAGATTTGACTGCTTAGACCATCCACTCATATGATTTTGTTAGGCTGAAGTATGACCTAGCCCTGTGACCTTGACCTTTGACAGACTGTTCTAAATACAAACGCTTTACTCATCAGTATAGTTCAAATCAGATGAAAACTGAAAAAATTCACACACACACACACACACACACACACACAGCACGAAACAAACACCTGTCATGAGTTGAAAGAATGAGCCATACAGCTACCAAGACCCACCCATAGGTTTGTGAGGGTGAGTGTTGTACTGACGGTGATCCTGGTGGGTAGGTTGAGGCAGGAGGTGGAGTTGGGTACGACGGTCTTGACCCACTGGGAGTACAAGCCAGCCTCAGCCACGGAGAACACTCTACACAACACGAAACAAAGTTTTTGTGTGTGTGTCCGACTCTGGGCATACATTTAACAGTCCGTTCTCTGAGACCCAGCAACCCTCCTACGTACTATGCACCCCCACATGCCGCTACTTTAGCATTAACACGCACCGTCCATACTGAATACTTGCTAGAGCTGTCCCATACAGGAATGGTGTACTATAATTAGTGGAGATATTTGTGCAAAATATCAGAGGGGTCCTATGGTATGTCAGTAAAATCTGCTTTAACGAAAATCAAATCCTTCAACTGTTCCCTGCTGCAGCCAGGATTCGAAACCGCATCCACTGGGACTGCGGGCCACCTGTCTATCAACTCAACCACTCTCGAAAAGTTGTGTCAAACGAGAAATAATTGTCAAACGAGAAAGTATAGTTAAAAAAATATATATTGTCAGTAAGTAAGCATAGTCCACAAGAGTCTGTTATCTAGGAAGAAAATGGGATCAGTAATGGTAAAAGAATCTTCAAAATGCTCGGAAACCTGAAGAGCAGTGAAATATATTCTCAGAAAATAAGTTAATGCTTATAAAACATAAATCGAGGGCAGACAGCTAGCCCGCGTATTCTGTCGCTTATTATTTGAACAGTGTAGGGATAAATTGTGGTCTGCATACTACATTTTATAATGGACTCGGCAGCGACGAAGAGAATTATTACAATATCTCATCACATTAATTCTTTTACTTAACTTGGTCCAGATTTTCATCCTTTATACCCGTCTTCACGCACCTTGGCCCATATTCTCGTTGATTAAAGAAGCACCTTAACACATCTACATATGCAGTTTTTGTTTCTTTCTCCTTAATATCGTCCTCTGTCATTTAAATAATCCAAATACCATCATATCCAGTATAAACACACACACAGACACACACTGACATTGGCCAGCTATATAAAAAAGAAAATAAATAAGTCAGAGGTGCTACAGAGCATCATAAATTTGGAATAAACGAACTCCAATCTCTTAAGCCCCTCCCCTTTCTTGAAGTCGTGGCCCCATCCCTGCTTGCCTACCCGAGCGGTGGGTGAGAGGGGGCAAGGCTTATGAGACAAGCTCATTGGTGGCAGGTATAGTATTTCACATAACTTAGTAGCGGCAAGGTGTGTATAAAGAGAGGTGTCTTCATCCCCATTGGTGTCTGTAGTAACACATCTTGAAAATGACTTTTTTCCTAGGGACTTTATAAGACTTATTAGTAGACTAAACGCTTCGTTAAAACAAACAAAGGAGTGGAATTTTTGTTTTATTCTTGATACTTTTATTAACACCGAATAAATAATAACAATAATTCTCTATATAGCTGTATATGGCAGTCCCATCTGTGTCCTGATTGGCTAGCTAATATGACGTCACTAGCTCCGCCCCCTTATCACACGTCACTTGGCGGGAAGGCGGTTTGTTTGTGTTTACAGTCTATATTTGTAGCAATGATGCGTTGTCGCTACATGCAAAGTTAATTTGAGAAAGAGAAGGAAGTTTGTATCTTTTCATGTATTTCCGCGAAGCTAACACAAGATATTATGAAAGTGGCTATAGATGCCTGCAAAAGAAAAGATGTATTGCACGTCAAGCAAGATCATGGCATTTCATTTGCTCTACACATTCCCCCCCCCCCCCAAGTGTTTTAACTTTCGCCTGTCATATGACAATGTCAAGCTCTCTTTAAAGCAAAGTTTGTGTCCTGGTGTAAATCTACCAAGACCAGGAAACAATATTCTCAGTTCTGTTTCGTATGAAGACCACATGCAGCAAGTTTTTTATCAATCCCGAGTTTTTGCTTTCAGAACATTAGATTTTTATTGGAAATAAAAGATTTAAGCTTTCAGTACCTATTCAGTTATCCATTGACACAATGATAATATTTCTGTCAGTTTCAGCATTACTTGATAGTTCTCTAAATTTTGTTGTCTTAGTTGTGGATGTGGAGTATTTTCATCAGACTAGACTATGGTTTTAAATGCACAGAATGGACTACTGAATATACAGGTTGTCTAGCAAGTTTTGTCATTAATGTTTTGTATGAAATCGATTATGTACTTTATATATGGAATATTGCATTAGTTTTCCAATATACAGTATTTAAGTTTTCTTTGTTTACATGGTAAAGACAGTTTTCCATGAATAATAATGCCGAACCATTGTGTATAACTATTGCAAGAAACATGTTGATGGAACTTTTTTTTTTTTTTTTTTTTGCTTAGAATGTCTTGAAAAATCATCATCAGAAGTTAATGACAAAACTCCCTGGATACCCTGCATAGTAACACGGATTTGCTATTGTGTAGTTAACATCATTTGGTTTTGTCGTTTAAATTCTTATATAATGAAGGTTCTTATCAGTAATGTCTTAGCTTATGCCATCCTTATCACAAAGTTTGACAAGATAAAGTCTTTCAGATTACGCTTCATAATTACAGTAAGGTATGATGGAGGGAGGATTAGTTAGGACTTTTTTTTTTCCCTAAGTATCAGATTTGTTTTGTTTCTAAGCTTATCAGGTTACTGCAGGTTCCTAAACTGGGTATGGTCTTTGCTAAAGCCCTGGTCACACACAAGCAACTCAAGGTATGACTACCGCGCGAGTCACGGTCGTAACGCATTTTTTCACTGACCATCCCTTGATTCGCTGGAAAAGCCCAGACTCTTTGGGGCAGTCGTGAGCCACTGGGACGACTCGTCGAGCCTCACCTTTTTTAACACTTGCATTAAAAAATCGTGGCCTCCTCACGACTTGCGAAAAGTCATCTCAGAGTTGCGTCACAGTTGGGAGTGTCGTACGTCAGTCGTGAAGCAGTGTTAGCTCAATTTGATGAGTCGTGATGCGGTCGTTACGTGTTGTGATGCTGTTGCTGACAAAAAAAAAAAAAAACGTTACGACTGCGTGTCCCTCATCAACTGACTAGACACAGGAGAGATCCATGATGATGTGCTGGGTGTCATTGGTGATCCAGGTGTGATGCCCTGCCCCATGCTGGGTGTCACTGGTGGTCTAGGTGTGATGCCCCACCCCATGCTGGGTGTCATTGGTGGTCCAGGTGTGATGCCCCGCCCAACACTGGGTGTCATTGGTGGTCCAGGTGAATTGCCCTGCCCCACACTGGGTGTCATTGGTGGTCCAGGTGTGATGCCCCACCCAACACTGGGTGTCATTGGTGGTCCAGGTGTGATGCCCCACCCAACACTGGGTGTCATTGGTGGTCCAGGTGTGATGCCCCACCCAACACTGGGTGTCATTGGTGGTCCAGGTGTGATGCCCCGCCCCATGGGTCGGTCGTGGGGGGGTGTCGTGGGGGGTCAGGATGCATTCCCCAAACGCATCACGCGGCCGTCTTGCGTTCGTGGGCGGTCGTGTCACGGTCGTGGCTGACAAAGTTTCATTTAATTTCAAATTTGAAAACTCATAGCTCCATCACTTCATGGTCGCCTCGTGATCTTGTTGCGTTCTTGAGACGTCACGACAGGTCATGAGGCAGTGGTGACGCTGTCATTAGGCAGTCATGAGCAGAGCAGATTCGGAGCCCGTCAGGAGGCGTGGGAGCCAACTAAGGCACGACCTTGAGTCGTGCAGCAGTCAGACCTTGAGTTGCTTGTCTGTGACCAGGGCTTAATATAGCTGTAGTATCAGTTTTATGCCAGGAAGCTAACATTCATTTTTATCTCTGTGCGTGTACGGATAGGCTGTGGCAAGGGGGCGTGGCCAGGGCGGGCCTGAGTAAAAGTTACCAACTAGGTAATTTCCTTGAGCCTCACATGCACACATCTCTCTCTATTCACACCCTGAGTAGTGGAAACAAATACCTGTACAGCAATGGCTCATCATCCTTTCTACTGCATTTCTTCGTTATTAGTATCATTTTCCAGTGTTCACCTATTGTTTGCACCTCAGTATTCAAGACTGTGAAATGGCAATTTTAGGCCAGGCTAAAATAAAATGAGTATACCCTACACCAACTAACCATCTTTGTACATCTTATTCTAGAGATCATATATATTTTTTTACACCTCAGCATTCAAGATAGAGAGATGGTAGTTTTAGGCCAGTTCGATTACACAGTATTCCCTGCACAGTCCAACCAACCACTTACCTTTTGCTAAGTGCTGGAACAAGAGGACTGTCCTTCTGGCCTGCTATGGACAGCATCACGGGCAGGAACCGCTCCCTTGACGTGTAGAAGTCGCATCTCCCTAGAGAACGATGACATTATTATTACTCTGTTCACTCTAACTTGGCCCAGATTTTCGTCCGTTTGCTGCACATTTCACGTAACTTAATGGCAGAGAAAGATAATACCAGTACTCTACATTCTTTGCATATCATTTGTTTGATCAGCATCATATTAAACTGCTAATCTGTTGTTATAATTCTGCATTCATGATAGAAAGATGGCAAATTTAGGGCAAGTTAGAGAAACAATAATTCTTTTCATCTGAACTTGGCCCAAAGTTTCTTTCTGTAACTCATTTCACGCAGCTCACTGGCAGAAAAAGACAGTGCTGCGGCTTGCGTTTTAGTGTTAATTTGTTAACGTTTAAGATGGAGATATGACAATTTTGAGCCAAATTAGGGTAAATGGGTTATACGATCTCATACTCCACAAAGACTTATTTTCCATACCAGTAAATCCTCCCTCCCCCCTACACACACACACACACACACACACACTCATCTGATGATACTGATTAGAAGTTGATTGAGGTCCATTACTATTTCTAAGTACAAATATCTCTCTCTCTCTCTCTCTCTCTCTCTCTCTCTCTCTCTCTCTCTCTCTCACCTGTAATGGAGAAGTCTTGTGCAATCATCGTAAGCAGCATCAAATCGAGATCCACAAGAACATGGTGTCCGCGTCGAACCATTGTGCTGATCACGTTGAAGAATTCCACTATTGTGTGATATCTGACCCTCCCAGCCTCCTCTGCCTCCCTCACCTCTCGATATATCCCGGATTCCCTTGACTGGGTGAGGCACGAAGGAGAGTTCATCATCATCATCATCATCTGAATTCTACTCAAGCAAAAGATGAAGGATTTCTGAACAATGAAAAAACAGTGTAAGAAAGATCTGAGGTCAAAGCTGTTCAGTTGTAGTAGTGCATAATAAAGGTGTGTTCTGCCAGGTCACACTGGCGGGGTAATAACACCAGATACCAGACGCGCAAGCAGGTATTTTTTTGCACTTTTTTCCAAAGCAAAATTTTGCCTCGCGTTTCGAAACGCAAAAATGACACTATGTTGATTTTCTTAAAGTTCCTAGATAATTTAATTAAGATTAAATGCCACTTTTGTACCATCCTACTTTATAGTTGTTCTTGCATAACCTCAGTCTGTCTAGCCGAACAGACCCATTAACATCTGGCAACCAATCATCCCTGCAGGGCCGACCTGTGCTGTACACCGATATTCCCTTACGACAGACAGCACCTCGCCACAATGAGGCATAGGTAAGAGACAGAGGTTTGGTTCCTGGATGGATGCTGCATTTGCATCTCTCCATTCTGTTAACGAGGGCATCAAATTAGGCTCAAAATCATCCCAAAACATGATTATATGCTTACCACCTAACACTGTCAGTTATTTCCTGGGTTACAGGAAACATTAGGCTTAACCCTCAGTGCAGAATTGCCTGAGGTAGAAAGAAGATTGGTAAAAAGTGGCAGGAAAGACGGGAGAAACAATAAGGGAAGACGGTAGAAAGAGAAAGGGGATCATACAGATGAAGGAAGGAGCAGGCAGCACTGCATCAAGTGAGTGGATGATGATCACCACCACCTCCTACAGGACCACTGAGCAGTTACATTAGGTCAAGGTAGCTGGCAACGTATCAGTTTCTGCCTCTAGACACTGCGGTCAACAGTTCCCGTATATAATTATTAGATGATTCATAAAATGGTAAAAACCTGAAATATATTTAACGAAACTGCAGAAGGACCCTCAAAAATAATTATCAGTGTAGAGAACAATGCTCGAAAGACTTAAGGAGTCCAGGGCATGAAATAATATTATCAGCATAGGGGACAATTTTTTTTTTTTTTTTTTTTTTTAATGTGTCCGACTCTGGGCAAAGGCTTCGGGGCCTATATCTTGGGGGCAGTAGCCTATCCCAAGGCCCAGTAGCCCTCCTACACCTCCACATATCACCACTTTGGCGCTAACACCCACCGTCCATATTGAATACATGCTAGGGCTGTCTCATACAAGACTGGTGTATTGGTATTAGCGGGAATATTTTTACGACATGTCGGCGGGTCATCTGGTAGATCAGGAGAGTGTGCCTTTTTATGAAATTCAAATCCTTAAACTGTCCCCTGCCCCAGCCAGGATTCGAACCTGGGTCCATCAGGACTGCAAGCCGTCTCTCTACCGATTCAGCCACCGCCTCTTTAACAAGAACCTACTGTAGGTCACATTTGTTTGAGTGAAGATATAACGTTACAGAAAACTGAGACAAGGTTGCAAGCTCACCCTGTAGTACTGTTCAATAGGGGTGTTGGTTTGCCAGACTATAATGACGTGAGGGTCGTCCAGCACGTGTCTGAGGCTCTGATACGGTTGCTGGATGTGCCGCACTGCCAACACCGACATCAAGTTCCCAGCGTAGCTCCTTACTAACACCACAGCTGCCAACATCCACTCAGCCAGTCCTATTCGTCTCCACCACCGCCAGCCACTTAGCCAGATGTCTGAATATACACATATCATCACCTTCATTATCATCACAGCAATAATAATCATCACCATCATTATCAGCAGAGTAATAATAATCATCATTATTATAATGAGAGAGGGCAATGTTTGGAAACTCCCTGTACTGTTGTTTACAGATGATACTGTATTTTTTAGAGACGACGAAGGGGAACTGCAAGGTTTGGTGAATGAGTCTGGAAGTGTGTGTAAGGAACAGAATCTAATGGTGAATTCAGGGAAGTGTAAAGTTATTGTCTTTGGGAGAAATGAAGTTTGGATGTACAGCTGGCCACACTCCCGCGAGGTCCACCCAGCGTTGTCAACGCTGGCCGAGAAACTAACCTCGAAACACTAGTAGTAAGCTCCGCTCGAAGCATTCACTGGTGGGAGAGAGTGAGACGGAGGGGGGGGGGGTTGAGGGAGGAAGGGGGGGTTTGAGGGAGAAAGGGGGCTTTGAGGAGGGTGGGGGGGATACCTATACACGAGAGGTGAGGGATGACGTAGGAGGCAATTGAGTGGAAGCTTTAATAAGATACGGAAATATTCTTGGTAACCAATTATTTATATTTTGATACCTTTATTGTCAAGGTTTAGACCCTGTGAAATAGTGACACAATAACTGCTTGGAAATCATGAACCAGAACGCTGTTATTAAATATAGCAATTGTGAAACCTTAATATTGCATGTTGCAACTGCTGACACCACTAGCACACACCTCCATATCCTCCTTATCTAGCGTTACCTAACAGTCTATAAAAGTGGGCTCGCATTATCCCTCACGTGATAGCAGAAGTGCGATATTCTAGATACTGTAAAGTAGCCTATTTCATTCAAGATAACCAGAAAGAACTTACTATAATTTCTAAAGCCCCTAAGTGACTGTATTGCATCCGAATGTGTTAATTAATATAGTCAGAGTGTAGATAATATTTTTTATTATTATAGTAATAATAGCATCAGATGAATATCCAAGTAACCCACCCGTGTCTGCCGTCACTTCCTGTAAAAGAACAATAACAAGTTACAATCTGCACATTTCCTAATGTAATTAGAAATTTTCTTTATCACACTTGCACATTTCCTGATGTAATTATAATTGTTCTTTATCACACTAAGTGCTTCCTGGTGTTCAGTTAAAATAACTTTCAGCATTAGGTAGCAACAAAAAAGGTATTAGAAATAATTACACACACCATGCCAATAAATTCGATAATCGTGAGAGAATGGGAACAATTACGTATAGATCTAAACATCAACCTTTTGAGTCACAAGCGTAAACCAAGAGGATTAAATTTGTCCTTACTAAAAATAATTATACCTAGAACCGAGTCCATCCTCCGTCCTTCTCGATGACCGCCTGCAAGCAATCAGGCATGGACATTACCAGACTCCTGGCAAGGTCTTGGTCCCCTCGCAGCAATTCCCACTGCGTCTTCGTATGGTCCATCAATCCGGCAGCAGTCCTCTCCCTCTCCGGCTCCCAGGTGTTCACGATAGAACCCCACAGATTTTCTATGGGGTTCATATCACACCCTTTGCTAGGCCAGTCCAGGACCTGTAAGTTCTGGTTATTGCCTAACCATTGCTGAACCACTCTTGCCATGTGGACAGGACACCGGTCGTGAACGAAAATCAGAGGGCCGGGAGGGAAAGGAAAATTCCTCTCTCTCTGAGGGATGGGAGGAAACTATTTTGTAAGACATCTACATATTTGTGAGCAGTGAAGCGGCCGTCGCTCTGGAAGATGTCACCCAGACCATGTAGAGTCATGTAGCCCCACACATTTACCGTGACTCTTCCACTTCGTGCCTCCTCATAAATATGTCTGCGGTCAAATCTGCGTGATACACGCAACACCAAAATTAAATGCTACCGAAGTTTATCAACTGGGCAAAGTTTACCATCTGGTAATTATTAATCCCCTTTCCCAAAACTAATAGATACTCAGAGATTATATAACTTTTTCCAATTCTTAGGAGTTTCAATATCATCCCAGTGATAATATCCAAATTTATACCAGGTTGTTAACCAATAAATTCACACAAGATATGGCAAATATACGATATATCGGTAGATTAGTATTATACGAGTTATCTGTACTCAATTGGAAAGCTTAATGAACTTTATGGGTAAAACAGTCTACAATCATTGACAGTTTTATGAAGGATGACCCATACAATATTCTTATGCAGCAAGTCAAAGAGAACTTAAAAGTGTTAAAATAATAAATTAACTAAATATAATTCCTACCACAGTAGAAAACCCATTATTGCTTTGCAAAACATAGGATTTTCTTCCAGCAGAGAAATCCCTATTAAAATGCTGTATGGCACCAAGTTTTGGTTCAGGTGTGTGCTGCTCAATATTGTGTCTTTGCACTTGCCAGTTCATGGATGCCGATGCTCATTAGTTGATAGCGAGGTTGACTATCTACATTTTAGTCGTGTGTCAATTAGTGGTTAACACCTGGGTTCCGTAATCTGAGTGTTGTGTAGTTTAATGTATTTCATAATTTAGATACCTGCTTATCAACGAACAATAAGGTAGCAGCATGACGAAGCAAGAGTAATTAAATTACTTTTTTTTCCACGGACTAGCTATTGTGACTGCGAGATGCTTGCATATGGCAAAAAAATGGGAACAAGTAATGCTGCAATATGTATAAAGTAGACTGTGCAAATGTGATTAACATTAGAACATTCTATTAAATATTGTAGTTACTTAAAAGTTCTAACCCTTAACTCGTAGAGTTCCTTCTCCATAAATGTATTTTGCCGTGGTTGCTGGAAGAGAACGACTTCTCATCTGTGGAGATGGTCCTCTCCCAGAACTCCATCCCCTTGTCTATAAACTGTCGAGCAAAGGCCAGCCTGGCAGCGCGGTGTGTGTCGGTGAGTTGCTCTTTCTTGGCCGGCACTCGGTGGTGGATGCCTGCCTGATGTAGCCTACGACGAACAGTTTCGGCTGACACTTCCAACGACAACTCTTCCCTGATCGCCTTGGCATTTGTAAACGGGTCATTTTCAGCTGCCTGAATGATCCTCTGGTCTTCCTCCTGACTAGTGACTCGCGACCGAGGTCTCCTCTCTCAGTACACCAATAAAATAGGCCATTAATTTTATGTATAAGTTAAGCAGCGGGAAGACCGCCCTAAGTCTGGAAGACCCTGTATAATGAGGAAGAGATATTCAAAGAAGAGGGGACAGCAGCTAGATGGAAACAAAGAGAGGTGGAACAGTTTAATTAAGAACTGAAAGGGTGTGGCTGGGGTCCGTAAGGGTGCAATAACCCATAAGTAATAGTACCCCCTACGGGGATTTTGATGTATAGACAATTCTACATATTATACACTTTCTTGTGATCTACAACAAAATGATCATGTGGACGATCAGCAGAGAAACAACAATCTTAATTTCCCACCAAAATGAATACTCAGATGTTTTTTTCTTTGCCAAAATATATGCTTTACACATTCGGAAATTTGCAGGCATAATTAATAAAGACCCTTAATCAAAATAGATTGTTACCAGCATACCCAGGTCATTCAAATTTCCAGTGTGATGCCAATGCTCGATCCACTTCTGGACGCAAGATCTTGAGCATCCCAATCGCTGTGCGATGCCCGTACTGCTTATATCCTCCTCGTGCAGAGCAATGATGCGGGCACGACGTGTAAGCTGGGTGTCGCGGTGGTTCATCACGATGAAGAGTGCAGTCCAGGAGTGATATGGTCTTAGTACCACTGACCGTCCACATCGGCTTCGGTACTCGAGGATTGGCTGTCTTCTCATGGCCACAGAATGTGATTGGCTCTCACTGACAGAACCAATGAACTCCTCACTGACTAACACCGCATTTAGGGTCGCCGCTACAACTTGTTTCCTTATTATTTTTTTTTTTACAATTTCAGTAATAATATTGAACGCTGTTAAACTTAAGGTAGTCGAAATATACTAGAAAGACAGGTTTCCTCGATTTCCTCAGAGAGAGAAATTGCCCCTATCCCTCCCGGCCCAGTGATGCTCGTTGATGACCAATGTCCAGTTTACATGGTCAGAGTAGTTCAACGTTGGTTAAGGCAATTACTGAAATTTACAGTTCCTGGTCTGGCATACCAAAGGCTGTGAGTATATCCAGTGAACCCTACATATCACTTTTAACTCGTAGGGTAGTCAGATTTTGCTATTCCAAAAATTGCTTAACAGGATAGAGTAACTACCACCTCCTGGGTATAGAAAACCTTGACATATTTGTGAAGTGAATGTTGGCTCCATTACATTATACCCCGGATATTGGTATTACAAGGGACGACTGCTCAAGGCATGAAAGACATTGTAGCACAAAGAATGCGAGAGAGAGAGAGAGAGAGAGAGAGAGAGAGAGAGAGAGAGAGAGAGAGAGAGAGAGAGAGAGGAAAAGCAAGCACGAGGAAAAAAAGAAGAGAAGAGGGACTGAATCTGAATCAAAAGGGCGTCATATCCCTTTAAGAAGAGCCCACATCGCTGCAGGCAGTGCCTATCCACTGAGCTTTAGTACTATTGATGTCTCTTTCAAACATGACTCAAAGAAACCCTAAGTCGTGTAGATGTTTTAGAAATATCTCGACACACTTGCATCTTCATTGATTTTATTATCTACAATGTCGATTAAATGAATTTTTGTATACTCACCTTGAAAAACCTTGCAGAACAAGGAAGAAAGCGATAGAGGTAGGAAAGGAGGAACAGCATACACTCGGGGAACAGGAAAAGAGGATTTTTGTAAAGCTGAAATTATTTGGTTCATGACCGATGAGGATCTAAAAATCTGTGTGTGTGTGTGTGTGTGTGTGTGTGTGTGTGTGTGTGTGTGTGTGTGTGTGTGTGTGTGTGTGTGTGTGTGTGTGTGTGTAGAGCTTTAATTTTTCTGATTGAAAATACAATGCACATTTGATTTATATATTTATTTATTTTTGCTATCTAAAGACAGAAGAAATACCAAAGGATTCGTGATGGATTATCAGGCATGACGTTTTCGTTATATTCAATGAAACAAGCTACTTAAGAGTATTCAGATTATCACAAGCCTGCTGTCACGTAAGGGATAATGCTAGCCCTGATATCCGACACTACGTTTATAAACTGTTAGGTAACGCTAGATACGGGGGATAATAGATGTGTGAGCTAGTGGTATCAATATTTGCCACACGCACTATGAAGGTATTCACACATGCTACATTTAATAACGAACATTATGGTTCATGATTCGTAAGCAGTTATTGTGTTAGTATTTCAAAGCATCTAGTGATTGATAATACAAACAGCATACAATACGAGTAAAGCAGTAATGTTACCTCGGTTGTCTTTGTGTTACATCTTTGTGTTACAACTAATAAGTTGATCTAACCTTTATTGATGTTAATATCAATTGACATGAATGTCAAAATACAAATGATTGGTAACGGGGTAAATTTTCGTACTTTTATTAAAGATTCCACTCGTCTCTCCCCTCCTCAGGTCATCTCTCACCTCTTGTGTAGTAGTCAGGCAACCTCCCTAGCCTCCTCAAACCCCCCATTCCCCCCTCAAACCTCCCTCCTTATTTCTCCCTCCCACCAGTGAATGCTTCGAACGGAGCTCACTACAAGTGTTTCGAGATTACCATCTCGCCCAGCGTTGACAGTGCTGAGTGGATCTCGCGGGAGTGTGGCCAGCTGTACATTGCTGTTGGATGATAAGGAAATGGAAAATGTAAGTGCATTTAAGTAGCTGGGTAGTGTGATGAGTTAGGGTGGAAGTTTGGAAGGTGCAATACTTGAAAGGGTACAACATGGAAGAAACGTTGCTGTTTTTTTTAAAGCAATGATAACAGGGAAGTGAACATAGAAGTAAAAAAGTCGCTGCGTGACAGTATTGCGATACCAACTCTATCGTATTAAAGTGAAGCTTGGACCTTATTGGAAGGACACAAGTCAAGAGTGAGAGCAGTGGAAATGAGTTATTTGAGAGGAGCATTTGGAGTTACATTGAGAGACAGACTGACAAATAAGAAAGTGAAGGAGCGTTGTGGTGTGGAAAAGGATGTGATAGAAATCGTTAGGAGAAATACATTGAGGTAGTTTGGCTATGTGGAGAGGATGTAGAGCGAGAGACTGACGAGGAGAGTGTATGTGAGTGAGGTGGAGGGGGTGCGAGGGAGAGGGAGGCTAAGGATGAGATGGAGGGATGGAGTGGAGATGTATATGAAAGAGGGAGGTGTGAACTGGGAACAGGGCAGTGAAATGGGAAGGGACAGGGCGACATGAAGGCGATTTGTTTATGGCCACACTTTACGGGATTAAGGCGATGGCAGTAGATAGATGGATGGATCATTACCATCATCATCACAGTAATAATTATCTTCATCACCATCTTTACCACCACGGCAATAATCATCATAATTATCTTAACCCTATGATGTCAGCATGAGGAAATAATAAGTTTATACATATTTTTTCTTTAATAACCTTAGGTTTACGGTGTTAATAACATATGTTAGATAATAAAAACCTCCATTTCCTTTTTTTTGCTTAATGGCCATCACCCAGCATGAGGGACATTAGGCCAAACATTTCAGTCACACGATAATAAAACAACTCATTCCCACACCACATGAGACAGCTGCTCTAAGGGGCCAAGCGTGAAGGGAGCATATCATAGAATGCTCTCAGATCGGCTAGATGCACCTCCTCCGTCCTGACGAACAACACTGGTCGGATCGCCTCACCCTGGTTGGCAGCTCAGAGCAGATTGTAGAGGTTGAAGTAGAGGGTAGCTCCGAGCTGGTACGACCGCGTGTGTGTGTTGAGGGTCAGAAAGTGTCAGTAGGAGGATACGTCTAGCAGATCCTTGTGGTCCATGATAGGAGGGCGAGATAGGGTGCCTTCCACTGCCGAAGGAAGAGAGAACTCATTGACCTCTTCCTCAGCTGAGGAGCCAGCTGACACATCCTTGGCCCTGGAGGCAGTGTCGGAGGAGTCCTGTCTCTCCTCAGTCTCTGATGGTGGATGGTGTATCTTGGCCGTGGTCTGAGCCATGTCCATTTCCGGAGCCGGGTCGGTGATTGGGGTGACAGTCTGCCTGTTAAGAGGGGCATCCAGCCGTAACCTTTTCGGCGGTGTTGTGCGGGGGGCAGCAGATCACACCTGCCAGGCCCGGTGCTCCCGTCAGCAAGGAACTGAATGTACATTGCTGGCAAAGCATTCGGGGATGACAAGGCAGGGCAGCCCGTTCTCCTGAAACATGGGCAGGAGAACACGCAAAGCCCCCTTGCCATTCCCACCAAAAGCCTTCGCCGTTGCGATGCACATCACAATTATTGTATTAGTCTTCCCATCACTCCCAGGATCCCAAGGCCAGTGCCCCCGGGCCATGGGACGTTGCCGTGCTAATGTTGCCACCTGATATGTACAGTCAGCAAGAGTTCCACCTGGACCACCTAGTCGCATGATATGGCTAACGTGGCAACGGTGCGCGTGTGTGTGTTCGTGTGTACATGCCCGAGAATATTTCGAATCGCCAAGTTTCATCCTCTGTGCCGTATTATATTATTATGTAGTCATTGTATTATCTTGTGATATTGCCTAATTAATATTGTGTGATTGGGATAATGAGCTGTGCACTATGCTATTTGTAAAGTCTGATTAATATAAAATAATTCTTCTCTTATCTTGTAGCGTGAACCATCATACAGGTTGAGTTGTAGTTCAGAAACAGTGAGCAAGGTCACCCACAAAGGCGCGATGTAAGGAGAAGGGGATAGTATGGGAGTAAGCGGGAGCTTGGCAGGTGAAGGGAAAGAGGATAAAGTGAGGTCACGTCGTTTACTCCAACAGTTGTACATTCTTTGCCATTACAGTATATTTATTAAGGTGTCATTGATATCCTGTATCCTAAATAATAATATAACTGTTTTTTATTATTCATTATTATAGACAACTGATTACACACTTTAAATTACGCAAAACATTCAATATCCCATCTCTCGTTAATGGACAACATGCAGCCTGCTCCACCATCTCGATTCTGTCTGTCTGTCTGTCTGTCTGTCTGTCTGTCTCTGTCTGTCTGTCTGTCTGTCTGTGTCTGTCTGTCTGTCTGTCTGTCTGTCTGTCTCTCTCTCTCTCTCTCTCTCTCTCTCTCACGATACCCCGTCTCTAGTTAATGGACAACATGCAGCCTGCTCCACCATCTCGATTCTGTCTGTCTGTCTGTCTGTCTGTCTGTCTGTCTGTCTGTCTCTCTCTCTCTCTCTCTCTCTCTCTCTCTCTCTCTCTCTCTCTTTCTCTCCCCCTCTCTCTTTCTCTCTCTCTCTCCCCCTCTCTCTTTCTCTCTCTCTCTCTTCAGTTAGTCAGCTGCCTATCAGTAAACACACACATTATCAGTCTGTGCTAATGAGCAATGACGTTGCATATAATATGTTTACCTGCAATTTAATACTGTATCAAAATATAAATGCAATTCATTATCAGCTCACCTTACGAATTAAGTTAGCCAATAAACAATACTTATATGCATAGCCTACATATCAGTAATAGTCATGGGGTAGCCATACTCACAATGATGTTTTTGTAAATGTTTTAGGTAATCATGTGTTCAGTGGCGGATACCAGTAAGAGGGGAAGTGGCCACTGAAACCCCCAATCCCGATAGCCAATCTGGTGCGTTATAGTGTCACTGTAGAGGCTCCTGTTCCACCAACTGTGTTAATTGCTATAATTAATACACTGATGGACAGCCATTTCTTTTGAAAAATACAAACTGCTTACTATGAACTCTCAAAATATATTATGGAGCATATTGTGGGAGCGTTGCAGCTCTTACGCACCAGTCCTAGTCCTGGTTCGTTTGTTTCAGTATTGCCAGCCTGACAGTGTGGTGTTGATGACCATGATATTAATGTTACAACTTACTATGCTTATTTTCATTTGGAACAAGAGAAGTCATAAAACGATTTCATTCAGTATATAGAATGTCAAATACAGTGTGTGTGTGTGTGTGTGTGTGTGTGTGTGTGTGTGTGTGTGTGTGTGTTATGAGTCCATATTATAATTACAAATCATAATAGATAGATAGATAAATAGATAGATAGACAGCTCTATGCGAGCCTGGGAATGGGAAATGATCTTGCAAGTTACACTGAGGAAAAGCTAACGACAGATTACGAAGTAGCCAGTAAGGAGATGATGCAGTTAGTTGTCAGCAATTCGCCAGGTGAACAAAGCCTTGTTGACCATACACACACATACACACATACTCACACACAGGCTTCTAGAACTTTCCAATCACAGGGAACACACGTGATACGACTCCTGTTTCACCAGAATTTAGGAAAGAGAGCTCAGAAGGAAGCTAGCCATAGAACAGACAGGTCGCAGGGAGAAGGGCTTAGCAACTTGAGAGAGAGATAGAGAGAGCGAGACAGGGAGATAGCTCCCGGGACTCTACTTTATACTTCGCTCTGTGTGAGAGACTTGTTAATATTTCCAAGACAAATAAAAATAGTTCCATACTATGCTTTACCTCTCCTTGTCATTGAATGACAAATGGGAAAGAAGATTATCTACTTACAAAGCTACTCAAGTATAACAACCGCTTGTCCACAAGTCTAATATATATATATATATAACTTCTCTACAAGTAACTACAGTCTTTTATGACATTTGGTGGCAGCGAAAAGAACGCACCTCGTCTTCGAATCAACAGTGAATTTCTACAAAGGCAGGCGACACTCTACAAGATTAACTTCAGTTCTACAGTGAACGAACTACAACCATCTACAATCAACTACAAGTAACAACTCTACGAGTCATCTGTATAATCTTCTACACGCACCTACAAGTAGCGGCAGTCTTCATCCCACAACGAGTAAATCACAAGAGAAAAGGACCGAGAAAACATCGACAAAGAAAAACGGAACAAACAAACGAAGAGTGAGACACGACTCATAACTCATAACCACCAGACCTCACCCTCCTCTCTCTCTGCTACATCCATCCAACCTCTACCGCTCACGCAGGAGTGAAGAGGTCAAGACGACGAAGGAAATACCAAGTCCATATTCACAACTCATCTTACTCGTCTTCACTCAAGTTACTCATCGCTACTCATTCACTCACCACAGCTACCAGTGTGAGAAGTCGACGTCATCATGCGTGCTTGCTGAAAAGACGCCACGTCGGTCAACACACCACCTGCACCACCACTCACACCATTTCCACCACGGTAAAAATTAGTGAGTTACATAGTTACTTCATTTATACAATACACAGTGATAGACAATAAGCTTCTGCACAAATATATAAAACGTGCTGTATAGTTACAGCTTAAATACACATACTTACTTCAGTTATCTGCATAACTCAAACACTAAATAATCACCAACAATAAATATTCTACACTGTATATATTCATTCATTTATTATAACATTTATATACTACCAACGAGTGTTACCATTTATACCTACATAAAATACGTGTTGCATACATACAGCTATACATTATTACATCTACAAAGTAATAAAGAAAATATACCATCACAGTTACTCAGTGAGCGATTAAAAGAACTGTATTAAACATTTATTAATTAAAGCTACCTAGTGGAAACATATAAATTAAGTTACAAGGTAAACTAGAGAAAAAAAAATGGCCAACACAAATGACGTTAGCAAGAGTGAACATCTTCAACACAGTCGTGAAGACAATGATTTCCACACAGTGCTGACACACATATTACCCATGATAGGTACAAGTGAACAACAAGTCAGTGTATATTGTTAATACTGTATATAGTGTACATACTTTTTATATAAAATAACAAAATATGGGAATATATAATATCATTTTCAGTAATATCTGTGCAATATAAACTAAACTTTAAAAGAGTATCCCAAGGAAATTAGCCAGTAATTATGCAACCATGAACAACATAGAAAAAGCGTACACAAGCGAAGAAAAACAAACTATAGAAAATCAGTACATACCAAAAAAAAAAAAAAAGAAAAAAAAAAAGAAAGAAAAAGTAAGAAAGAAAAAAGAGAGAAATAGAGTAAGATCACATAACAAACAAATGAAAATAAGTGCAAGTGTTACTACATATGCCAAAATACCACATAAACTACAAACGATATGTAACAATTATGTAACTCCATATTATAATTATGTAACGACAAACGATTGCATTATGTTACACTTGCTACAATTATGTAACTACAAACGATATGTAACAATTATGTAACTCCATATTATAATTATGTAACGACAAACGATTGCATTATGTTACACTTATTACAATTATGTAACTACAAACGATATGTAACAATTATGTAACGACAAACGATTGCATTATGTTACACTTGCTACAGTTATGTAACTACAAACAATATGTACCATTTATGTAACAGTTGCATTAACAAGATGTAACTTTATGTAACTTTAACTACAATTATGTAACTACAAACGATATGTAACAATTATGTAACGACAAACGATTGCATTATATTACACTTTGCCAATTATGTAACGGTTGCATTAACAAGATATAACTTTTATGTAACTTTAACTACAATTTTGTAACTACAAACAATATGTACCATTTATGTAACAGTTGCATTAACAAGATGTAACTTTTATATAACTTTAACTACAATTATAAGGCCAAGACACTTATGTAACAGTTGCATTAACAAAATGTAACTACAATTATAAGGCCAACACAATTATGCATTACCACAATATTTTGTAACAATTCATAAAATGTTACAATTATGTATTACCACAATGCTTCTACAATGTTATAAGTCATAAAACTATACCACAATTCTGTATTACCAGTATCATCATACAAGTTAGGTGAAATATTAGACATTACTAAAGTGATAACTCAATATGTAATGTATAACCTAGCAGTATTACCATTGCACAATTATATGCGTATGTCTGTTATACATACACGTCTCACAAAATGTATACAACTTGTTTAAAATGTAATATTACTGAATAATCACTTTTTACTATAAATATTATATGTATACAATATTATAATCAATATTATGTACTAACAGATTAGCATGTGTCAATGATTATTGCTGTCGGAGGTCCTTCAGCTGCGTGGACCGAGCATATGTTACGACTCCATATTATAATTACAAATCATAATAGATAGATAAATAGATAGATAGACAGCTCTATGTGAGCCTGGGAATGGGAAATGATCTTGCAAGTTACACTGAGGAAAAGCTGACGACAGATTACGAAGTAGCCAGTAAGGAGATGATGCAGTTAGTTGTCAGCAATTCGCCAGGTGAACAAAGCCTTGTTGACCTTACACACACATACACACATACCCACACACAGGCTTCTAGAACTTTCCAATCACAGGGAACACACGTGATACGACTCCTGTTTCACCAGAATTTAGGAAAGAGAGCTCAGAAGGAAGCTAGCCATAGAACAGACAGGTCGTAGGGAGAAGGGCTTAGCAACTTGAGAGACAGACAGAGCGAGCGAGACAGGGAGATAGCTCCCAGGACTCTACTTTATGCTTCGCTCTGTGTGAGAGACTTGTTAATATTTCCAAGACAGATAAAAATAGTTCCATACTATTCTTTACCTCTCCTTGTCATTGAATGACAAATGGGAAAGAAGATTATCTACTTACAAAGCTACTCAAGTATAGCAACCGCTCGTCCACAAGTCTAATATATGTATATAACTTCTCTACAAGTAACTACAAAGTCTTTTATGACATGTGTGTGTGTGTGTGTGTGTGTGTGTGTGTGTGTGCCAGTGGGTGTGGGACAATACGTGTGGTTGGGGTGGGGGAGTGTAGTAAGTATTTGATGTGGGTGTGTCATAATGGTAATATGGATGTGTTCATCCGTGGCTAGGGACGTGCACGACTGATAAACGTAATCTGTGACTTTCACACTCGATGGCAAACACACCTCAGCAGTAATTAGGTTCTATTTATAAGTTTGTAACATATTACATGATTATATTATATATGATTATGTTTTCGAGGTGGATCCTGAAACATCGTATAAAGACAGACACTGAAGTATTAGAAAAATGCATTATGAGTGACATAATATATGAATAACAATATTTCTGGAAGAAATATTACCGTATTATAACATCCATTTAACAAATAACGTTGTAGGTGCAGCGTTTCTTAGCTTATCGAAATTCCTTTGATTAGTATATTACGATATGCTATAGCTTTGAGTTCAGTAATACATATGTTATATAATGTATAATAAGTGATGTCATGGTGGCTCACCCAGTGGATGTTTGTTTCAAGTTACATCGAACACACAGCAAGTGCAATTGTTAGTTGTTTACCAGTAGGCTTATTTGTTATTGATCACACACTGACCACTTATTTCTTAGCAGTTTTATTAAATCTTTAGCACGATTGGGAAGCAGCACCTTAGCCATGTCAGCAGATAGCAAGATGTCGGGCGAGTTGGTGAGATGTCTAGAGTTGTCATTGTGCTAGTCGAGGAAGCATCATATTTTAATGGAAAAAAACGTGCCATTGTAACTGGAAAGTTGCGTTACGAAATGCACATGAACGTGCCTAATTTCTGTATAAGTGCCCCCAAATACAAATCATGTCAGTGAGCAAAATATATAATATAGTGTTGTTTCAGTTATATTCTCAGATAAGTTATATTAAGCTATTAAAATCTCTGATAGGTTGTTATATTGTTTGGAGTAATATTCATTATAATCAGAGGATAATCAAAACACACATAAGATTTGTAAGGAACCCATTTAGTAGTAGGAAGTCCACCCACCTTCCTTCTCGATCACCTCCTGCAGTCTGTTTGGCATACAGGTAGAGGCGACCTTTGTGTTGTAAGCATGGATGTGGGCCAGTAGTTCATCTGGTGTTCGTTGACTCTCAGGCTCCCAACGGTTAACCATAATTCCCTACATTTTCGATGGGGTTCATGTCCGCTCCCTTACCAGGCCAGTCATGCAGCTGCATGTCCTGTTGACCTCTAAACCATTCCGAGCCTTTTCTCGCCGTATAGATGGGGTAGCTGTCCTGAACAATAATTATATGGACGAGAGGAAACGGATAGTTCCGTTCCTGAACTGAGGGGAGGAAAAAATTTGCAAAATTTCAATGAATTTTTTAGCAGTGAACATCCCCTCTATGCTGGTGACGTCACCCATGCCGTGGATGCACACCCATCCCCAGACACTGACAGTGACGTGTCCACTTCTGTCCTCCTCATAGATGTTCCTGCATTATATCTGCAAGTGAATAGAATATTAAAACATCATTCAGACAGTTTCGTTTCTAATATCTTTGACGTTTCGGGAAAAGCCGCTGTCTTTCATGTTATGGTTCATTATGCACTATTTCTATGGTATATTTTATGGGGATTGTAAGGCTTAACCCCTTAACCGCGGGGCGTCACTTTCGTGACGCTTGGGAGCAAGGGATCATACCGCGGGGCGTCGCTTTTGTGATTCTGTGTTATTTTGAATTCACCCGGGCTTCCAAGTGGGGGCTTATATCATCTATCAGTACTGCCAATGTCCAACACTAGTCAGCACTCCTAATCTCATCTGTACTCCCATCCATTGTTGACAATTTAGCCATTTCTCCCCGTTCTTGACTCCCCTCCCTACCCCCCCTCCATTACCCTATCCTCTCGCCTGCCCGGCCGTGCTACGCTAAGTAAATCTTCCCTGGAATTTTTCACTGATTTCATTCATTGAAATAAGCCCTATGTCCTATTCTTATACCAAATAATATATACAAGAAAAAAATAAGGTAAGTGAGAGTGCCAAACACCTGGAATTGGCTAATTATCAAGTGACAACACCTCACGTGCACTCGTTCGCTAATTTTCGCTGTTTTTTTCCCCTTGAAATATGCCCTATAATCTATTTTCGTAATAAATATACATGTAAGGAGGGAAGGGAGAAGCCTAAGTGATATTTACATTCACCTGGAACTACCTAATTTATAATGTATTGTCTAGATTTCCTGCCAATCATATCAGTGCTAAACAAAGATGTTTCAAGATCTAACATTGGTAGCTCTGCATATATATATATCTCCTAAGTAGGCCTCTAATCTATTTTCGTAATAAATATACATGTAAGGAGGGAAGGGAGAAGCCTAAGTGATATTTACATTCACCTGGAACTACCACATTTATAATGTATTGTCTAGATTTCCTGCCAATCATATCAGTGCTAGACTTAGCTGTTTCAAGAAGTAATATTGGTAACCCTGAATAACCCCTTAGCAGGCCTCCACGCTAGCCCTCCGTTATCAGGTTACTCTCAACTTCCGAAGTGAGAGTACGTATGTTTCTTCTTGCTGACTTCAAGGCCTTTTTTCACCCCCATGCAAATGGCCCTGTGACCTTTACCCCCTACTAAACCTCGTGTGGAAAGAGGTAAAGGGCTGACAATTGATAAAAGAGTGACTACGATCTTTCTATTGAGTAAAACAGTGCAAGTGGAATTGTAAATAATGTGTAAACAGCAAGTGAAAGTAATGAATGTAAATATACGTGAACAATGGAAAACAGTTTTATAAGTTATTTCAAGTGACAGTGCACAACACAGTGTAAATAAAATAGAAATGTAAATAACGTAAATAAAATAGAGAACGTAAATAGAAATGTAAATGAGTAGTATTATAAGAATACGAGTATATACCCTAGGAGTAATGAAAGTGAAAGTTTCACTCTAGCATGTCTGAATGCTATGAGTTATGAGAGTGAAGATGAAAGTGACATTCACTCTCAATGCCAGTATACAGGACGAGAAAGTGAATGCTACGTATTTTACTGAAAAAAATTGAATCCCTACAGTGACAATAAACTAATACTACTGAAGGAAACTTATGAATAAAGACTGTAGATATATATATAAGTGTTATACAGTAATAGAAATATAAAGTGTGAGGGGTTTTTTGAATAATAAATGACAGACTACTAAGAGCGAACTAGTGTCAGTGCGACGATCAGACGCGCTCGTAATTTCCATTGCTTTCACAGTGTTTTTTTTTTTTAGTATGGATCCCAAACTACTTGAAAATTGTAGAATAGTGTTTATAGTGTTTGTATCTGGCTGTGGTAATCATATTACGGGTTGTAGGGAAGTGTAAAGTGGAGACTTCGTTACCCTACTTCAGAGGTCTCCACAAGTCCTACGGTAACTGATGAAGGATCAACAATCATTCCAGGAGAAAGCTGAAGGTATGTGCCATAAGCATATGTAATTTTATTATTCTAGGACTAATAACTGATTTTTGGCAAATATTTTTTGAGAGTCTGTCGGAGCCCAAATAACCCCGCGGCACACGCAAGTCATTGGTAAACAAGCCCGCGGTGTAGGGGTTAATAAACAGTGGTGCAGGTGCTGGCAGTAATTATGCTTTCATCTAGATGTACTATAACCATAGAGGTAGGAATAGGGTAGAGTCGGCGTGAGAAGGCTCCGGTGAAGCCAGAGAACTGTCAAACGGCCACATTGGTCAAGTCAAGAGGTCACGGCAACACCTACCTGACTTGAAGAAGATTGCTGTGCACTCCTACCTCTATGGCTGTGCCCATAGAGGTAAGAGTCCTAATCCTACCTCCGTGGGTGTGGCCATGAGATTATTAAGCCTTTAATACCTCCAGCTGTGTGTCCACCTGGTATTCCTCAGTGAAAATGACAGAAACAAAGTAGACTTCATTCTACCTCTGGTTTTAGTTGTAGTTCAGCTGTGGGTGTGAGACGTTCTGTCCTAAGTTGTATCTCACCATCAAATAACCTAAGTCTATAAAAATGGCCACCACCTGTGCCTCATTTGGGTGTAATGAAAGAGGAGATAAGAAATCTGACCCATCCATTACATTTCACTGGTGAGTATCTTTAGAGTGAATTATAGTTTGTAGGTTAGTATGCAAAAATAGATATATAAATAAATAAAGATAAAACAGATTTTTTCTGTTAGCAACTAAGAAAACACTCCCGCCTGGTCAGCGGAACCAAGTCAGACAGCTATCAAAGAGGTCGCCGCCATGTTGGTCGAGTCAGGTCTGTCAGCCTCACTCTGACCTACCCTTGGTTAATCCCATATGCCGCCTCTACCTACTCCCACCTCTATGACTATAACTATGAATATCAATTGATCTGCTTCATCATCATGATCATCAACATCATCACCATCATCCGGATCTCCTTTCCCACCCTTCGGCAGGGCAAGGAGTAGCAAAGTCCAGACAGCCCAAATTTGCCCAGTCCAAAGGGCCACGCTTCCATTCACTCATCATTCAAGTCCCCGAAAACCTGGCTCCATCGGATACGCCAAAAACATCCACCACGTTTTATAGCTTCACATAAACGTAACCGACAGAGTCAACCCGGACGCTGCCACGTTAAAAAAAAGGGTGCCAAATCCCTGACCATGCACTTCTTCTCACAACATTCATCCAGCCAGCTCAATCTCTTGTCAGTTCCCTACCCTTACCGACTTCCAAACCTCACTCATCCACCATATCTCTCCATCTTCTCCGTGCTCTACCTCGTCTCCTCTCTCCTTCAAAATCGCTCAGATATACCTTGTTTATTATTCTATTGTCATCCATTCTCTCCACATGACCATTCCATCTCAGTACACTTTCTTCGATTCCGGTCTCCACCGACTTCCTCACTCCACATCTTTCACGAATCACATTTATTTCGTATCTTATACACCCTCTGTACACCACATACATTCCTCAGCAGTCCCATCTCCATTGCTCTAACTCTTGACTTTTCATTTTCATGCCACACCATAGTCTTACATCCATATGTTAAAGTTGGCACTAACACTCCTTCATGTAACCTCGTGCAGCTGCAACGCTCAAGCCTTTGTTTCTTACAAGGCATTCTTTGCACCAGCTACTTTTCTTCCTTGTGTCACTCTACTTTCCACTTCTTTTTCATACTGTCCTCTCTTTTCTATCACTGTACCCAGATATTTGAACTCTCTCACCAATTCCAGTCTTTCTCCATTCACTGTAACATTGCACTGGGAGTTACCTTCTCTCTCAGTAACCATCACATTACTCTTCTCTACATTTACTCTCAAGGCACGACGCTCACAGACATCAGCAAAACGCTGCACTAGCCTAGGAAGTTCTTGTCCGGTATTTACAGGCAGTACTGCATCATCAGCATACAATAAATTTGAGATATTCCATCCATCACCATTCATTACCAACGCCATCCCTCTCTCCATTACTCGTGTTTTTACTTCTCTGATCACCCCATCCATTTACTGCATCACTAAACAAATTTAATATTAAACATATATATATATATATATATATATATATATATATATATATATATATATATATATATATATATATATATATATTGATCTGCAAATATTTAATATTAAAATTATTTAGTGATGCAGTATAAATGTATGTTTATGCTATACATATCATTAGTAAATTTTTACCTATGCATTTGAGTACTGTCGCTTCCAGATATCTTTTCTCTGTCATTAAATTTTATGAATACAAAATACATGGTAACAGACCAAAAGAGAAGTGCCATGCATACCATCAACGCAGCTCTGTTCTCTGGTCTTTAGAGAGAGAGAAAACACACACACACACACACACACACAAACACACACACACACACAAACACACACAAACACACACACACACACACACACACACACACACACACAACACACACACACACACACACACACACACACACACACACACACACACACACACACACACACACACAAAGAACTGATTGAAGAGTGTGGAAGAACAGTAGCTAGATAAAGGCCAGAGAACAGAGCTGCGTTGATGGTATGCATGACACTTCTCTTTACGACTGTTACCAGGTATTTTGTATTAATAAAATTTAATGATAGAGAAAAGATTTTTGGATGCGACAATACTGATATGCATGTGTAAAAATTTACTGATGATATGTATAACATAAACATACTTTTATACTGTATCATTAAACAATTTTAATATTAAACATTTGCAGACCAATTGATATTCCTACTACTAAATGGGTTCCACACAAATCCTATGTGTGTTTTGATTATCCTCTGATTATAATGAATATTGCTCCATACAGTATAACAACCTAACAGTGACTTTAATAGCTTAATATAACTTATCTGAGAATATAACTGATACAACACTATATTATATATTTTGCTCACTGACATGATTTGTATTTGGGGGCACTTATACAGAAATTAGGCACGTTCATGTGCATTTCGTAACGCAACTTTAAAATATGATGCTTCCTCGACTAGCACAATGACAACTCTAGACATCTCGCCAACTCGCTCGACATCTGTGTATCTGCTGACATGCCTAAGGTGCTGCTTCCCAATCGTGCTAAAGATTTAATAAAACTGCTGAGAAATAAGTGGTCAGTGTGTGATCAATAACAAATAAGCCTACTGGTAAACTACTAACAATTGCACTTGCTGTGTGTTCGATGTAACTTGAAACAAACATCCACTGAGTGAGCCACCATGACATCACTTATTATACAATATATAACATATGTATTACTGAACTCAGAGCTATAGCATAACGTAATATACTGATCAAAGGAATTTCGATAAGCTAAGCTTAAGAAACGCTGCACCTACAACGTTATTTGTTAAATGGATGTTATAATACGGTAATATTTCTTCCAGAAATATTGTTATTCATATATTATGTCACTCATAATGCATTTTTCTAATACTTCAGTGTCTGTCTTTATACGATGTTTCAGGTTCCACCTCGAAAACATAGTCATATATAATATAATCATGTAATATGTGTAAGTGGGGTTGGTGGAGGATTAGTGCCCCTCCCTGTAAAACAATTAACTCTAAGCCCTTGGCCACCCCGTGTGGGATACATGGCGTCTGGCAATGAATGAATGAATGAATGAAAATATGTTACAAACTTATAAATAGAACCTAATTACTGCTGAGGTGTGTGTGCCATCGAGTGTGAAAGTCACAGATTACGTATATCAGTCGTGGACGTCCCTAGCCACGGATGAACACATCCATATTACCATTATGACACACCCGCATTAAATACTTACTACACTCCCCCCACCCCCACCACACTTATTCCCCCCCCAAACACACACACTGTATTTGACATTCTATATACTGAATGAAATCGTTTTATGAATTCTCTTGTTCCAAATGAAAAGAAGCATAATGAGCTGTAACATTAATATCATGGCCATCAACACCACACTGTCAGGCTGGCAATACTGAAACAAACGAACCAGGACTAGGACTCGTGCGTGAGAGCTGCAACGCTCCCACAATATGCTCCATAATATATTTTGAGAGTTCATAGTAAGCAGTTTGTATTTTTCAAAAGAAATGGCTGTCCATCAGTGTATTAATTATAGCAGTTAACATAGTTGGTGGAACACGAACCTCTACAGTGACACTATAACGCACCAGATTAGCTATCGGGATTGGGGGTTTCAGTGGCCATTTCCCCTCGTACTGGTATCCGCCACTGAACACATGATTACCTAAAACATTTACAAAAACATCACTGAGTATGGCTACCCCATGGCTATTACTGATATGTAGGCTATGCACATTAGTATTGTTTATTGGCTAACTTAATTCGTAAGGTGAGCTTGTAATGTATTGCACATGTATTTTGATACAGTATTAAATTGTAGGTAAACATATTATATGCAACGTCATTGCTCATTAGCATTAACTGATAATGTGTGTGTGTCTACTGATAGGCAGCTGACTAGTTGAAAGAGACAGACAAACAGACAGAGTCGAGATGGTGGAGCAGGCTGCATGTTGTCCGTTAACGAGAGACCGGATAGCCTATGTTTGGCGTAAAGTGTGTAATCAGTCGTCTATAATAATGAATAATAAAAAACAAATAAGTATATTATTATTTAGGATACAGGATATCATTGTCACCTTAATAAACATACTGTAATGGCAAAGAATGTATAACTGTTGGAGTACAGGACGTGACCTCACTTCATCCTCTTTCCCTTCACCTGCCAAACTCCTACTCACTCAAATACTTTTCCCTTCCCCCTACGGGCCCTACATCGCGCCGTTTGTGGGTGAACTTGCTTACTGCTTCTGAACTACAACTCAACCTGTATCATGGTTCACGTTACAAGATAAGGGACGAATTATGATACATTAATCAGACTTTACGGATAGCATAGTGTACAGCTCATTATCCCAAACAATCACACAATATTTATTAGGCAATATCAGAGCATAAAACAATGACTACATAATAATATAATACGGCACGGAGGATGAAGCTTGGCGATTCGAAAAATTCTCGGGCATGTACACACGAACACACACATGCGCGCTGTTGCCATGTTAGCCATATCCCTCGACTAGGTGGTCCAGGTGGAACTCTTGTCGAGTGTACATGTTGTAATCATGCAATTTTAATTAGTTCCTGGCCTCTTATTGTAAACAATATTAGGATAATTATAACATAATTCTTTCATAAGAACCACTGTGCAACGTAATATACCATCACTCTTTATAAATACTTTCCACAGATAAAAGTATACTGTACACTCACCTGGTCCCAAATGTATTTGTGGATTAAATTCCCAGTGGTTAGCTACACTGCCCACCCATATTTTTTCTCTCAGTAACATACTAGTAAGCATATTTTAGCATTAGCTGTATCTAAAACCTTGCCATGAATGTCCTCACATGGACTTCATTTTTCCCATTGGACAACTAGAATGCCTTTCAAGCAAAGGCAATAGAGAGAGGGAAAAAAGAACATTCCTCATCTTGTGTTGTATGACTTCAACAAGGCAAACAGTGCCATGGTATGCGTGTTCTTGACGTTTTCTATGGTGTGTGCAGTGCAGAGACATAGATAATGTATATGAGCAGACTCAAATATTTCAGAGGGCTGAACCCATTGACAAAAAAGAAGTGGTTAGCTGAGCTGACCCCTTGGCATTAAAGCATTAATCACCACAGTAATAACTAGAAAGCACTCAGAGATCTTATACCTTCGCCAGTGCCATTAAAAAGGATCTGGATCCGGATCCGTGGATATAGGGTCCGGAACTGGACCCGGATCTGACCCAAAACGTAATCAATTCTTTTTTGGTCCAAGTCCCACCTTTCTACAGAATATCATCGAAATTCATCTGAGAACTTTTGGAAATATTGTGCTGGATACTCCGGATCTGGATCCCCTCCAAAATGTAATCATTTTTTTTTTTCTTGGTCCGTGGCCTACCCTTCCACAAAATTACTTCAAAATCAAACTTCCTAAGGAATCCCTGATCCGAATCCGTGGATATAAGATCCGCATCCGGATCCACCCCCAAATTTAAACAATTCTTTCATGGTCAATGCCCCACCTTTCTACAAAATTTCATTGAAATTCATTGAGAACTTTTGGAGATATTATGTGGGATACCCCGGATCAGGATCAGGATCCCTCCCAAAATTTAACCATTTCCTCCTTGGCCCATGGCCCACCCTTCCACAAAATATCATCAAAATCCACTCATAACTTTTTGAGTAACCCTACTAACAGACAAACAAACAAATCAATGCGGGGTAAACATAACGTCCTTGGAGGAGGTAATAATCATCATCATTACCGTCATCTTCATCAGAGTAATATTCACCATCATCTTCATCACAGTCAGAATTACCATCATCATCATCATCATCTTAACCATCATAGTAATAATTATTATCACTATTAATACCATCATAGTAATAATAAAAATCATCACCGTCAGCATAACAAATAATCATTACCACCATTCCATCTTCACCATCATTAAATTCATCCATAACCTCATCCTGAAACAAATACTATAACACCAGCCCCTATAAGTCACAATCATTATCATCATTCCCATCATCACTCTTAGTATAATCATCCCTAATCTTGAAGTGTTCCTCCAAAAACAATTATTATAAAGCCACAACAACAGTCACTTGCTGAGGCTTTGACACACCCATCTTCTGATTTGTGCTATATACCATTTGGTCAGTAAAAACTTCAAGACCGAGGCCTCGTTGTAGATTAAAGAGATGTGAAGCTGCCATATTATGACATTTCCTTTCTGATCCTGACATCCTGACACATTGAAGTTGGTGAAGCAGTGAATATTAATTTGCGTGGCCAAATCAGTTGAGAATAAAATGCAGAATGGTAAATTGCAATAGGCCATTAGGTTAGTTAATCATGCCTAAGAGTGATGCCTCGATGTCACCTTGACACTGCCACTGCAATAGGTCAGGATGTAAGAATCCAAAAGGAAGCATTACAGTATTGATGGTGTCATATTTTAGAACTGCAGAGGCGAGATGGCATCGAGTCCTCTCTCTTAGGGATATTTTACCGACTCAACAGAGAATGGCAATTTTTCATTCGAGTTTAGAATACTTCTGGTTTCTTTCTTATTTTTTATCGATCCAGAAGGATCATTGTAAGGTTTAATGCCTCAAAAATCCTCTTCCCTCATCTCCCAATTCTGCACTTATCTCACATATAACAATCCCAGCACCTTCAACAGCACATTTATCATAATCTTTTTTTTATATTCCTAGTGTCATCATTTCTTCTGACCTATCTTGCAAGGATCACATTGCTTCTCTAGTAGAAGCAACTTCGCAAAAGTTAGGTGTGCAGCGCCGACTCCGTGCATTTTTTAGCCTCACGCAGATGTTGATTGAGTAAAAGTCTTTGTTCACCGCTATATGCAGCACCGTTCTAGTGTGTGTGGAGGGGTTTGGGGGGACTGATTGCATTACTGTTCTTGTCATTGTTCTTTTGATCTCTTTGTGCATATTCCTCTCCCATCCAACTCTCTAATGCAAAAGTCTGATGGCAGTCTCAGTCCTTCATGTATGCAACTGGTCAGTTCTGGAACTGTTTTCCTCAACCTCTCCGCACTCTCTGTGGTATCCACTCTTTTTATGTATGTGTCCAGCCATCGCTAAAAGAAGCAATCTTAAATCTGGCTTTCATGCTCAACATCGTTTGAAAACAACGAGTTTTGCAGGTCTTGGATTCTTTCTTTTCTGCAAAAAAAATAATCTAACTCATCATTTTTTTCCCGACTGCAAAAGAGAAGTGGTATCATTCAACAGCTTGTCCATTTGTCATAAAGACTTTGTAGTTACTTGTAGAGAAGTATATTTTAGACTTGTGGTCGAGCGGCTTTTATATCTTGTAGTAGCTTCCCCACCAAATGTCATGTAGTGACAGGAGAGGTAAAGAATAGTATGGGACTATTTTTATTTGTCTTGGAAATATTAAACACACGGAACGAGTATAAGTCCCGGGTAGCTACCTCCCTGTCTCGCTATCTCTCTCTCTCTCTGTTCTAAGGCTAATCTCCGTCTCGACCTCTCTCTAGGGTCGCTTGTCTCTTTCTCTCTCGCCTGTTCAGTGGCTAATCTCCGTCTCGACCTCTCTCTAGGGTCGCTTGTCTCCTTCTAAACTCTCTTTCCTAAAATCTGGTGTAGCAGGGGTGTGTCACGTGTGTTCCTCATGGATGGAAAGCTTAAGGAGCCTGTGTGGGAGTATGTGTGTATATGTGTGTGCATGGTTACCAGATCTTTGTTCACGAGAGGACTGCTGACAGCTAACTGCATCATCTCCCTACTGGCCGCTGTCGTCAGCTTTCCTCAGTGTTAAGAGTGTGTAAGCATGTTTAGCACTGCTCGATTCTCGCAGACACAACACCTTCTCATCATCTGACTCCCTGCTTCTATCTGTCTCTCTATCTATCTATTTAATATGTAGTCTTTACCACACTGCTCGGTCGCGCGAAAATGGCGTACCATCGACATTTAATAGTTATAATATATTAATACATATTACATACACATTATAATGAACTTATAAGCTAATTAAGTGAAATACATAATATTGTAAAGTAACATAATTGTATGAATATTGTATACATGTAATATTCATAGTAAATAGTGATTATTCAGTAATAATACATTTAAACAAGTTGTATACATATTTGAATAAATGCAATGGTTGTTGTATAACACTTGTAAGACGTGCATGTACAACAGACGTACGCATATAATTGTGCAATGGTAATACTGCTAAGTTATACATTACATATTTGAGTTATCGCTTTAGTAATGTCTAATATTTCACCTAACTTGTATGATGATGCTGGTAATACAGAATTGTGCTATAATTGTATGACTTATAATATTGTACTAACATTGTGGTACTACATAATTGTAACATTTTATGAATTGTTACAAAATATTGTGTTAATGCATAATTGTGTTGGCCTTATAATTGTAGTTACATTTCGTTAATGCAACTATTACATAAGTGTCTTGGCCTTATAATTGTAGTTAAAGTTACATAAAAGTTACATCTTGTTAATGCAACTGTTACATAATTGGCAAAGTGAAACATAATGCAATCGTTTGTCGTTACATAATTGTTACATATCGTTTGTAGGTACATAATTGTAGTTAGTGTAACATAATGCAATCGTTTGTCGTTACATAATTGTTACATATCGTTTGTAGGTACATAATCGTAGTTAGTGTAACATAATGCAATCGTTTGTCGTTACATAATTGTTACATATCATTTGTAGGTACATAATTGTAGGTAGTGTAACATAATGCAATCGTTTGTCGTTACATAATTGTTACATATCGATTGTAGGTACATAATTGTAATATGGAGTAACATAATTGTAATAACTGCAGTCCTAACATATGCTGCGGTCGATGATAGTGATGATGTGTCATGCCACTTGTTTGTGGAGACACAATTTGCTTTTTTGTTTGTAGTTTATGTGGTATTTTGGCATATGTAGTAACACTTACACCTATTTTCATTTGTTTGTTATGTGATCTTACTTTATTTCTCTTTTTTCTTTCTTACTTTTTCTTTCTTTCTTTCTTGCTTTCATTTTTTTTTTTTTTTTGTATGTATTGATTTTCTATAGTTTGTTTCTCTTTGCTTGTGTACGATTTTTCCATGTTGTTCATGGTTGCATAATTACTGGCTAATTTCCTTGGGATACTTATTTAAAGTTTAGTTTATATTGCACAGATACTATAAAATGATATTATATAGTCCCATATTTTGTTATTTTATATAAAAAATATATACACTATATACAGTATTAACTATACACACTGATTTGTTGTTCACCTGTACCTATCGTGGGTAATATGTGTGTCAGCACTGTGTGGAAATCATTGTCTTCACGATTGTGTTGAAGATGTTCACTCTTGCTAACGGCATTTGTGTTGGCCATTTTTTTTTTTCCTTGTAAGTTAATTTATCTGTTTCCACTAGGTAGCTTTAATTAATAAATGTTTAATGCAGTTCTTTTAATTGCTCACTGAGTAACTGTGATGGTATATTTTCTTTATTACTTTGTAGATGTAATAATGTATAGTTGTATGTATGAAACACGTATTTTATGTAGGTATAAATGGTAACACTCGTTGGCAGTAAATAAATGTTATAATAAATGAATGAATATATACAGTGTAGAATATTTATTGTTGGTGCAAGTATTTAATGATTGAATTATGAAGATAATTGAAGTAGGTATGTGTATTTAAGCTGTAACTATACAACACGTTTTATATGTTTGTGCAGAAGTTTATTGTCTATCACTGTGTATTGTATGAATGAAGTAACTATTTAACTCACTAATTTTTACCGTGGTGGAAATGGTGTGAGTGGTGTTGCACGTGGTGATAGCGTTGTCCTTCGCGGGTTGATTGGCGTGTTGTCGTCTCAGCACATGGTGACGTCGGCTTCCCACACTGGTAGCTGTGGTGAGTGAATGAGTAGCGATGAGTAACTTGAGTGAAGACGAGTGAGTAAGATGAGTTGTGAATATGGACTTGGTGTTTGCTTCGTCGTCCTGACCTCTTCACACCAGCGTAGGCGGTGGGGGTTGGGTGGATGTAGCAGAAAGAGGAGGGTGAGGTCTGGTGGTTATGAGTTGTGAGTCGTCTCTCACTCTTCGTTTGTTTGTTTGTTTGTTTGTTTGTTTTCTTTCTTTCTTGATGTATTCTTGGTCCTTTTTTCTTGTGATTTACTCGTTGTGGGATGAAGACTGCCGCTACTTGTAGGTGCGTGTAGAAGATTATACAGACGACGTAGAGTTGTTAATTGTAGTTGATTGTAGATGGCTGTAGTTCGCTGATTCGTTGTAGACTTGTAGACTATTTGCACTGTAGGCTGTATTTTGTAGGATTCAATGTAGAACTGAAGCTAATCTTGTAGTCTCAGTTGCTTTTGTAGAAATTTGCTTTTAATTCGTAGACGATGTCCGCAGATTTGCTGGTTTGTCGTTAAGCTACTTGCAAGGCGTCGAGTGATCTCTTGACCTCTGCATCAGCGTAATGATCTGGGAGACGGAGGGGGCTGGATGGAGAGAATACTGTCAGGAGCTGATGTTGTTGGTTGTTTTCAATCTTGATATTTTGTAGGAATTTAATGTTGATTCGTAGACGAGGTTCGTATACGTTCGCTGCTACCAAATGTCATAAAGACTTTGTAGTTACTTGTAGAGAAGTATATATTAGACTTGTGGTCGAGCGGCTTTTATATCTTGTAGTAGCTTCCCCACCAAATGTCATGTAGTGACAGGAGAGGTAAAGAATAGTATGGGACTATTTTATTCATACGAGCGACAATAAATTATCCCCTAAATTTGAGGGCCCATACAGAGTAATTAACATAAAAGCAAACAAAGTTTTAATTAAGTCACTTTCAAGTGGCGAGGAAAAACAAGTTCATATTGACCATTTAAAACGAGTTTCAAGGGAATTATCACATAATTATTCAGCCTCGGATACAACCGAACAGGTGAACGTACCTCAAGAAACCAAGCAAGAACACAACAATGATTACAAAAAGAAATTAAGGTCATATACCAAACAATCGAACATAGGTGCAACTATTCCAATGAAATCTACAGTACATCATTTACGAGAATTAAATATCGATTTAAACTCCTTCTATAAATGAAATAACAGCCAACCGTAACGCACATCATCAACCACAGCTTTATAGGAAATTAATAGATTTTTTTTTTCGGTAGATTACGATGAAGGGACTTATGCTATGGATTCTCCTATACATAGTAAGAGTATATGCGCACCTAGACCCCAAGCATATAGTACGACAAGGATGCCTCATAGCTCCAACGGCCACGACTACAATCGTCAAGGACGTCATGAGTACTGAAATAAGTCTAGATTACTTGTATGACTTACTTACTTATCTAGAAAGACTTGCGACGCTGATGCGAACTCTGGACTTCAAGATAGGGAATTATGTTTCACAAGCACATAACACCAAGGAAGTGAATGAAATGGTGAAGTTAGCGAAATGGAAACTAGAACAGGCGAAGTCAACTATGCTCGTCATGATCCAAGATCTCCCATCTTATGGAACGGAGGTACTGAGCGACAGGAACAATATCACACGTACTCGCCAAAAGCGCGGTTTGTTCGATCTGGGCGGCGCACTTCTTGGGAACATCTTTGGATTGGCTACAGAGGATGACCTTAAAGAAATAAACAACAAATTTAATAAGATAGCTCAGGTACTAACATACCAAGATAAATTCATCACAGGACAGAACTCGGCAATGAAGACAATTGTGAAAAATCTGAAACAAGCAGAAAACGTAGCTCTCGAGAGTGTAGATAAAATAAATGAATTAGAGGGCAACGTTACTCTTTTCCAGCACTTCTCCATCATCACAGAACATATTGACACGATTCTACTACAATTAGAGAACACTAGAGATCGTTTCAGGGCACTTATGCAAGGAATTTCGAATGCTGGTGATGGCAAGATCACAAGTGACTTACTCCCAGTTCATGAGCTACTACAGATAGTTAGTCAAGGCATACATAAACATAAATTGAAGCCATTGTTCCGCAGTAGGGAATTTATGCAATATTACCCGTACTTAGAAGCAACATTAACACCAACATCAGTGATAGTTCATGTACCATTCATCACTGAAGACCTGTTCACAGTATACCAAATACACCCTTTCCCCTATAGAAACAACAACACTTTGGATCTCTTGACCTCTGCATCAGCGTAATGATCTGGGAGACGGAGGGGGCTGGATGGAGAGAATACTGTCAGGAGCTGAAGGACAAAACAGGCTTGTCCATTTATTTACTCAATGTATGAAAAAGAAACAGAGAGACAGATAGAAGCAGGGAGTCAGATGATGAGAAGGTGTTGTGTCTGCGAGAATCGAGCGGTGCTAAACATGCTTACACACTCTTAACACTGAGGAAAGCTGACGACAGCGGCCAGTAAGGAGATGATGCAGTTAGCTGTCAGCAGCACTGGCGTGTATGTTGGGAAAATGTTGCGCTAAAATTGTACTATTCTCAAGCACAGCATCCTACACGCAAGATTACCTGACAAAAGGTATTTGCTGTGATTTCTCATAACCTGTAACCTGAGATATGGCACAGAGGGAACAGAAACATCCTCTTTTAGTTCATATTCGCAGTTCTAGTGGTTGTTTCATGATCAGTTTGGAATCCTTGTGCCAGCTTTCCTCATCCCTGTTCTTGGTTTGTGTACACTGAGAAAGTAGGTAAAGTACATGACCAAGGGAACAGGCGGAGGAGAAATATGGTAGCCACTCTACAGATTTAGGAACTAATTTTGTTGTAACAAACCTCAAACCATAGTAAAGGTATCCTCTTGCCAACATTCCTTATTCCCGTTCTCGGTGTGATGGTACGAGAGGAGATAAAGGTCGCAGGAACAGCCACGAAAAACATAGAAGTGGCTTTTCTATCAACAACTTGTGTAATAATTTTTATTTTATCATTTGCCACATTGAAGTAGTACTTGAGCCATAGTAAAGTATTCTCTGGCCTGCTTTCTCCACCCCTGTTCTCATGTGTTGTTAGCAGGAAAGAAGATAAAAGACCATAGAAATAGTAAAAAACGAGTTAACAGTGACTACTCTACCGCTTGTTTTTTTTGTGTTGCTGTATAATTACTTACCCTGTTGAAGCAGCACGCGGAGCATAGTAAATGTATCCTCTGGCCAGCTTTCGCCACATTGGTTCTCGGTGTGTTGGCAGCAGGAGAGGAGGTACATAAGAATAGGAAGAGCCAAGAGGGAGATGACGATAGCGAGCAACACCATAGGCTGAAGAGGTAGGAAGAAACCCCAGGGATTGACTTCAGGTTTGCCCCTTCCCCCCAGGATCTTGATGTACTGGACCAGCATGGGGTGGGTGTAGTCTATTACTTCGGACCGACTCTCTGACAGGATGAAGGGCCCGATGGAGAAATTAGCCTCCTAAATGTCACCAGTGAAAAAATAAGAATGATTAATGAAAACAACAACAATAATAATAATAATAATAATAATAATAACAATAAATGATTATATATATATATATATATATATATATATATATATATATATATATATTTTTTTTTTTTTTTTTTTCAGAAAAGACATTTGAGCTCATGAAAAGAAAAAAAAAAAGGAAATGAAAGTAAGAACAAAGAAAGATGAAAGCGGACGAGCTGAATTAAATAAGCTTATCAACAGAAGACAGAGGGAAGAAAAATGTAAAAGAAACATGTATCAGATCAAAGAAACCATCAAAAGAGGAAAAAGTCTGAAACAGGTCCAAAGTAAAATGGCACTAGGAAAGCAACAAATTATGTCACTGAAGGACAATAACGGTGAAGTCATGAAATGATGAGATATGATGAAGAGAGCTGAAGAATTTTACAAAGAACTGTATGCATCAAAGACAGTAGTACCAAGAGCAAACTTTTCTGCTGACACAAATGAAATACGTGAGGTAACATCAGACGAAGTAAATATTTCTCTTAAAAATATGAAATGAAGGAATGCTCTGGGAGAAGATGGAATAGTAGCAGATTTACTGTTGGATGCAGGAGCAGAAGGACAAAACAGGCTTGTCCATTTATTTACTCAATGTATGAAAAAGAAAATCCCCAAAACATGGTGTAATGCAATAGTTATTTTACTTTACATAAAATGCGACTCAAAAGATCGTAGTAACTATCGATACACTAACTTATTGTCAGTCATTTACAAACTCTTCACGGAAGTCGTTACGAACAGAATAACAAATTTAGAAGAAAACCAACCTCTGAACAGGCAGGATTCCGAAGCGGGTATTCGACTACTGATCATCTTCACAAAATGAGTCAACTAATTGGTAAAAATAAAAAAAAATATATTAAAAAAAAACATTGTGCTTAGGTTTTACTCATTACGAAAAGGCTTTCGACTCAATAGAGAACATAATTATAAATTCAGTGCGAAAACAAGAAGTAAATGAGAACATTGTAAAACTAATCGAAAACTTATAGGAAGAGGGAACTGCTACAGTTAAATTACACAAAGACTAGAAAAAAAAATAAGATTGAGAAGAGCGTGCGTCAGGGAGATACAATTTCACCAAAAAATTTTTACAGCATGCCTAGAAAGTGTTTTCAGGAAGCTAGACTGGGAATGCAAAGGAGTAAACATAAATTGGGAAAAGCTAAACCATTTAAGATTTGCACATGACATTGTCCTAAACTCACAAACAGTAGGGACATTGCAAAAAATGTTAAATTAACTGAACAGAGAAAGTCTCGATGTGGGCTAAAGATGAACCGGAGTAAAACTAATGTCTAATCTACATACACCAAAGAGCGTCATCAGCATAAGCAAAGAAATTCTTGAAGAAGTAGAGGAGTACAGTTACTTGGGGCAAATACTAAAATTGACGAATGACCATGATAGCGAAATATAAAGACGCATCACAACTGGATAGAAAGCTTTCGATAAACACAGAGACAGTATGAAGGTAGCTTGCCAATTTGTATGTAACGAAAAGTATATAACGGATGTACAGTTCAAGCTATGAAAAACGGTTGTGAGACCTGGAAACTGACAAAATCGATGGAAAATAATCAGTTCTCAGAGAGCAATGGAAAAGTCAGTGTTGGGAATATCTTTAACAGACAGGAAAAAATCAACTTGGGTGAGAGAGCAGACTAAAGTCAAAGATATTACAAAAGTTATAAATGAACAGAAATGGAGGTGGGCAGATTACGTTGCAAGAATAACGGGTCACCGATGGAGCAAGACGCTGACTGACTGGACAGCAAGAGACTGTAAGTGTAACAGAAAAAGAAAAAAAAAACAGACAGGAGGTAGAGAGATGAGATAGAGAAATTTACAGGGAAAACATGACAAAAATTAACTCAGTCAAGGAATTCGAGGCTGGGGGAGGCCTTTGTTCAGCAGTCTACCTGTAATGGCTGAATGGCTGATGATGATGGGTGATATATATATATATATATATATATATATATATATATATATATATATATATATATATATATATATTGTTACATATCCTATGATTTCATCATCCTTTGTGTAATTTTAACGCACAGTTGCTGCATGTTTGATCACGAGCGTGTTCTGCCTCAGTCCCCCCCTTCTACCGTTATAGTAGAGTAAGTCGTTCTCTCTGTTATACTTTGCGAGATTTTCAGCTCTCTGTCCCCATGGCTTCATTTGCGCGTCCCTCTTACAAGTTGTATCAGGCTCTGCCAGCCCCTATATAATGAGCTCAGTCTCTGCATCATTGCCACTTAGATCTGCTCCTCATTTTGTTCACATCTCTGTCCTCCCCTGTACAGATATTATTATTGTGAGTGCTCAAGAAATCTCCTACCATCTAGCAGCTGTGTGTAATTTGAGTATAACTGTTGTTGCATTTTTTCTTGTACTGTATAGCATAAGTTTAATTTGTAGGCCTAGTGAAGTTTTTGTAATTCATGTAGGGTTCTTTATGTCAGTCATTTTTGATAATAGTTTGTATCTGTAATAATTTATCTGGCATTCACTGAGTATTATCTGGTATCTCATTTTATCAGGGCTGACTTAGATAAATTTACTCTTGCTAATTTCGTGTTAATAGAGGCTATTGCAGTTAACCATATATTTAACCTGTTTATTTGCCATTACATTATCCTTATGAGTCCTGAATGTTTTGTTGTTAGTTTAAGCATTAAACTTTAACTTGTAATTTTACCTAACTCTTTTGTTTTGAACCTGGAACTTTACGGGACAGTAGTGACTCTTAGTATTCTCACTTAATGTGTACATTATCTTTCTCTGTTCCGTAACATAAATTTGGCGACCTCATATCAGGATATTCAGGATATTATCATAAGGATATTGTTTGATATTTTGTGACTGTGATATATTCATGATGGCTACTATTTCTACACTTGATGAAGCCAAAGATTTTTTGTCAAATGTGCAAACAGTGTGTGATATAGAAAACAGAACAAAGAATGAACTTAAATTTGTTGCTCAACAATTGGGAATTGCAGTTCACTCTCATCATTCTAAAGATCAAATTGTTGGCATGATTAATAAAAGCTTGTTTAATGTAACTCCTCCAAATGAGCAAACGCAGATTGAATTAGCTAAGTTACAGCTAGCCCTGCAGGAGGCTAAGGCTAAGGAGGCGGAGTCTCGTGTGAAGGAAGCTGAATTTCAAGCACAGGCTAAGGAGGCTGAGTTTCACGCACAAGTTGAACTTGCTAGGATTCAGGCAGACCATGAGTATCGCATGAAACAAGGTGGAACTGGATCATCTTGCTCTGATGATTTTGATGTGGCTAAAAATGTTAAACTTGTCCCTCCTTTTAATGAATCTGATTTAACAAAGTATTTTCAGTTGTTTGAGAGGGTAGCTACAGGTTTTAATTGGCCTAAGGAGTATTGGCCAGTACTCCTTCAAACTGTTCTCACCGGTAAAGCTCAAGTAACTTATGCATCTTTGCCTCAGGATCAATCTGATAATTATGATGTAGTTAAGAGCTTGATTCTTAAGGCCTATGAGCTTGTTCCTGAAGCTTATAGAGTAAAATTTAGGACAACTTATAAGCAAGATAAGCAATCCCATGTTGAGTATGCAAAAATCAAAGAAGATTTGTTAGAGCAGTGGTTAAATTCTAAGAATGTGGATTCTGATTTTGGTAAATTTAAGCAGATGATTTTGCTGGAGGATTTCAAAAGGTGTATTAGTAAAGATGTAAGCCTATATCTTGATGAGAAAAGAATAGATAATTTGTCTGATGCTGCAGTTTTAGCTGATGAATATGTTCTCACTCACGAGAGATATTCTAGAGAAAAAGGGAAAGCTGAGAGTAAGTACGTTGCCTCTACTCAGAGTACAGGTAACAGGAAGGAGAATAAAGATGATGTTTCTCAGGAAGTAAATACCAGCTTCACGTCTAGATTTCAGAAAAGTAAATGTACTTATTGTAGTAAGCTTGGTCATACTACGGAGAGATGTTTCAGGAGACAGCGTGATGTGAACAAAAAGGAGTCTTTAAATATTCAGTCAATTGGTCTAGTGTCCACTCTTGAGAGTTCCCAGAATTCTTTAACTGAGTTAACTGAACCTGCTTTGAGGGGTAACTTAAATTCTCATGATGGAGCTCCTCTTTTGAGCAGTAACGTGGGTGACACTCTCAAGAGTTCATGTGCTAATTTCCTGTCTGATGGTTTTGTCAGTCCTCTGGACAGTAATGACAGGAAATCAGTTAAAATATATCGTGATACAGGTGCTTGCCAATCCCTTATGCTGACCAGTGTTCTAGGCTCTAATTTTAATTCCTCTGATGAAACTGTAATCTTACAAGGTGTAGGGAATAATTACTTCTCTGTTCCTCTGTGCAGAGTGAATTTAGAGTCTGGTTTTGTTAATGGTTCTGTTATGGTTGGGTTGGTTGAGACACTCCCAATGTCAGGTGTAACTTTCTTACTTGGAAATGATATTGGTGGACGTCAAGTGTGTCCAGCTCCTCAGTTGTCTAGCAAGCCAGTGGCTGCGTCCCAGGATTGTGATGTCCCTGATGTGTTCCCTGCATGTGCTGTCACTAGGGCTAAGTCTAAAGTTACTGGTGATTTAGAGGATAATGATGATGATGATGTTATCCTAGCTGACACTTTTCTTGCTAATTTGGACCACTCACCAGATGAGGCAGTACCCCGTAGTGTTGATAATTTGTCTCGTCAAGAGTTGGTTGAGTTGCAGGTTGCTGACCCTGAGTTGAAAGGTCTAGCTAACTCTGCTTACAGTGAAGAAGAATCAGCCGGTGCTTCTACTTGTTATTATGTAAAGTCAGGAGTACTTGTGAGGAAGTGGAGACCCCCAACAGCATCAGCCGACTGTGAATGGGAGGTTGTACATCAAGTTGTCATCCCTCGTGTTTGTAGGCAGGATATCATTAGAGTGGCTCATGATTCCAGTTTGGCAGGACACCTTGGAGTGAGGAAGACTGTGGCACGCATTTTGAAACACTTCTACTGGCCAGGTATCTTCAGGGATGTTTCCTGGTATTGTAAGTCTTGTCACACCTGTCAAGTTGTGGGGAAGTGTAATCAGACCGAAAAGGTTGCACCTCTAGTTCCCATTCCTCCTTTTGAGGCGCCTTTCACCCGTGTGTTGGTGGATATTGTGGGCCCTCTTCCTAAGACTTCTTCAGGATTTTCTTATGTGTTGACCATGATTGATATGGCTACTCGTTATCCTGAAGCCATTCCACTTAGAAATATCTCAGCAAAGAACGTGGTTAAGGAAATGCTAGGGTTCTTCACAAAGTTTGGTCTGCTCAAGGAGGTACAGTCAGACCGGGGAAGTAATTTCATGTCAAATGTTTTCAAGCAGTCTCTGAAAGAGTTGGGCATCTCCCAGATCACGTCTTCAGCTTGCCATCCCCAGACCCAAGGAGCGTTGGAAAGATATCATCAAACACTCAAATCGATGCTCAAGAAATACTGTTTGGAACATCAGAAAGACTGGGATAAAGGTCTCCCATTCGTTGTGTTTGCTGCAAGAGAATCTCCAAATGAATCACTGGGCTTCTCACCTTTTGAACTACTGTTTGGCCATGAAGTAAGAGGACCCCTTAAGCTACTCAAGGAATGCTGGCTGTCGGAGGAAGATGACGTCAACCTGCTGGAGTATGTGATGAATTTCAAAGAACGGCTGTCCACTGCTTTACAGCTGGCGAGAGAGAATTTAGGAGCTGCTCAGGAGAAGATGAAGACTTGGTATGATAAGAAGTCCAGGTTACGCCACTTTCAGCCAGGAGATCAGGTTTTGATTC
>NC_136993.1:9789382-9801882 GCF_032717465.1 Coenobita brevimanus | reverse complement strand
TGGGCCTCCAACAATGGGTAATAATATTCCAGTTGACTCATACCAAAAAGTGGCGTAAGTCCAAGCTTCACCGTGGCTATGTCAAGAGCACTGATTAGAACATGAGTAGGAAGCAATAAAGCATTAACCCTATTCAAACTTGCATCGATTAAGGTGTCTACCATATTGGCTGCATGCAACTCCAAAGCAGTGACTGACTCATTGAGAGCATGTAAGTACTCAACGATTAACGCTAAGTTAGTTAGGGTTGGTAGGTTAGTTTGGATGTTGTTCACAACTCCTACAAAATGGTTGGTAGTCTCAGTTATCTCGTTAGCTTTGTTAGTGAACTCACCTAATTGTTCATACATGTGTATGATTAACCTGTTAATTGCCTTAACCGTCAATGCCAAATCATGGATCTATCTGCCCAATTACACTACATCCTTGTCTAGCACTGTACCAAAGAGGTTTTGAGACAGGATACCTAGAAGGTCCACAAGTCCTTTCTTAGTACGTCCTTGGACATGCTGGGAAAGATCAGAATCTGCATTAGGTAAAGCGACATGTAATTTAGTGAGCCTGTCTGTGAGCCTATCTATATGTCCAGTCTGAAGCTCGACTATTCCATGCAAGGTTTGTATGAAAGCTTCACTGTCCGAGGTCATCAGCTGTGGGGTCAGGTCAAATGATTTTCGTATTTCCAACAGTTGCTGTTTCAGGTGAAATAATCCCTCGAAGGCATCTCCAACAGTGTCTGGAGCTTGGAGAGAGTCTTCTATCGGATAGTGGACACATACTGCACCTTCCACCACCACGACTTCTTTAAGTGGGCTCTTCAGGGTTCCTGGCATTAGTGCAGTCGTGTCCGTGTCCGACGTCGTTCCATAAGTCCGCCCCAAGCAACGCATTAGGAGTACAAGCCAAAGGCACATTCTGCAAGAGAAGTTACTCCCTTAATCGCTCTTGTTGTGGAATTATAGCTTGCTGCAATACTCTTGGTTAGGGACAGGTATGGACGACGACATAGACTGCGACGAAGACAGAGGGGACAACACATCAGGCAATTGGTTAGTTAGGCTTAGTTCTTGACGTGCTTGTTTGATCCTGTCAGCATGTACTATCTCCTGAGTTCCATTAGCATCATCCCTTATTCTTTAAGTATGCCCACGCACTCGTTCCATAATGGTACATGGTCTGCAGAACTTAGTTTTGACCTTGGAAGTTCTCTCAGGATTGTGGATCATAACCTTCTGGCCTACTTCCAGTATTTTTTCTTGACTACCTTTTTGTTGATTCCTCATCATCTCCACTCTTGAGGCTTTTAATCTTTTTCATACTTCACTATGATGCGTTGGAACTTTGCAAGTTGGACTTTGTTGTAGTCCTCTTGATTGTACACTGGAGTATGAGGTCAAGCTAGCAAATCATAGGGTAACACATCCCCCCCATAAAGGATGTAATGAGGGTATTTCCCAGTTGACAAATTGTCTGAGGTGTTGATGGCCGCTGCTACGTGTGGTAACCAGTTTTGCCAGTTATCCTCCAATGAGTTAATTGCTGGTCTCAAGACTTCCAATATCTTCCTGTTTGTCCTCTCTTGGGACAGTAAGGCATAACAACGACTTGCTTTACCTCATACGTATGACAGATTTTCTGTAACACTTGGTCACAAAACTCACTGCCATTATCGCTAAGCAATACTTTGGGTGTAGAGTGTGGACAAATCACTGAGGTTACAAAAGCATGTGCCACCTCCTCTGCAGTTTTCGTCTGTAAAGGTGCTAAAACAGTGGATCGTGAAAAATGGACCATTGCCACCAACACATAGCCTGAGCCTTGATGACTCTTTGACATCGCTAAGAGATCAGTGGAGACTGTATCCCAAGGCTTTTCTGGTAAGGGATACTCCAAGATTGGAGTCGGAGGTCCAGTTGGTCCTTGTATTTCCACGCACTTGACATATTGATTAACATGGACTTCTATGTCCTTCCTCATGGTCGACCAATAGTAATTCTTTCTTGCCTCACGTATGCATCTGTCGCATCCGGCATGACCCGCTTGAGGTACGTTATGAACCAACTGTAACACGGCTTGCTGTAGGGTAGCAGGAACAACTAACTGATACACAGTGTACTTCCTCGGTTTATTATTTAAGAGACCTTGTTGAAGATGGAAGTGAGCCATCGGTACCGGAAGTTCAGGTAGATAAGACTCGTCGCCAGACTACAAGGCATAGATGACTTGAGACCACATCGTATCCTTACGTTGTTCCACCTTTACCGTGTCCGAGGAATGCCCAGAAAGAGGGATATCCTCAGATATGGCAGCAGTAATGTTTATACTCAGCGTGTCGGCAACAACATTTTGATGGCCCGGTAAAAATCTGACTTCTGGGTCAAACTCCATTACCTTGCTGCACAACGCGCGACCTTACCATGCAGGTTCTTCCCCTTGAACAAGTCTCGTATGGGTGCATGGTCAGTTAAAACAATTATCCAGTAGCCGAAGATGATATCCCAGAAATGTCCTAATGCCTGCTTGACTGTTAAGGTCTCCAAGTGTCACTGAATAATTCTTTTCTGGGGGTCTTAGTGCCCTACTGGCATAGGTAATGTTGTGCGTTTTGCCTTCCTCATCCTTTTCCTGTAACACCGCTCCCAGTCCCGAACCTGAGGCATCCGTGCACAGGTAAAAAGGTTGAGTATTATCAGGAAATGCTAACATAGGTGCCTCTGTTATGGCTTTCTTGAGATTGTTGAAGCTTTTCTCTTCCGATGATCCTCATTTCCATGCATCATCCTTCTTAAATAGCATCATTAGCGGTGATGCGATGGCAGCATATCTGTGGACAAAGCTCCTGTAGAAGCCAGTGAGCCCGAGAAAAGAGCGAACGGCATCCTTGGACTTGAGTGTATGGAAATTCATCATGGCAGTAACCTTAACTGGAAGAGCCTTGATGCCATCACCGTCAACTAAGTGTCCCAGAAGTCTAACACTTGATTTCAGGAATTCACACTTTGACAGCTTGACTTTCAGGCCTGCAGATCTTAAGGTTTCCATCACTCGTTTTAACTTATTAAAGTGAATGTCCATGTCCTTGCTCACAATTATCAGATCATCTACATACGCCAAGACGTCCTGCCCTAACATGTCACCAAACAACTGATTTATCATCCTCCGAAATGTCAAAGGAGCATTACTCAGTCCAAAAGGCATCCAGAGAAATTCAAAGTGCCCACGGTGAGTGCTAAAGGCAGCAGTGGGATGAGATTCTTCGGTCTGCTCCACCTGCCAATACCCTGACACTAGATCCAGGCAGGTGAACATGGTATTTTCCTTACCCAGGGACTGTAGTAAGTCTCTGAGATGCGGAATCAGACAATGATCTGCTATGGTTACCTTGTTCACTTGCCAAAAATCCACAACAGGTCTCACATCACTGTCCTTTTTAGTCACCAGAAAGAGCGGTGCATTCCAAGGTGAGGAAGAAGGCTGAATGACTCCATCATGAAGGATCTTTTCAACTTCCTCTTCCACTGCTTTCCTTTGGCTGTGTGGTAAATGGTATGCAGGCACATATATCGGATTTGTACAAGGGCACAAACCGATATGATGCTTCACACCACCAGTCCTACCCAGCGCTTCTCCAGGAAGTGCCACTACATTGGAGAATTCTTTAAGAAAAACTAGCAGTCGCGCTCTATGGTCAACATTATTTGTTGCTTTTATGTTTTGTTCCAGCAGATTTCCTCTCCCAGGACGTGTAGGTTCCGACTGAGTCGTTGTTTGTGATGTAGCTACTGGAGAGATCACCGGTACCTCGTCAACTTCCCTTACGGGGACACCATAGCACATCAAGTCGCCTACATAACAACCATCTCTGAGCTTAACTGTGCCACCACTCATATTTAAGATGAAGAGGGATGTCATCCGGTCTTCCCCGACACTGCTCAGTGTGGACTCCAGCAACAATGCCTTATGTTTTACAGTCTCCGGTAAACATGCCACGTCAGTTCCCACTGACATATCAGGTACTCGGACAGGAATTTTGCAGACAGTCCGACTGGGTAAGTGGTGATTCCCATTCATTATAGCCCTGACCTGCTTCCAGCCCATACCCTCCATTTCGTGTTCGTCTGGTGATTTCCTTGAAGCTTCACTTGTCAGGGTTACAATTGGTTGAATGGCTCCTTATTGGACGCCACTATCTCCAGCTTGGGTTGCTGAGGGAAAAAGGCCTACAAACTCCTTCCCATTAAAGGAAATGGAATGTCTCTGAGGGTGTATAATCACGTTATACTCCTCCATGGATTCAAGGCCCAATAATCCATCACTTGGCAGAGGGAAGTCTTCAACCACATAAAACGTAGCACATAATACAGGAGATCATTTATCTGCCCTCAGGGTCAACGGTACCTGGCTTACGATCTTCATTTTACTCCCTGTCGCACCTGTCAAAATCACATCGGGTTCTGATAACGTCCAATTTGTGTGAGGCATCAGATGCCTGAGCCTCTCCAGCGCATTACTAGAAATAATGTTTGCACATTCCCAGGTGTCCACTATCAAAGACACCTGGCCTTTCACTATATTCCAATGAATCGACAGCAGATCCACCTTTTTCATAGCTGCCACATGCGCATCGGTGGACTGTATGATCTTTCAATTTATTTCTGCGTGCGGTTTTGAGCTTCCCCCGAATTTGCTTTATTACTCAGTTGTTCCCTACTGGCAAGGACAATGGGACAATAGTCCGAAGAATGAGGACTCTGCCCGTGTATGACACACCATCTTTGTACTTTTCGCTTCGTAGCCTTGGCCTGGTTATGCTGTGTAGGATTAGTACTTGGTTGTTTGTTGCCTACCTGCTTTTCAGAACTAGACCCAGATGTGGCGGTCAGGTTGGCCTTGGCTGCTTGACATGTTGCCTTTTTAGCATGCTAACACTTCTTGTTTTTATGACCAGCCATTTTACACACAGTACAGTATTTTCCAGTAGGGTTCTTCTCTGTGTGCACGGCTAAGACACTACCGCCCTCTCCTTCTGCCTTCGCTTTTAACTTGAAGTTCATGTCATGCAAGGCTATTTCAGGAGGTCTTTTCGTCTGCCTGAGTACCTTATCCCACTGGACAGGGGCCATACAAAGCAAGTAGTGGAGGTATTCAAGTAGTCTAGCTACTCTCTCATATGTCAATCCCTAAGTCATATCTCGCCAACCTGAAGTTAGCAAGGCCTTGTTAGCTTCTGCATAACATCTGCCTGCCTTCAAGAGGGCTTGGCTTTTGGTACAGTTTGGATACTGTTGTGCCCTGCTTACAAACCTAAACACCCACGCATCTGATACGTAACAGTCACTTTCAAAAGTGTTGATTAGGGCCTCCTTGAACTTCTCATAATCGTGAGCAGTAGGACCGGTTTGAAATAGTGAAGCCTCTAGCATTTCCACCGCTTGGGAATTTGATTTAATGTTTGCCTCAATATGCCAAATCTTTTCCCCATCGCTAGCGAGCTTCAGCCTATTTATCTGAGCTTTGCAATCTCTCAAGAACCTATATACGTCATATTCAACCTCCCTAGTGAACTGCAAGGTTGGCTGTGCGGTGGGTAATACCTTTATACAGTCTGGGTTTAAGGGTGAGTGAGCAGTGAAAGGTCCTTGTGATTGCCTAACCGGTGCTACAGGAGGTAAGGTTTGAGGTGCAGCAGTAGTAAGATTAGTGGTTGCCATCTTAGGTACGTGCCACAAGGGAGGAGGATTTACCTGAGTTTGCATGCCAATACTGTTAGTATTCATGTCCCATAGATAAGCATAAAGAACATTAGCAAATAAATGGTATTGTCCTTGCTGTCCAAAAGTTTGTGGGGTGCTAAACAGGTTTGAGGTGTCAGTGGGTATGTGAGTGGTTGTATTAATATCAGAGATTAGTGGACCTTGTGTATTTGTTTGAGTGACCAAGGGTGCTGTTGCAGCCTGTTCAACGTCCACAGTCTCTTCTGCACTGGGTGTGCCTTCTTCAGTGAGACTAGTGGCCATTTCAGACATAATTGGATGTTCAGGAACTGTCTGATAAGTACAACCAGAACGCAGGTGTAAAGTGTTCAAGTCCTCTTCACTCTCCAGTTCCCTAGAAGTGTCCTGGCTACCTTCAATCCCAAGATGTCCCTCACTCATATCATGTAAAGTTTGAATGTCTCTGTCCACTCACGAAATTCTGACTCACTTGACTCCAAAGAAACAGCTCCTTCTTCAGTGGTTGGCTGTTGTGTATCTCCCCTAATTTTTTGTCCCCACTTCTTCACCTTATCCATCTAATCCCTTTCAGAAATTATTCCCTTCCCAGTCACAGGATGTTAAACTGACACACAGATAAGTTGGTTATGGGTTTAAGCAATATAGAACGGGACAGAGATAAATACACAGAAAATAATATCTACTTGAGGGGGAACTGAGAAGCCTTTATTTTTACACACACAGTTCCCAACTACCATGTTTCTTAAAGAGTGTATGTCTTGTGGGAATATGCATGTACTCTACCTAGGTGTCAGATGATGCTGAAGATCCCGGTACATCCACACTGCAACTCCACACACTCTGCCAGGTCTCGTCCCTCCAACCACACGAAGGTGGTGCCTGCTCTCTCTCCTCGAGGTGACTGGGTCAGTCTTGCTGCTCACACTCGCCTCTCCAGGGTTGCCAGATGTCCCCAGATGACACCACCCCTCTCGTGCTGGCCTTGATCTCTACACGAGTGAGATAAATTGCCAGTTCTCGCTTGAGATAATCTTGAGAGAACGAGTTCACTACTCCAATGTTTATTTTTTTCTGCTCCCACTTTATCTCACTCTGCAATTAGTCCCATTGCAAAAGTGGAATTAGGATTTTCTGTTATTCACCTTTAGGATCAGCTAGTGGTTTACAAGGGTTTCACTGCACTAATAGAATCCCTTTGGCACCTTTCGTATCCCACCGCTGCCACCAATTTATGTAATGTACTGGCTGGTATGGAATACACTAAGTTTCCCAGCTGGTCACTTCCCGCAGCTATCTCACTGTCAAGGCAGGCAGCAGGAATAGAGGTGGTAATCCTGTTGTCAGAGGTAGCGTGCAGGAGAACAGATTAAAACTGGAGCAGATGTGTTTTCTTTCTCTTTACTCGCCACAAAAAGATACAACTGCGACAAGAGAGCATATCAGAGTAGTGCGTCTCCCTCTTATGAAGGTTGAGAATATTCTGCTACAAGCTGTTCTGCCCCGCACTGGGGGGAGGCTTAGGTCAGCTTATTTAGAGATGCCATATCTCTCAGAGACAGTGAGAGATATACATGAATAGGCGTGTATTACAACTCTACCATACACATTATACATCTCAATAAAGCAGAATTAATTAAATTAAATACATTAACATAAATATATGATTCACCAAGGCTTAAACATATGTATATTTTATATTCTTCTATCGCCTTCTTTCACCCTCACTGTGTACGTCCAAAAAATGCTGGTGTTCACACGTCTGGGCACCCATCTTACTCCCATGCCACACATACAGTGTAGTTGTGTTTGGCTGGTTATCTTCACACTATATTACACACTCTTTAATTATGAATAAACATCTCTGTATGTAATATGTAAAAATAGTGTGAGACTTCAACTCATCATGGAAACGATGTCCAGCACCAGAACAATTTTTTCCTTGGCTCATGGCTCATCCGTCCACAAAACTTCATCAAAATCAGTTCATAACTTTTTAAGTAATCCTGCTAAAAGATACACGAGCAAACAGAGAAACCGAAGGGGAGGAAGACATGCCCTCCTTGGTGGAGTTAATAACTGGTATAGGTAGAGTGACTTACCCTCCTGGCCACCAACCCGATCATACCAGACCATGAGCCGTCTTGTTGCTTGGAACCGGAAGTGCCGTCTGGGGTGTGCACATACCGGTACCTGACACACACAAGAACATCAACCCCAAAATTACCCCAACAAAACACACAACAAATATATATATATATATATATATATATATATATATATATATATATATATATATATATATATATATATATATATATATATATATATATAAATGAATGGAGGAAGGAAAAACAAAGGAAAAAAAATAAGTCCATGTGCCTAAAGGCATCCTCCATTCATAAAATACTTATAACAATTGGATTTAAAATCGAGAGGATTAAATGTATGTGGGAAGCAACTCCCAGGAAGTGAATTCCAGAGAGTAGTAATTCTGGGGATAAATGAATTTTGATAAGCAGAGGTTCTGCATTGTGGGGGAGAGAGTGTGAGTTCATGGGCACTCCCAGCTGCCCGAGTATTTCGGGAGAAAATGTGAAGGGGAGGCACAATTGAAGCCAGTTCGTTAGAGCACTTACGGTCAAAATATCGATAAAATAGTGCTAAAGAAGCAACATCTCTACGTACTTATAACGGAGGAAGGTCCTGCGTTATGGCAGGATTATTGATTAATCTAATGGCTTTATTTTGAATTTTGTCCAACTGCCTCAATGCAACCGCTCCACATCCACTCCACAGTGGTGAACAGTATTCGATCTGAGAACGCACATGACTTTTGTATATTGTGGCCATCTGCTCGTCAGTGAAAAACTCACGAACTCTGTACATAAGTCCCAGTTTTTTAGGAGCATTTTTAGCAAGGGATTTAACATAAGCTGTTCAGCTTAGGTTGGAGTTTAGAGTAACACCTAGGATATCAATTGTAGTGGATATGGGAATACTGACATAATTTAAAATTAAGTGAGAGTCTGAGGGATTCTTTCTATTGGAGAAGTTGATGTATTTAGTTTTCTGAGCATTAAATGAGACCAGATTTTTTTGTCCCCATTGATTAATTCTAGAAAGGTCCTGGTTCAGAGAAACTGCTGTGTTTATTTGGGAATTTATAACATCAGACTGTGTAAAGGAGGTACTAAATGTAAAAGAACTATGAAGGGACGAGTCATCAGCATAAGAGTGTATTGGGTTGTGCATGACAGATAGGAGGTCATTTATATGAATGAGAAAGAGGGTTGGAGCCAAAACTGATCCCTGAGGTACGCCAGCAATTATGGAATGAAACTGAGAATAAATTCCATCTACCATGACCCGTATTTTTCTACTATGAAAGTAAAAAGAAATTAGAGGAACCAGTGATGCAAGGCCATAGTGTGACATCTTAGACATTAAGGCCTGGTGCCATACTCTGTCAAATGCTTTTGAAATATCAAGTGCTACTGTGTGTGTTTCGCCATGTTGGTCTACTGTTTTGTTAATCTGATGGGTAAGAAGGCAAAGAATATCTACAGTTAAACATTCCTTTCTAAATCCATACTGCCGATCATTGATCAATTTATTGATTTCTAGATGCTATACTATGTGTTTGTTAATTAATGTCTCAAAAACTTTACCGAGAACAGAATTTATTGCAATTGGTCTGTAGTTTGATCAGAAGTTGCCCCCTTTTTAGGAACAGGATGGACATTTGCTTCTTTCCAAGGGGCTGGGAAAACTGAGGTACGGATGCATAAGAGGAAAATTTTTGCTAATACAGGAGCCAACACTGAGGAGCAATTTTTAAGTACTATTGAAGGAATTTCATCTGGACCAGTGGCTTTGTCTGCTGATAGATTCTGTAATACGGCTTTTACGTATCTAGTGTGAATCATGAAAGGAGGTATTTGAGGAAAATCAAAATCAAGTACAGGAATATTATGATTTTCTGAATTTAGGGTTGAGTTTCATTAAAAAATGTCAACAAGAAGGTTGGCTTTTCCGCGTAGGTCACTTACTAGGTTTCCATGGGGGGACTGTAACGGTGGAATGGAAAAGGTGGTAGTGAAGTTAGTTTTGAATGAATGAAGGGTTGATCAGAATTTTTTTTTAATCATTTGGACTGTTTAGCAGTTTGTTAGCTTGTGTATGTAGAAAGTTTGCTTTAGAAAGATTGATAATAATTTTAGCACGGTTTCTGATATTTTATAATAGTTAAAGGCTTCTTTGGTTTTGGTCCTTGTATGTTATAGGCTATGTAGATATACCATATATATATATATATATATATATATATATATATATATATATATATATATATATATATATATGTGTGTGTGTGTGTGTGTGTGTGTGTGTGTGTGTGTGTATCTAATGGATCATTAAACAATGAAACTGAGGAGAGGATTAGACAGGCTTGGCGAGCTCTTGGAATGTTGAAATCTGTTTGGAATAATAATATGCTTTCGGTACATACTAAAGTGAAAATTTACAAGTCCATGGTTAAACCAATTTTAATTTATGGGCATGAGTCATGGTACAGTACAATTGCAACAGATCAGAAAGTATTAGGATTTGAGAATAAAACACTGAGAAGGATTCTTGGGGTAAAGTGGCAAGACAGAGATATAAATGCAAGAGTAAGAGATATTACGAGAGTGGAACCAGTTAATGAATATGTGAGACTGTCTCGCTGGAAGTGGCTGGGGTACATATACAGAAAAGAAGGTAGTTTAATACAGGATGTGCCAGAGTGGACTGCTAGAGGAAGAAGAGGTAGAGGTAGGCCGAGGGAAACCTGGCTGAGGACAATGAAAAAAGAAGCAGGAGAGGAGTGTTGGTGCGACCTGAAGGAGATGACAAGAGACAAATATTGGTGGAGAGAGTTCATTGAGGCCCTATGCATCCTATGGGATGCCACAGGAAGTGATTGATTCATTGATATCTATCTATCTATCTATCTATCTATATATATATATATATATATATATATATATACATATATATATATATATATATACATATATATATATATATATGCAGGAGTAGACTGTAGCACCAGTCGAGCAGGGCAGTGCTCCCGAGGTGGATGGAAAGCTGATGACAGGGAGTGCTGGAGCTCCCGTTTCATCAGCCCTCAGGACTAGTTCCTGACCATCCCCCTTTGCTGAACTTTTTCAGTATCTCAGTTACACAGAGAGTAGGCCAGCATGCTCTCCAGTACAAATTTCTCTAACTATCTACACCAAACTACATGCACAGAACACATTACACTTCCTATTCAAAATTCAACAAAAATGGCGTCTCTTCACCAAGCCTAGGAGTCCCCGGGGGGTTGACCAAAAATGCTCCCACCATCCGCCCCTCTCCCGGTGATGACTCGAGGTGCCTGGAACCACTGTCTGACTCTCTTCTTCTTCATTTCTGCAACATTCGCGGCCTTTCATCTAACTTTCGCTCTGTTGAGCACCACCTCTCCTCATCTAAACCTCACCTTCTTTTTCTAACGGAGACTCAGCTGTCAGAGGCAACTGACAGCAAACCCTTTTCTGTATCCTCCTACTTTCTCTATACTCATTACAAAGCCAAAGGTGGCTGTTGTGTATATATACACAACGACTTATCTTGCTCTCATCTTCCTGAACTCGATTCTTCTGAATTCTCTACACTCTGGCTTCGGCTTTCCTGTCATTCTCTGTCTAAATATATCTGTGCTGTTTACTTCCCCCCTAATTCTACTGACTATCAAAAATTCTTCGACTATCTTACTTCTACGATTGAACACATTCTATCCATTTCTCCTTTCTCTGAAATCTCCATTCTAGGAGATTTCAATGTTCACCACCACCTTTGGTTCTCCTCTCCTTTCACTGATCCACCTGGTGAACAAGCCTACATCTTTTCTATCCTTAATGACCTAGAGCAGCTTATACAGCACCCTACCCGTATCCCTGACCGCCTTGGAGAGAGCTCCAACATACTTGACCTCTTCCTCACAACTAATCCTTCTGCTTACTCTGTTAATCTTTTCTCTCCGTTGGGCTTCTCCGATAACAACCTTATTACCTTAACCTGTCCTATCACTCTGGCATGGCCTGTGAACCCTCCAGGGAAACGTCGTCCGTGGCATTTTGGAGCCGCGGACTGGGAGGCCCTCAGGCAGTACTTCTTTGATTTTCAATGGAATGATTATTGCTTCCATGGCCGGGAGCCATCTGAGTGTGCCTTGCGCATTACGGAGGTTATTCTCTCGGGCATGGAAACATACATTCCTTTCTCATATCCTCTGACTAACGCAAGAAAGCCCTGGTTTAATCACGCTTGTTCTAATGCTGTCTGCAACAAGGAGAGGGCCTACAAAAGGTACCGGAGCCAACCCACCCCTGAATCACATCATCTTTACGTTTCTGCCTGGAATCGTGCTAAGTCTGTTCTTCACTCTGCTAAAAACAATTTCATCCCTACTAAATGCTCTCAATTCTCAAACTCGAATTCTTCCCGCTCCTTCTGGCACCTTGCCAAAAATCTTTCTAACAACTTTACCTCATCATCCTTCCCTCCTCTTTCCTACTCTGATGGTTCTGTAGCTATTTCTTCTACTGATAAAAGCAGATCTCTTCGCACAGACTTTCTCCTCCAATTCCACCTTAGACGATTCCGGTGCTGTTCCTCCATCACTTCCCCCTCTGACTTCCTCATGGCTGACATTAAAATTTCTTCAGTTGCTGTATTTTC